>NC_142245.1:18920168-19226887 GCF_052056855.1 Sturnus vulgaris
TGGGAAATGGTCTGCAGTCAGCCAGCTGGGAAGGCTGAAGACAGAATGTTAATAGAAATGTTGTTTTTAAAAATCACCATGACATCAACATTTATATCAAGTGCCTTGTGCTGGAGCTGCTTATATAACTGAGATTATATTAGGTGTGATGAACAGATGTGTAGTCGAGAGGGGTTGTGCTGTGCTGGGGAAGGTGGAGTTGGCAGCGAGGCTTGGAGCTAAAGCTGCTTCAGTTGGAATCCTTGTTTTCAGTGCCTTGTAACTTTGTACTGAAGCATTCAAATGAAATAATCTGTTCTTGTTTTTTCTCTGGCTTAATAGCTTTAGATTTCAGGAAATATTAGGACAAGATTTTTAAAATACCTTGTTGTGCCCACTGTGTTACTCATTCGTTTGCCTGTGTAGAGTTATTTTGGATATGAGAATGAAAGATAGCTTTGACTGACCAGTGTTACTGTGTGGGTTCCAGTAGCATATTTGTGTCGGTTATGGGAAAGAAAAGCCCAGAGCTGAGTCCCCTAGCATGCACAAGAAGTATCTTGATGGAGCATGGTAAATAGCATACATCAGAGAAACCAGTCTGGTATTTCCCTGGCAGTATTTTTCTCCATTAGTAGGGAGAGAAAGGGAAGTGTCACAGTTCCAGACCAAACTAAAACATAAGCTTTTGTAGTTGTGAAGTAAAGCCCCTCTGGCAAAATTTCTTGGTCAGAAGGATGATAGTTAAGAAATACCAACATAAAAAGTCTTTGTATGGTAAGTACCTTCTAAAAAATGACATAAGCAATTCAGAAGTAGTTCAGGGACTAGAACAAGTGATGAATATTTCACTAAATGTACTATTGAAGATACTAGTTGCAAACATACTGTATCCTCTTTTTATCCTTTAAGCAAAATTTGCTTTAAGGCAAATTTCTTGTGAAGAGCCATGGCAGGAATAGAATATAAAGCACAGATGCTACTCTGTAGAAGTGTACTTTTAATATTGCCTATTTTTATGACATTTTGAAGGTCAGCTGTCTAGGAAACACGATAGGGTTATGCAAGATGTTGAGAGGTCTGAGAAAGCTCTGCTGTCTTTTCTGGAGAGCTCTGGTTTCATCCCCCTTCTTGCCAAGGCAGTGACATATATAAAACCTGTGTTCACACAGACATCACACAGAGGAAAGAAGCAGCATGTTTTCTTTTGCAAAACCCATCAAAAAGTTTATGTCTAGATAATGAAAATTTGGTACTATTCTACTACTCTCCTGTATTTATGTATAATATCTGCTTGCAAAGGGCTGGCTCTCTTGAATAGCCTGAATTGCTTCTGCTGCTACTCACCAGGACTGAAGAGTTGCTGCATTTTTAGATTAAGCAGTTGTTAATCAAAGTTGTTCTCATCCCAGTCAGATTTTTGTCCTTCCTGTGAATACTTTCCGTATTGAAAGGAGACAGTTATGCCATAAATTACGTCTTTTCACAAAACCTTACACTGAAATAGAATTTGGTCTTAAGGCAAAGTCACTGCTTCTTGGAATTCAATTTCTCAACTATAATTATTTTCATTAATTTCTCTGTCACTGTCAATAGCTTTTTCTTCTCTACAAAGACATCAGAGGCTCCCTCTCGTGGCTGCGTTAATTTCATTTGGATTTTGTTTTTTTTTTTTTTTTTTTTTAAACTGGAAAAAGCAGAGAACCTCCCAAACCAAAAGAAAAAGTAGTAGTAGTAGTAGCAATAATAATAATAATAATAATAGTTATATAGAAGCAGCAATGTAGATTCATAGTGAAGAGGAAAAGAGGATTTCTTGCAGGCAAAGCTGAAGCATATTTGCAGCACAATATGAGCTTTAACACATTTGTGCACCATTGCTAATGAACAGGTGCTCAGACAGGAACAGGATTCCTATTTCTACTGAGTGAAAATTAGACCTGTTATCTCACTTAGAGTGGGAAACTACTTTGATTTTTGACTTTTTTTAAATAGAATTGCAATGCACGGAGGTTTTTTGAAATAACGATGGGGTCCGTTGCGCTCAAAAGTGCACCACTCAATTCCCATTAGTAATTTATTTTGTGTTTATTTTCCTCACAGGCTTTCCAAGCATATGTAAAATAATTCAGCAGTTGGGTTCTGCTGTTTGTTAGGAATCCATCTGGTAAATGGTGTGGCTGCAGGAAGTTGAATTTCATCTCATGGGCAAAGAGAGTGCACAGGCTGTTGCTGCAGCTCAGCTACCTGTGCAAGGGGGATGGGACAGACACCAGCTCCAGGCAGCCTCTGCCAGCCCTAGAAGTGACACTGACCCTCCCAGCTGCCAAAGCAAGGACTGGTTTAAGTAGGAGCCTTCCCATTTGTAGACTGGGGGTTTGTGCTCTCTGGTTCATTCATTTTCTGTAGGTCATGAACAAGCTGTGCTCCCTCCTTGGCATGCTCTGCCTCTCCCCTTTCCCTCTAAAAGCTGTTCACAAACATAGCAGCCATAATATACAGCTAAAGCCCTTTAAATGGCCCAATGGGTTATAAAACTGGCAAATTTTCCATGGAAGTTTGATGGAGCCTAGAATCTACAACAAAAAAACCACAACCAAAGTGGAGAGAAGCTGATGGGTTATAACTGGATTTTTATACAGTCATGACTCTCGTGAGGATTTCATAGTTTCTCTGGAGTCTGTAGTGGTAGATGAGACAGCTTAAAACACTTCAGAACTTTTCTCCCCAAAGAGAAAATTTATTGTACAACGTCATTACCAAAAAGAATATAACTCTTCATTGCTGTTGTAAATCACACTAAAGCAATTTCCTCCCTCATTTAGGTATGCTGGGTTTCAAAAGTAAGTGTAACCATGTGGGTTTTGGCACCAGACTGTTTACCTGATTACTGATTAAATGAATTGTAAAAAAAATGCTGAACTCATCCCAATTTGGAATATCTGTCCTTGCATTTTTCCATACCATGTAGAACAGCTGATAACACTGAGAGAGCATCCCTTGCCTCCTGAGAGAAAGCTGAGATTTTTCAGCCAGGATTGCATAGAGAGAATTTGAGTAGCAGTTTCTTCAATTTTTCCATGAGATACAGTAATTTTTACCTCAGCCTTCACTCAGTTTCCAGTTAGACTTGTGTATGTGGTGTACTGTGTGTATAATTGTATCTATGACATAGGAAATACGCTGAGTTTTAAAATGCACAAGGACATGTACCTATGCAGTTTTTCCATTAAGATAGTGAAAATAAAAGCAATGCAGAGTTATCATTCCCATATCCATGCCTGGTTTCAGCAGGTTGCTGATCAGGCAGCATTTTAGGAGAGCAGAAGGTCTAAATGCTTGGAGGACAGGCGTGCTTTGTGAGTGGGAAAGAACTTCAGGTGAAGCCATGTGTGATGTCTCAGTGAGGGAACTTGTGACTGGGGAGGTCGGTGATGACCTCCTGATGTGTGATGATTGATATGTCTTTGGTGAGCAGCATGGAGTGGCTTGAGTAGGAAATCAGGAGCAGAGAGACTTCTTTTCATCCCAGGAACAAGTATTTCTTAACAATAAGCCAGGTCAGATCAATGGAAATCTCTCTCTTTACAGGTACAGCAACAAATTCACAGGAAATGAATGACATGTGAAGAAAGGTGGCTTTTCCCAGGAACAAATAGTTAAAAGATTGACATTTTCAGTCCAAGGTTAGGGTAGCTATGTCTGAGACCAAGTGTGGCAAGATGCTTTCTTGTCTGTGGATTTTATTGCCTAAACTCAAACACCTCAGGGAGAGCAATCCTCACAGGGGAAAGCAGCTTGGTCTGGCAAGAATAAATGAATTAAATGGAGTTTTGAGGTGGAGTTTAAAACAACTGGACTTGAAAGGGGAAAAATGGGGGAATAGGAAGGTGTTATAACAAGATAAATTCAAGCCTGAGAAAAAACAAAGCAGCCAAAACGATGTCCTGGAGAGAATGTTGAAGGAAATTAGGACACAGAAAGAATGGAGAATAGGGGCATATGCTGAGGAAGAACAGGATGAGGGGATTGAACTTGACAAGGAAAAGAAATGAAAACAGTGAAGGCAACTGAGGCTGTGCTCTCACTGAGCAGGGCACAGTCCCCCAGGGCTTCAGCAGAGCTGGGGTCTGGTGATGGGGTCCAGAAGCAGCCAGGGCATGAACCCAGTCAGAGCAGCAGAAGTGCTGATGGCTCCATCCAACACGTGTCCAAGGTTTGCCCAGAAGATGGGACTGGAGACAGGAACAGCTACAGCACAGGCCAGGCAAGGATTGGGAGCCCAGGGCTGCTCTGCCTGGAGCTCCTGGCCATGGGCAGAGGGTGGGAATGGGGGTTCCAGGGGGGGCAGTCAGTGTCCTCAGGGTCCTGGCAGAGACTGACACAATGGCAGAGCCATTACTGGGAATAGCAGAGACGTGGGAGTCAAGTTTTGGCACCGGATCAAATCATGTTTGTTGGACAATTCGCATCAATCAAAATGGAAAGGAAAATATTTTTATAAAGGCTTTTGGAAGGTGACACCCAGCAGAGCCACAGAAGAAAGTTAAGTAAGGACAGAAGAGGTATGGAAACAAAGGGGCATTATTGTTCTCAGGAGGACTGTAAGATGGGTAATGATGAAAAGGGTCAACATAATGTGGTGGTCAGGGAACTGATGCAGGAACAATAGCAATAGTCTTTTTCCACCAGCATTATCAACAACCAAGTTCAGAGTTTTATTGTGAAACTGGTTTTGAGTTCTTGGATGCAAAAAGTACCCACGTATTTCATGTGTAGCAAAGACAAGTAGTCTTGCCTAATCCAGCAGGGCCTCCAAGGATTTTGCAAGAATTGGGTGGTGAGGCTGGTGAGGCTGTGGATGCCTCATCCCTGGGAGTGCTCAAGGCCTGATTGGAGAAGGCTCTAAACAACCTGCTCTGGTGGAAGGGTATCCCTGCCCATAGTACAAGGGCTGGAACTAGTTTGTCTTTAAAATTCCTTCCAACCCAAACCATTTTATAATTCAATCATTTCTGACCTTCCTAAAGCAGTTATCTCTGGTCTGAAACAAGGTTCAAGATATTGTCAGACCACGTAAAACAAAAAAAAATCTTTCAAGGTGGTCAGAAACTGGAAGTGGGAGTGTATTTAGGCATGCTCAGGTCACTTTTAGCCATTATGTTGTATGACACATTGGACTAGGCACTGTCTGACTGGAGTTTCACTTTCTACTCACCCATTAGCTTCTTATGACCTCTGTTTGTCTCAATGCCCCTCATGGATACTGGTAATCTATAAGTCTGTCTTCATTACAAGGTGATCTGCAGCCTGCTTTAGGAATTAAAAAATCATAGGTAATCATTAGATTAGGACTGGCATGCTGTAGCCACAGCAGCTGCTGACAGGCCATGCCTACTTAATAAGCTGCTCAACTAACTCAGTTATTCAGGGTATGTTTGTTGAAAGAGGTGGTAAATGCAAAGTGTAGATATAATAATTAGGAGGAACAAGGTTGTCTAAATAATCCAACTGCTCTTACAATTCAGGAAGCTTGATGTGCTGCTCCTATCAGGGAGACTGCAATTCAGCAAATGCTGGAAGGCGGGCTTGGAAAGCTGTGCACAGAAAGAAATGGTTGAGCCAAATCTTTTGTAAAAACAAAGTAAGATTTGAAGAGAGAGACCTTGAATTAAATCAGGCAACCTATTATGTGCGTGGCTGGAGTCTGGTGTAAGGAAGGAGCCAGACTCCTGCATTTATTTAAGTCTGCTTACTATATAATTCAGGGTAGTGAGGGGAGCTAAGGATGAAGCATTAGCTTCAGCATAGAATTTTTATTCTGATCACTGGAGCCTAAAGTTATTAAAAGAACAAACACAATTATGATATCCTAGGGGACTGGCACACATATAAATCTGGAAATGCTGCCTGTTTCTTGCAAAGCATATGTATGGATCTGTGTGCTGCCTGCTCTTTATTTTAACTAGGTTTGCTGCAGCTGTTGCTCTGAAAAGAACCATCTAACACTCTGGGGAAAGAGAGGCTGCAGAAATCCTCAAATGAATATCTATTAAGAAAAATAAGTTTCAAATAAATTGCTTGTGTATGTAGTTAAAACTTCTGTCCCTTGAATAAGAACAAAGAACTATCACTTTACTAGCTCAGGACCTTTCCTAGTTCCCAGTTAATCAACTTACAGTACCATAACAATTTAATAACAGCTTATTCTTCCTCTGTTTCTTCAAAATGATGAGAACCTATTTTCATGAAAGGTAGGGATGTGAATGCTTTCTGAAGAACAAAAGCCCATAATCTTTAAATTTAACTAGCATATGTGATTTTCAGATTGGCTTTTATGAAAATATTTTGAGCATCAGGTAGCTCAGCAATACCTATTATCTATGCACAAGAATACCCTAACTCTCAATCTTGCAGCTGACTAATAGTGATGTGTATATATTATATAAATGGTACAAGACTTTATCTGACAGTCTCAACTTCAGTGTTGTCAATGCCAAGTACATGATGGAGTCTGTAGTTTTTAGAGGTGTCATCAGAAGAAAAAATGAATCGGGTTTTTCTGATACAAAAGGGTAGCCCATTAACCCTTGAGGAGGCTCTCACAGTCTTATCAGCCTCCAAAGTTGTCCTGTGAGGCACTGCCCATCTCTGTTGCCTGTGGCTGAGGGTCCCTCCCTCTCTTCCCTCTTGTCTCTCTCCAGTTCCATGTTTTAGGCTCTTAGGACCCTACTGGGCTGCTTGTTGTGTTCCTATCTCCTCTTTTCTGCAAGTGGAATCACCATCCCAACAGCTGTCAGTCACCTTCCAGGCTAACATATTTTTGTGTGTCCCTACATCCCAGTTCTGTACCTTTGCTGAGTCTCTCCTGCTGTTCCTGCTCCAGTTCCTTTGGTTTCTCTTCCATCCTCAGCTTCCTCCTCTTCTGCCTAAGTTTACTGCCACAGAACTGAAATGGAGCAATTTCCAGTATTTCCCTAAAACACTGTTTGTAATATTCACAGATTAAAGGGGGGAAAAAAATGGAGAGCCCCAGGATCTGGCAGGCATTGACTTGGTTCTCTCACTGCAAAAATTTGAGATTTTAGAGTTTTTTAAGGTAGTGAGGTTAAAAATCTTGGAGGTAAGATATAATATAAAACATAGCTGTATTAAAGGAAAGATTGTGTCAGAATAATCTGATAATCTCCAGAGAAAACAGCTGGCTTCCCAAGGATAGAAAATATAGCAGACATTGTCCACCTTGACTTTTGTAAACTGCCACTGGGGAAATTATTTGTGAAGATTTGGGGTCATGGAAGAATTGGAAGATTGATAGAAAACTGACTAGAGGGTAAACAGACTGCATTGAAAGGGGAAATACTGGACCAGAGGGGACTTTGTACACCAGTGATTCTTTTGTGATGCCACAGAAGTTGAGTTTGCCAGTGGAATTTGTCATTGACATTTTTCTGGAATTTTTTTTTAGGGGGTTAAACATGGTGGCTGTGTAATTGCACAGCATTTTAATGATGAATGTTTCCATCCTGCTCATTGGCTCCTCTGTGACTTTGCTCTGAGTTTCTTGTTTTGATGCTGTGAGCAGCCTCCCATCACTTTCTATCCTTTGGGAGTTCCTTGGAAGGACTTTATGAGGAAAATGGGCACACGGGGATTAAGTGTAATACAATTATGAATCAAAAAGAAAGAGAGGAAAAATGTGTCTGCATCATCTTAACCTCCCACTGATTTTTCCAGTCTTCTCAGTATGGACAGAATAACTCACAGGACAGAGCACTTTAAATGAGTAATTTAAGTTAAAAGTGTTTGGATATGATGACAATAATTCATTATTAGTGCTCATCCAGACTCCTGCTGCCTTTCTATACAGTTTTGGGGTTTATCATCTACTTGGAAAAGAGAAAGATGATTATGATCCATTTTTCTTCAGAAAATGCATTCTCATTAAGAGAAACAGAGTAAAAACTGTGCTAACAATACTAGCAGAGCACAGAAGCATACAGGAATATTTCAATATAGAAGAAAATCAGTTCTCCTTGGGTCCAGATTAGGACCAAAATCAATAAGGGTATTTTTTTTTTCCCAGTGGATATTATTTTCTTGCTTTCTAAAAGCTTTGCTTGAGTAGAAATGCTTTGCAGGATGACCTGAAGCAAATTTGGAAGGTGCAATGCCAGTCCTCATGTGGGAAATACCTGGTGAGCCCACAAGGCCACCTCATCTTCTTTTACATCTCCTAGACCTGTAGGTAAATAATATCCCAACTGTGCAAGGCTAAGCAAATAAGTATCAGCAAGTAAAACATACACAGAGGAAAAGATGAATAAAAGATCAATAAAATAAAAAGATGGAAAAAAAATGGATGGCTGTGATGAGGTCCTCATTTAAGAGGAAAGGCCATGGTTTCATGGGTAGGTGCATATAGGGAAAAATCACTGTAGGGCATAAGAGCTGTCAGAGTACCCAGAAGCATCAGAGGAATGTGATAAGGAATCAAAAGCTGGAAACAATGTTTGTCTGCTCTCCTGTTTTAGTATGTACCAGCTTTTAAAATCCCCTGTCTCTCAGTCTTCTCTAGTGTGCACTTCATTTAAAAGTTTAATATTACAATATTCACACATTAATCCTGATTGTCCCCATATCCAGTTCTGCCTGGTCTTGGGAAAGTATAAAATCGATTTATACTGCACAGCTGAAAAGCAAAAAATTGTTGGATTACCATACTGTGGTATACAATAAAAATACAATGTTATCTAGGGAAGCCTGTAGCTGATGAGAGAATAAATATCAACCCCCCAACTCATACCCCTGAGTATTTGATTCCTGCATCTTATAGAAACAAGGATCTCTGCTGAACAGTGTGACATTTCATCACTTTGGATTTGCTATGATGAATAATTTTATATGCTATTGGTCTAGAAGAAGTATTACTATAGTAACTAGCTCATGATTCATTTTTTATGTTTTTTTTTTTTTGCTATATTTCCTAAGGGTTGCCTGTCTAGACTAAGATTGTTTAAACTAACTCATGGTAATTAATTTTTTCCAGAGTGCTAGAAATATGGGACAGATAAACAACAATACTTAGATACTGCTTTTTGAAAAACACAGCAGGCCCATAGCATTCTTGAAATTATGGGAATATTGTTTTATTTTATTTGTCACATTTTTATTAGTAGCTTTCCATGTTGTTATTAATCTAGTTTAGTGACCTGAGGCTGGATTCCCACATTGACAGTATTGCAACTCTAATGAAATCCTTGGGCAGCTAATATATAAAATGTTACATCTGAGGATGCAAACAGAAGTGGGGTTGGTTGGTTTAAATCCAAGTAATGAGCTCACTTACTCATTTAAATCAGTAAAAAGAAAATCTTGGCATAAGTGATGTATTAATATTTTATATTCCGGATTTGTACATGTTTAATTCCTTATGATGATGCTTATGGGTCACCAGCCCACAAGCACACATTGGCAAATATCATCTTTATTACAGTGCCTTATCAGCAAAATGAATAGGAGGATGTGTTAGGTATTTGCCCATTTACTGAAGCTATAGAGAGCTTAGCCTGCATGCATTTCCTGCATTCTTGTTTTTATTAAGGTGAAAGGTGGGGTTTGATTCGTTTATAAAACTGGATTGTTTCAAAAATTAGTCATCCTTGTCAAACCATGTTTAGAGGGTTTTAGAAATAGAAATTTGAATAAGTAAATTAAATAGAAAGTAGAATAAATAAAATCGAAATTAGAATTCATAGATGTTCAAGGTTCTGATAAGAAATGTGGAACTACCATTTCCAAGAAGAACCATTTTAAAGTAGTTTAAATTACCTTAAGGATAATAAATATGCACACAGAAAAGCTTATCTAAGCACATTTTGTATTTTAAATTAACTTAGAAACATGAAATATTGTTGGAAATTGAAGAAGTCATTTATTCTCTCATGCTTCTTTTTTACAAAATAGGAAAAGACCTTTCTGTTTTTATACTTTTTAAAATTTCTGATGGAGTTTAAAGCTTTAATAGAACTAGTCATTAAACTGAACTAGCTGAATAAATGGAGATTCTGAAAATATTCAGTCTATATTTGCAGAAAGCTGACCAAACTTTGTCTTCGGGTTTTAATTATTTCTGCCTAATACTTGATTTGAGCTCACCCCAGTCTAGACCTCAGAGTACCATTTTAATCATTTTCAATGGCTTTGTTGGAAAAATAAATATCCAGCTTAAAAATTTAGGAGCTGGGAGGAGGCTGTGGGATTTATTGTGTGATAAATTGGCTTTTACTCACCCTGAATCATATCCCAGGAAAGCCATGGTAACTTTCTGTAACAAAAACACAGAAGTGAGCTCTGTCAGCAGAACCAGCAGCAAATTTGCTTTCTGCCTTTTGTTTTTCATTTAAGTGATGGCAAGTTCAGAGGATCACAGAGCAGCATATGACATTTCATAAGGGTTCATAAATTATGCAGTCAGACTTGTTGGATTACAAAAGCCTGGGAGTAACAAGTGCTTCTTGCATTATAAATGAAATGGCTTATTTACAAAGATGACTTAGCTATATTAATTGTGAGAAGTTGTGATTAAAGGGATAGGCCTGTGCTGTTTAAGATTAATTAGAAGAAACTCCTTTTCCAGAAGAAACAAATGCATCTTTTTAGTTTGCTGTGGGTTTACTGAAGTGCTTTGCTGATTGTATTCTGAACTGCCTTCCTTCTTCAGCAATTTTTTTTGTTTTTTTCCTCATGTATTAGCCTAACGTCAAGGCAATAAAAGAATCCTGCATTAAGGTTCACATTCAAAATTAGAGCTGGTGCTGGTTTCCATGGGCAGGAAATTCAGGTTGCTGTGTGCTGTGTGGCCCTGGTCAGGCACCAGCTGGGGTGTGCTGTCAGCCCTGAGTGTTAATGGTAATTGGAGAAACCAATTGGAGGCGTGACCCCTGAAATAAAGATGCTGTTATTACATCTGCAGTCACCTGTGCAGGGCCCAGGAACCTGCCCTGCTGACACTGCAGCTTGTGCTCCTTTCTGGTGCTATTCCCAGGCAGCAGCAGTTCCTGGGTGGTTCCTAGAAGACCCATTTTGTCCTCTGAGGACACTTTATCCTGCTTCTCACTTTCCTTCCCCTGTACCTGCTCTGGAGGGAGCAGCAATTCTTGGGCTTTCCAGGGAGATGTTAGTTTGTTTCAGCACAAAAATGCCCTGGGACTTGTCTTACCTGAGTAGGGATTTTAAGGTTGAGCTGATTGTCACCCTTAGGAGCATCTCTGAGTGACTGCCCCTTTCCAAGACCCGTTGGGAAGGGGAGGTGGTGAGCATGGTGGTGGGCAGGATTTGGGAACACAGCAGTGTTTGAGGAGAGAGCAAGGGCAGGTGGTGGGCTGGCTAATGGTGGGATGTGGTGAGCAGGGATAGAGAACACAGAGGGGAGGCCGGGGTTGTGGGAGAAGATAGAAGATCAGAAAAATGAGGAATTGCAAATGAGTCAACCTTTCAGCCTTTTGAATGACCAATTGCCTCTCTTGGAGTCTGCTGCTCTTCATGGAGGGCTTGCAGATGGGTCACTTTGGTGCTCATGAGATGCATTACACACTGATTTTCTTTTTTCTGCTATGATGCTCTTGTGTTATAAGAAGGATAAAGAAGCTTAATGGTATTCTTGATTTGATAGATCAGCTTGTGACTTAAGCATAATACCTGCCCTTGGAGGTCTTTTTTGTTTTCCTGTTTCTCCTGCAAGGTAATTTGAACTTCTCAATTCCTTCCAGTGGCTTGTTAGGCTGCCCTGAGTACAGCTTTGCCATGTGAGGAGGGATATCCAGCCGTGCTGGGAGCGTGTTCTGCAAGGATAGCAAGGGAGGCTGTGATTCACATCTTAAACAGGGCAGGGTTTTGCAAAGCTGCTGAAGTCTCAGGGAAGCTTAAGCGTTAGTGACCCTTCAGGGATTAAGGAGAGTTTGGATTTTAGGAGGCATTTCACTAATGAAATCATAGCTTTATAATTAAATTTCACTTCCAAGTCTAGATGCTAATCGAAGCACATCCTTCCTTTTCTTGCTCCTGGGGTACATGGATAGTTCAATTAACATCATCAACAGCAAGGAAGCATAAACAGCCAGAGGCACACAGCTCTGTGCCTGCATGGCTTGCACAGAAACAGGGCAGAAACTCCTAAAGGGATGAAAACAACTTTTCCTTTGTACATGACAAGCAAGCCCTTGGCATGCTTGCACTCATGGCCCTTTTGTTTTAGTCCCAGAATGGTTTTCTACTGAGAGCTGGCCTAAGATAACCTGCTCCTGCAGTGTTTACAGACTCCTCCTAAAATGTGTGTGCAGGCAATCTGGTCCTGCCACAGTCTGTGGAGCCTCTGCCTCCCTCTGCTTCTGGTGGAGACAGATTTAGTGAGCCCAAATGCAGGTGTTGATGTACAAGAAGCCCATTCTCCATCCTACTGAAGACTAACACTGGGAATACTCTCTATCTTGAATATTATTGCACATTATATGTCACTTCTCATTCACTGGGTGTATGAAATGAGAGTGATGCCTCTGTTTAAGAGTGAGTGTAGCCAGTTCTGAGCTCACATGCATCATCAGTGTGTCAGTGAAATGTTTTATAGCAGCTTTAGAGGCAAAGAAGTCCATCAAATCTAGATTAGAAATCACCTTGCCAGCACCATGAATTTACAAGGAGCTGTAAGATACGGAGGTGAGGGAAGAGAGAAACAAGGAAAACAAAACATGAAACTGAGAAAAAGGAACAGAAAAACAGATTTATGGGATGAACTGAGGGATTCTTCCCTCAGGCATGTCTGAAGCTCAGTTGTGGCTATCATGATTTCTTGTTATCGCACATATGTAATTTTCCCCTGGACTCCAACATTTCAGGCTTTTCATTGGGGATGAAATGGATCATTTTATGTTTGAGAATGTACAATGCAGAATTCTAGGAGCAATCTGATCAAGTTATTTGCAATAATTCGTTTTATAGCCCAAGGAGGGCATTGCTTATTTTTCAATCTTATAATTAATTTTACATTATTTTACCTGACTGACAATAACAAGCAATTTAGGTAAAGTAAGCACCCATATAATCTGCTTGAAAGTTATCCAAATTAAGAGCATTGCTATTTTCTGCTTGGTCCAACAGTAGAAATGTGGTAAATTGGTAAATACCAAACCCAAAATATATCCTGCATGCTTTGTTGGTGATGATGACCTTATGTGCTCAATTAACCTTGCCAGAAGACAGTATTTTAGACAATATTTTAATATTGATATTTTAGACAATATCCCTTAAAGATACTGTGATACAGAGTCTGCAACTTGGACCAAATATTAACCTGTTTTGATTACTTAAATAGTCAGTTCCAGCAGCAATTGTGCAGTCTTTACTTCAGGGATTCAAAGCCATGCAATAGCATCCCATAAAGTTGCTGCAAATGATGTAGAATTGATTATGGTGGCTACTGGCCTTACTAAATTCTTACTGTGTAGGCAGCATGAAAGTTTACTACTTTATTTAACAGGTGTGTCGTATAATTTTTATTAGTAGGTGGTGATGATGATTTCCCCTTCCCTCCTTTTAACCATGAGAAAAAGTCCAGTAATCTTCCTCAAAGACTCATTGAAGGGTTTGTCAAGAAACAGGATCCATTGTAGTTCTAAGTTACTTTTTATCTTATTTGATATACTTCTTTCCTGAAGGATAGCAGCTTTTTATTATAGCCAAATGATTGGCTTTCTCTTCCAAGGACTTATATTGTGGCTCTGGCTGGGAAGTTTTTTGGTTTTTTTTCATCAGGTTCTAAAGGGATCAGAACGTAAGATGTCTATAGCATCTCATCCATTAATGTAGGATTACTCCTACCATTAGAAAGTTACTGTATCACAACTTGGAGTAGCTGCTCTTAAATTCATAGTTTTGAAAAAGAAAGAAAACAAAGATTGTGAGAAAAAAAAATACCAAGATGTATCTCATTGAAGACATGAATTTACAAATTTTTGATAGGGTTGGAGTTCAACCAGAAGAGGTTATATGGAAAGGATTATTTTGTAAAGGGCCCAAGTTTGCTATCATGAAGAAGAACTGGAAGATGGCAATTCTCAGGGATGTTTGAGCAGTATTATTCTTGAATATTGTACCAGAAAGTTTCTACTTAAATTGGAAAATCCTGTGCCTAGTCCATGTGTCATCTCCCATGCAGTAGCTGAGTAACAGCTGGCTACTGGCTCTGCAGAAACTAGAGGGTGCATAATTCAATTTTCCCATTCGTGTTCCAGTTTCTACTTGGGATTTGTCTGCTCGCTAACTGCACTCGAGGAGATGAACCTGAGAGACCAACACACTGCAAAAGGATCCCTAGGAGGAATGGAAATCTTGGCTTGTGAAGGGTCACCAGAAAAGTGGTGGTAGGGTCACAGAATTAGCCTGCACCAGGGAAAAAACCATTATTGGCTTCCATGTCGGGTTTTGTGCTGACAGGCACAAAATCTCTAGCTTTGCATATATGACTTAATGAAAACTGAGAAATGAGCTTGGCTCATGTTTTTTACCAGGCAAATTGTGTGTGACCTCAGCACCTTTCCTTTTTCTGTGTTGTTGCAGAGGCAAAGTAGTAGGCAGTAGTGTACTTTTCCCTGATGCAGCTAGTGAGAAAGGACACATATCTCAAGGTGGGTTACAATATTCCTCGCCTGACTGCAAATTCCGAGATTACTGAAGTAACAGAATTGATCTAAATGTCATGTTATCCCTTGGTTTAATGGGAAATAATTAAGATCTTCACTGACATTATTAAAGGATGTGGGTTTGCTGTCTGAAGCATAAGAAGCTTCTTTTTAATCTCCAGTAAAAATGGACAGCCTTTCTCTGTTAATAAGTATTGCCTACAGCGAGTAATCCCATGGTCATAATGACTGTGCTTCTCCTTGTTCATCCCACTGGTAAATGACAGAGTCTGGGCAATTTGCACTGGAGGACTTGAGCTCTGTGGCAGATGAGCAGGCGTGGGTGGAATTCAGGGATGTTTTTGACTTGGTCACTGCACTGAACCTTCAGTTCCCAGGATAAACTGCACTGGATGGAGGAGTGCTCTGCTGCCCTTGTGCTGTTTCAGCCGGGAGAGGAGATGCTGGTGAAGTGGAGAGGGAGATCCAGGAGTGTTGGAGCACTGCAGAGGGGCACGGGCTGGCTGCTGGTCATGGAATTCGGGCTGGGTTCTGTCCATCACGTCACCTCCTGGGAATTGTAGCCTGGCTGGGGAGTCCGGTGCAGGACCTGGAAATGAGGAATGTGACCCCACAGTGTGCCCTGCTCTCTGCTCACAGGACATAGGGCACAGTGGCTTGGTGTGGGTCTCCTGCTGCTGCACTAGCAGCTGTCAGCCAGGGGACCGAGCAGAGACATTCAGTGCTCAAATGCAAGAGCTCTTCATCACCTTCAGTGCTCTCCATTTGGCTGCCACAGCGTCACAACGAGCCCTTGGCAGAGGGAATGATTTACCCTCGGGAAACGGAGATTTATTTCGCAAAGTCCTTTACTGTAATATCTTCCTTCCCTCTGACTGCACCGTGGAGGCATCTCATTCTTATCATGCAGGAAGTAGCTGAGGCTCTCTGATACTATTCTTTTAAAATCAAAACATTAAAACTACCGTGCAATGATTTTCACATTTTCCAGGCATCCCTCCCGCCGGCATTAATTGCCCCCCTGCTGTTCCTGTTCCAAAGCTATTTTCTCTTTCTGTATGCAGCCCTTGTTCAGAGCTGCACTAAACCTTTGCTGGTTTGCAGTAAAAAAAGCTTCCACTTATGCAAATGGCATTGAAATTAGTTTGATAAAGAGATAAACAGTCACATTATTGATTGCAACTGTTGGGGTTCGGTTTGTTATTTTACAGTTAATTTTGGAGAGGTAAAGGACTTTACAAACTCCCTTCTGGTGTCAATGAAGTAATACAGCACTCCCATAACAGTGTTTGGAAAGTGTGGTAGGGCCACCAAGCCAAAGTGATAAAGGAGAGGTCACTTTCATCCAACGCCACAGTGACCCCTTCCCCTGTGGCAGATCTCCCTCCCATCTTGAAATCTCCCTGTACTTAGCAGTTCTCCTATTTCAATTACTCTGTCTTTGGATGGCAGTTAAATTTCATGCCCCTTTATTTCCTCTTCCTCTCTGCTTCTGATACATTATTATTCTTACCAGTGACTGCACAAGACCTCCAAAATCCAATAGTCCCCAGAAGTAATTACAGATACATTACTGAGCAATCCCCACTGGTAGGCTGGGTCAAGTGCTTTATTTTTATCCAGGGCATCTACCGAGGAGTGTGGTTGACTTTTGCCTCCCCAGTAGCTGCATGAAAAGACAGGAGTACTTCTGTCACCTGAGTACCTGGTACCCAGGCAGGGTTGCTAGTGGTCCATATGGAAGATGAAGATAATGGGTAAAAACAGTAAAAGCATGAGGAGTAAATGAGCACAGTTGATTGTATCTTTGTCTGACACAGGGTTTGATGACCTGCAAGCGTGTGCTGATCCTGGAGCTCCTGAGCATGGCTACAAGACGCCCAGCGCAGGCGTTTTCTTTGAAAGCGTGGTGGTCCGCTTCCACTGCCAAGAGGGATACAGGCTCAATGGTACTTCCAAAAAACTTTGTGTGAGACACTTTAATGGCTCCCTGAGCTGGAAACCCAGTGATAAACCTGTGTGCCTACAAGAAGGTAAGTCAGTTTTCTTCAAGCTGTTCACCGTGTCAGTTCTTCTCACTTGTCCATGTACCACGTCTCTGTGTCTCTGGACAAAACACAACAGGCTGGTGTCCATTTCACTGTGTCTTATTGGATACATACTTTAATTTTCCATCCATAATCCTCGTTTGTCAGTGAAATCTGTACCAGGAGAGACTGTGTGTGTTGAAAGGGACATAAAGAAATGTGAAAACAGAATTTAACCTCCCCTTTTAACTAGTTATAAATTGATGCAGAGAGGAAAAACAACCTCCATTGTAAGTTAACTGTAACTATTTATTAAAGCTGCCCACATAATATTCCTTTCTGCAATATTTTACTAGGAAAATTCAATCAATTTCCAATGCTACTGCTCCTGCTAATCAGGAATTTTAAACAGTAGTATTTTATAATGTATGCATGAGTCAAGTAGCAAAATCAAATACACATAGACTACAAAAGTTTAAAGCCAGGGTAGAAGTTTACTCTGAGATAATTAATGGCATAAGCCAATTTATTTTTATTGCATATTTGAAATTGTATTTGGTTTTAAATACTTAGGATGTTACATCCTACATAAGACCTCTAGGTCTTAGAGGCAGGATCAATTTGAATTTCATAACTGTAAATTTTAGCCAAAGTACACCCAAGCAGCAAAAATTATTTCTTTTACCAAGTATATTAAAGACATAACCTGTCCTTGTTGTTGATTTATTTTTGGTCAACAGAGCTATTAAAGTCAACAGACATGAGAAGTATTAGTTAAATAAAGTGTTTACATTTTAGTGTTCTGACATCTCCACTGAAGACATTAGCCATTGCCTCATTGTTTTCATGGTGGAGTGAGATAAATTCTGCTTCAGGTTACCTTTCACCATTTAAAATCAAATAAATACATGAACTTTATTCAGAGGTAGTTGAAGACTAATGTGGCTCATAACCACACTTGCTCTGCATAGGATCACGCATCACTTAGCCTTTATAAAAACTGCAGGTACTTGTTTGTGCTCCTGGGGGCGTGGATGTGGGAATCCTGTGCCAGGACAGGGATGTGCTACAACAGGGACAAGCAGGGCCCGGGAAGACCACGCTCAGGAGGTGCATGTGAAGGGAACAGCCCTAAACTGTGGCCAGTGGGAAAGTGGTGCATGAGATGTTGGAGAGAGTAGCCAGAGGCAGCTGGTAAGGAGTGCATGGGCTTTCAGGCAGCTGGCCTGTTGGCAGGAGAAATTTTGGTAAAATATGTTCTCCTGGACGTGTGTGTGGCCGTGAGCTACAGAGCCACGAGGGGCAGTGAGCTGTCCCAGGAGGTGACAGCTGATGTCTAGAAATAAAGGCAAAGGGGTGCCAGTAGCACCTCATCCTATGGCCACACGGGTCTGCTTCAAAGAAACAACCTGATGGCATTAAAAATAACTCTGTGTGAAAATCGTGCCCTCTTCTGTGACAGCCACTTTTCATGAATGACATTGTCTCTCATCTCATGGTTATTTAAGAAAAAATACATATAGAGTGACAGCGGCCTCTGTCTAAACTAGCTATTGGAACTACCAGAAAAAGCTTTAATGCTTGGAAATTCTGTTTTCTTAAGCACAGCAGGGAGCTAGGAATATTGATGTGCGTCTTTGAAATGCTGCCTCTATCATCCACTGCAGTTGTTAAAATAAGCATTAATGTGTTTTATAAAATATTCAAACCTCTTCCCGGGCCCTCCTGCCCAGTGGAAATCTGGGGAGGAAGTTTCTGATCACAATACCATCAGCAACAAAATTTCCACTAATGTCAATGTGATCAACACTTAAGCCAGGTGTTTTCAAAAAACAAAGAAATTGGAAGATGAGAATGTGATGGATGATGTGACAACAGTTGCTTTAGAGATAATAATTACTTTCCAGTACAGAACGCTTAAAAAAGATTGCTAGCCAATGCTCTGATCAAGCAAAGCACTTAAGCTGCAGCATAACTGTAATTATGTGATTAGTCTTGTTAAAGTTCTGTGCTCAAAATTGGGCAGAGGCAAAAACGCTTCTTATTATTTGGACCAAAGAGTAGGACCCTGATTTAGGATTTAGTGAAGCAAGTGCTTCAGTACTTCCCTGATTAACATTATAATAATACCTCAGGTATTAGATTACAGCATTAATTCTTCTTTCCAATGCATGATAGCACCACTGATTCAGAAGAAACACTAAGCAAAGGCTCAGTGGCAGTTCATGAGGCCTAAGCATTTTTCAGCATTTAAAAAAGTGATTCTTTAGACTGATCCTTTTGCACTCTGGGAGCAGAATATTGAGAGAGAGCCATGGTAGGGAGGTGGACAATGTAGGGACGTGGCACATCTGGAGACGAATTAAGAGAGAATTACAACAGGGTTTGTGATACTCAGCTATCTAATGACATACATAAAAGTCTTCACTGCAGAAATTCTGTAATGATATATAGAAAGAAATCTGAAATTTCTAACAGCTGCTGGAGAAGGGAGAAGTTAATGTTTTCCCATTCATCATTACCTATCACAAGGTGAAATCAACTTTATGCTGCATTTCCCATTTATGGCAGGGGCTGGCTGCTCCGTGGGCTATGGTATGCTCTACACGCCTCTCATCCCAGCATGTATAAATGTCAGGCAGTGCCAGCTGAGCTTGAACAGTAAAAACACTCCCTACTATGGAGTTCATTTATTCTCAGGAGTTTGGATTCGGTGAAGGATAATTTTATGTCTATGTGTTATGTACGTTTAATTGTCGTTATGTGTTTACTAGCACAATCTCTAATCACAAGTGGATGCTATTTACCAAAGGGAGCAAAGCAACCTGTTTTGGAGTGTAATTGATTTTAGAACTAATACGTTTGCCTGGAGCTCTTCACCCAATCAATTTGATTTTATAGGTCTGTCATTTCTTGTTAAGAGGCAGGAGATTTTAAGTGTCAGGATGAGAATGAAGTTGCTTGACTTGGTGCCCAGTAAATACCCTGTCAAAAATCTGTATGCTTAGAGTTATGTTCTTATGTTGATCTACAGCATGTTGTGACTCTACCTTTCATCAGCTCTAATACAGTTATGCACATAAATAACAAACCTCTGAGGTAGGAATTTTGTATTTACTGTTTAAGAGCAGTATGTCATGTTGTTCACGCTTTAATCTAATCTTCTCCCACTGTGATAATGTGGCTGCTGAGGCTGTTGCCCTGCTTGGAACAAATGCTAGCTCTTTCCTATGAGATTGAATCTAAATTTACAGTCTGCATGGAGATGGCAACGAAGCGAGGAGCTGTGCCCTCCTCTCCCTGTGCTTCTGCAGGCAGACACCTTGGAGATGTTCTCAGTGCCTCGTTCTCCCACTGGCAGGGATGATAAGCCTGCAGTGAAAGTAGTGGACTAGGATATGGCTTGGCTACAGCTTTCCTGTAGGGCATTTAGCCCTCCATTTGCTTTGCTTTTGTCTCTGAGTCTGTGAGATGACAGAAATATTTTTATTTCCCCATCTCTTATCTGTCTTGCCCAGTGTTTGCTGATTCTTAAGCCTGGTTATGAGCACTCTGTGATATTTGTAACCAGGCCACAGCTCAATGGCCACAGACCTTAGGCGAAGTCTCTCTGCACCATTGTAATACAAGCAAAGACAATAAAATGAAAGTGTTATTTAATATGCACTAAAACACTGTGTTTACCCTCCACAGAACAATCCTAATAGCACAGTACTGCGGATTTAACACTAGTGAAAAAAAACAAAACAAGAGGCAATATTGCTCTTAAATGTTTCCTTTTAAGAGCACAGAGTATAGACGAGCTGTCCCTGCATCAAACCAATTCTTCATGATATTCCTTTCATCCTTCCCATCTGTTTCTCTCTATTCCAGCCTTCCAGTGGTGTTACTCGATGTAGTCAAGGCTAATTCAGAGACTTTTCCACAGTGAGATACACAGGAGCACCAGACCTCTGCATTTGAATTTACATACAGATAGTAAACAAAACAGTGCCAGAGCAGGAACTGGGACACTGTTCTTCAATTGTGCACACTCTTACAGTGTTGGAAAGGTCCTTGACATGGTTTTGGCCAAGATCCAGCAGTACTCCCAAGTAAAACCTACAAGTACCTTCTTGGATTAGCACGGACCAGGGATCATTTTTGGATGGTAAGGGCTCATCTGCAATAGATACAAGCCATCCCAGGCCAGCTGGTACCCATGGATGGTGTGCCTGTCTCCATGGTACCTAGGTCATTCCTTCTGAGTTGGTGTTGTGGTCCAAGTGCTCTTGGGAGGAGGCAGGGTGATCTTCTTTCCCCATGGGCTGGAAGGAACAGTTCAGAGAAATTCTGCATGTTTTGCACCTGAGCAAAACACTCTAACTATACTGTTTAACAAACTCTGTTCTTCAGACCAATCTTCTATAACTGGGGATGCACTTGGTTTGCTAAAGCCAAGAGTTCCTAATGTCCAAATCTTCACAGAAGTTAGGGCAAGGCGAGCCCTTGTGCCTCTCAGGCTGTTGAGCCTGCTGGCTCTACCCCACCTCTTTCTGCCCCTGCAAGATAAGAAATGTGTCCTTTTGGCTGGCCTATTTTAATACTCACAGAGTAGATATAAGCAGATCATGTAAAACTGCCAGAAAGGAGTGTAAGTCATAGCCTTTGCTGCTCGATGCTGGTTAAAGACTGTATATTCCCTTAAATGGTTTAGCAGCTTCCACGGATTTGCTGAGAAGGACTTAGAATAAAGTAGTTTATTTTCTAGGACAGGACATTTTAAAATTCAGTCACTTCCTTCTAGCTTTTCAAGCAGAATTGGTGCCAGCTAATCCAGTTGTTTGTGGAGAGGTGGCTACTGCAGTTTATGCCTGACTAAGTGCTAAACAATATTAATTCAGCCAGTGGGAAAGCATTTGCTTGCAAGGCATCAGGAAAAAGAGCTGTAATATTGTGGTCCATTGGTCTGGCATTGAGCTGGGGCTTGTAATAAGCCTGTTATCAAAGTCAGCCAGGATGTGGCAGGCAGAGGATGGTGCAGTGAACAACTTATCTCTGTTCTCTGCCAACATCTACCCGATTAAAATGATCCCATCTACAGCTGTTCCTTGGAATAATAGGGATGGGGTCACTGTGATAGATCATTGTTACAGAATCAATTTCCCCCACTTGGAAAGTGAAATCTCATGTTTTACTGTGCTGTGTGTACACACTCCTCCTTTGTTTGTATAGCAACAGAAAGATGTTGTAGCAAGAGAGGAGCTGTTCACTGACCTTATCTTCTGGCATCCATCTCCAGCCTCCTGCTGTGTGGCTGCCAAGCAGGTTCTCCATCTTTCTCATCCCATCCTCATGGGGTGCCCAGGACAGCCTCTTCATGACAGCATTTGTGGCTTAGTGTAAGGCATTTCTTCTGGGTCATCCTGGTGCCTTAAGATGCCTGCTGCCTTCTCTGCCGACTAACTTTATAGAGAGAGAGAACTGTTCTATCTTTGAAAGTAATGTCTGCACCCTCACCGGTGTATTTTGCAACCTCCAGTTAGGGCATGGATCCTCCCAGACACTTGTGCATTTATAAATGAATAAATTCTAAGAAAACTTCTTGCTGCAGTTTCTCAGCCCTTCCTGCTACCAGCAGCAGGAGGCACCTGCAGCACCTGCCAAGAAGCTAAAAAGTAACAAGAGAAATGGAAGAATTTTTGACTAATGATGTGCTCAGGCCCCATACCAAAAAGTTAGCTAAGTACAATGTATTTCAGAAACGTCATCCCTGTGATGGGAAGGTACAAAGTATGTTTTAACTGGGGAAACAACACTGTCCCCCTTCAGGTTAGTGCAATTTAGTGATGGACTCTCAGAGTAATAGATCCCCCTAGCTTTCCTTACTAAATAAAAACATTATGAAATACCTTTGCTCTTAGTAGTTTGTGAGTGCTGTGCTGAATGAGTTTATCTTGCTTCTGCTTGTGCTTTTAAACAAACAAGCTGTCACTATCACTTTGCTTGGTGCATACTAACAGTTAATTGCTAAATACAAATTTAGCTTTGCCTCTTCCTCTTCAGCAAGAATTACCCATGAAAATGGCAGAAACTTTGTCTTCTATGCAACTCTCAAGGGATTTTTTTTCCTTAATCAATACAGTATTCCTAAATGAATATAATTGTCTCTCATGGTAGAAGTGTTGGGGGACTAGAACAGTGGAACACAGGCTTATAATATGTTTCTGTTTTTCTTGTGTTTGAAATACTTCTTGGGTTTTGATGCCTGGAAACTTTTATTACCATCTCTGTCATGGATTGACTGCTGGCAGACAAACAAAATTTTTCTCCCAATATTTAATCTTTCTCTGTCTTCTGTTTCATCTCACTTTGCCTTTGTGATGAGGATGAACTTTGAGTCACCCAGACTATTCCCTCAGACCCTCTTGGCTTGTTTCTCAACTATTCAGTATTACTAGGGGATTTTCCCCCTGCTTCCCTTTTCCACATTTTTCAGTGTTCTGAGTTCCATTCTGTATTTTGGGGTCTTTGGCACTGGTACCTAGAGTGAGATATGTGATGGGTGTGTCACAGACAGGTGCTAGAGCCCATCCCTGTACACGACTTCAGGTTTGCAGTCCCTTCTTGAAAGTCTTCTACAAGCACTTGGGATGCTGCTCAGGACCATAAAAATCATATCATCTAAAGGCATATGAATGCAGGCACACAAAGCCATCTGGTTTAAAACATAATCAAGGAGATTAAAGTGAAGGCATTCTCATAATGAACTCTGTGGAATGGAGCTGGATAAACCCTTGTAAATGTACCTGATTTTCATCTGTCTCTCTGCTAAAACTGCAGCTTTTCTGTGTTCCTCGTGCCATATCTGTATTTTATCTTTTCTTTCATCCTGTCCTTAGTGCTGTCAGAGTCTGCCTTCTCATGGAACCTTGGGATAGTCAGAATTTGGGGTGTAATTTGCACACGTGATGAATGGAGGGCCAAAATTAACCACAGTCTTCCTAAAGGCTCCTAATTTTGTTGGTTTTTAAAAGGCTGGGGGAACGATCCATTACTCTAGCACCTCAACTTCTCCTGCCATGCTGTAGACTTTGTAAAATGGTGTTTTACTAGGGAAAGAAAGGGCACTTTTACTGAAATGCATGTATTTTCCAAACAGTTTAAGTGAGCACTTATATTGATTGCTAACTTCTGTTTAAGAGCTTGATTACTGAATAGCTAGCCATGTTTTTTTAATTAAGTTACTATTTCTTTTTCTCATGAAGTCACAGATTGCCTTGTTCCACATGTTGAAGATGCAGAGGTTCATAACAAGACATACAGGACTGGCGATAAGTTAATAATCAGCTGTCATGAAGGATTCCAGATCCGTTACCCTGACTTAGACAACATGGTTTCCATATGCCAAGACGATGGAACATGGGATAATCTACCCATATGTCAAGGTTTAGTACTCCAGCACATCCTGTTTTATAGCTCATGCATCTTGTGATAGTTTGCCAATACTTTTTTTCCTGCAGTTGTGAGAATGTCAGTGATCTGATAAGCTCCACAGTGCAGTGTTTGAGTAGTGCTGCTGCTAAGGTTTTTTTGATTTCTCTTCCCCTTTGCTCACTGCAGGAAAGATGTCGCTTCCTGAACATTCCCATGCTTATAATACTCCTTTAAATACTGCTTTTTTATTTGCAAAGCTCAAATCTGACACAGATACACTGCATCAAAAAGTAAAAAACAACCAAGGTAATCAGTCAGAAGTCCTGATGGGCATCTTGCATTTTTTCACCAATTAATTTGTGGAAGAATTTAAGCTTCTAACTGCACTTTATCTTCCTTTACCTTATGCAGAAGGCAGGGGTAGAGGAGAGAAACTGGAACCTGTTATTCAGTCAGAGTTTTCAGCAGAGCTGTTGATTAGATTCACAGTCCATTAAACCTTTATGTATTGACTAAAATTCAGGGTATGCTCAGGGACGATTTTGGCCAGAAAAGCCATTAGCCATAGAACTAGAAACATCAACAGCATGGGATCCCAGCTCAGCTGAGACTGTGAGAAATGGCTGGGGATAAGCCAGCTTTAGTGAATGGAAATTCAATAACCTGGGATCCTTTTCCCTTCACATTCTAATAAGGTCTGAGTACCACTGACACTGTTTTAACCAAGTCACGTCTTGGTAACAAGCTTGGCCCACTGAACAGCAGCCAGAGATTTTAACTGAGGAGCAGACTGGGCTAGTCCCAGCTTTCCTCAAACCCATCTGTCACCTCCTAGAGCTAACACTTCTCTGTAGGCACTTAATTACACTGTCACACCAATTTGCAGAGTCAGGGCAGGCAGGCAGGAGAGCTGGGACACTTCTAAGGAGCAGTAGTGCATCAGACTGTCCCCCAAGATCTTGCCTTCGACTGTGGCAGAAACTTAGACATATTACCAGGCTAGCTCAGCATTTTAGATGCACACATGGTATCTGAACAGGCCTAACAGCAAAGGGGAGGTTTTGCAAAACCATAGCAAAGTGGATGCCAGTTTTGGGGTATCTTATCAGAGATGGCATCACGTGTGGCAGTATGAAGTGTACAGCCCCTTTCTGTGGGGGTGCACCTCACATCTAATTTAGGTAAATTAAGACTCTTGCTGTAGGGGGAGATGAATGCTTAAAAGATTGATTTGCAGATGCTGTATTTGCCAAAGACCCAGGTGCAAACTTCGTGACAGGCAATATTTACTGAGTGAGCAGAATTATCCCAAATACCACTTAGCTTGTTACTTCTGCTCGTACTCAATAGTCAATATGAACTGCTTTTCAAAATAAAGGCAGTCCTAATTAAAGTTAAGAAATCAATTGCACAAGACCCAAGTGCTGTGATTACCTGGCAGGCAGAGAATAGGCGATTCGGATTCAAGACCCTGCCATATTTTGCCAAATTCCATGAAGTTACTGCAGAATTCCAGATTGTTTTTGCCATGGCAGGCACTGGTGAGATCAAAGCCACTTGTCTACTTGCTCTAGGTAGGCTGTGAGTTACATTTCTACAGCCCTTTCATTACAATAGGCAGGGGAGTCTTATGACACTAAGATGCCTTTTTTCCCTGCCAGAGCACTGGGGAAGGATTGTAGAGTGTATAAGAATCTAACCATCCATTTTTCCATGAGATATTAATATTAATTACTGGTCTGGAATGATGTTACTTAGCCAAAAAATGTCAAAATGAAGTTTTTCAAGCAGCTTGACTTGTTTGGAGACCTATGAATTTTCGCAAACGCTTGGCTGTCATACAAATTCAAATAAATCTCTGTTCTGCATGACCAGGAACATAATGAGCATTAAAATTCTGAGCCACTAGGACCAAATTTTCCCTGATACAGTTCAGAGAAGAGTAAGTTTGGTCTTGCTTGGGCAATCTGTGTTCTTTCTGTCCCACTGGGGGCTGCTTATGTCGTCCTGCTCGATGGGCTGCTCAGTTTGCAGGAATTAAGTGTCTTGTGTGTGGGGCATTCTTGATCAGGGTAGAAGCAGCAGCCAGCAGATAGGATGCTTGAAGCTTTATTTGAGCAGGGACATAACCAGCTGCTTAAACAGCTATCAAAATTGTTGCTCTGGTGGTACAGCATGCTGCAAAAAGCTTTTAAGCTTTTTCTTTAATTTTCTTTTGGGTTTCTTCCTCTCCCTCAAAAAAACATTGCAAGGAAATGGCTGCTTGAAATGCTGCTGAGGCTTTTTGTTTTGAATGCCAGTACCTTACAAGAAGTTCTCAGACTGATCTTTTGTTTCCTCCTCTAGCTTAAAATTATGGGAGTCCTATGAAAATCCTTCACAAATTCCTAGTAGTGGCAAGAGACCTATTTATGGACTGCCATAATGCAGCTTCCATTAGTAACATAATTCTAAAATATAATTTTTCATTCCATGATTGAGTCATCTTTTCTTCACATTATTGCAAATTAAAAAATTAAACAGTATCAAATATTACCCAGAGGGTCATTTCTAGGGCCATGAGGAATGACATGTTACAAAGCTATGCCATCTGTTAAATTCACTGCTCTTTGTTGCCCCAGATTTTGGTTGGTGGCCATTTAACTGTCACTGCTCAGTACCAGCCACGATACAACTCCCTCAGGAGTAATTCCAGAATTAGAACTGGAATATAGTCTCTGATTCTGATTAAATTTACAATTTCTGATGATAACAGGTACCTTAACTTTTTGACAACCTAGTCTGAGACCTTGCTCAATGTTTATCATGGGACTGCTCCTAGGAAGTCATGTCCCTTTAGACTTTCTCAGACTAGAATTTCAGTCATTAATTCTGCCTGCAAATCTTTTACAGTTGTGTGCACTTTGTCACAGGAGCGGTTTTAATATTTAAGAGGGTTTACATGCCTGTCAGTTTTAGGGGGAGGAATAAAACTCACCATTTATATAAATGACAATCTTTATTTATAAAAGGTTCTACCTCAAAAAGAAATTGCCATCTGCTGAAAGGGTGAATGTTTGTTAAACAAAATACTGTCAGTTTTGGAAAAGCCTTTCCTGGATTTGTTGGGAGTGAAGCCCACGCTAGCAAAGAGTGTGGGCTAAACAACAAAAGGGTTTGAACAGGATAATGAGGCAGATATATCTGAGGGAGATCATGCAGACATGCCATTCATAGTGGAGAGGATGAAAAATATCACACTCCTCAATTTAGAAACTGTAACTGAGATGTGTGAAGATGACTGAGATAAGCACTTGATAATAAAAGAAACTTCCCTCTTCTTAATTTGCAGGTTGCCTGAGGCCATTGGTTCTTCCTCATAGTTACATTAACATATCTGAGTTCGGGGCCTCCTTCCCCGTAGGAACAGTGGTGTATTACCAGTGCTTTCCTGGATATAAACTAGAAGGGGCAGAAATCCTTGAGTGCATGTATAACCTTATCTGGTCAGATAGCCCACCTAGGTGCCTTGATGTGGAAGGTAAATGTCTTACTCTTTGTTTATCTTTCCAGTTTGCAAGATCTGCATGCTCTCTGTGATTTTAACTCAGGGCTGTGGCCTGGGTGATGTTTCTGCTGGCTGTGCAGAGCCTGTGTGGGTTCTGCTGTGTGCAGCCTGCTGTGCTTCACTGCACCCTCAGCTCCCAGTGCTCCCCAAGCAGTGTTTGCTCTCACAGTGTCCCAAGTGCAAGAGGGAAAGCTCCTAATGATTGCTTTGCCTTTAAAACGTGAACCCTCTGCTGCCTTGCTGATCAAAACACTGCAGAAGTTACATAACTCACCTCCCTGTGCAGATGGCCAGAGCTCCTACACATATGGACAGATTTCCAAGATCAGCTAAAAAACACCCCACAGAAACTCTTGGTTTGGGCTGTGCCAGCTGCAGTCATTATTCAGCACCACACGGTGCTGCACACTCGAGTATTTGCTGTCCTCATAGTAGTTCATCTTAAAGAAGGATTGACAGCCAGAACAACTGAGCTTACTTATTGATGAGGAACATAAAAACCATTCAGGGTGAAACAGGTAGATCCTACTGAGCCAGAAGGAAGAACCTGTGACTAGAGCTGGGATGGATGGTGTTGTAGTGCATTTGTATTTGCATCCCTGACATTTAAAACAGTGATACCGGATGGATTGCTCCATATATTGCCAAAACTGCATGAACTACCCTCCTCCATCTTCACATCTTGAATGAAACATCCTAGGGAGTCATGAGACTCCAAATACATCGTCTCCATTTAATTATTCTAAAAGAACTACATTCTTGTTCTATTTCAAGCCTGTAAGGAAGCTCTCTAGACGTAGAATTTAGCTAAAAGCAATTATAGGAATTCATATGTGATGCTTATGTCACTAAATACTAAGCATTCTGGAAGTGCAAAAATTTGCCAAAAGCATCAACAAAGTGATAAACAGCACAAAAATAATTAAATGATCCTTATTTTTAGCTGACAATTCAAGTTCCAGAATTCAAAAATGCCTTTGGAGTTTTGGAATGACAAAACGAGATGATTTTTTTGTTTGTTTATTTAGCTCACCATGAAAGATTAATACTCAATGTAAGCCATTTTTGGAAGGCTTGTTTGTTGTTGTTTATAGCATGGAAAACACATTAAAAAATCAGAAGGGCCCTGTTAGGATTAATCCACACAATATAACAGATTTGATAAAAGTGACAATTGTTCAGTTAGAAGGATAAGAGCATGAAACTCGAGCGTATGAAACAGAAAAAAGTTGTGTCTCACTGTCACTTAACACAGGTGAGCATCCCAGCTGCTATCAAAATACCTGAGAAAACTCATGTGCTCATTGTTTCTTGCTGGTATTATAAAGTCATAGAGAGGCTCTTTTTCTTGGTAATTTAAAACATGAGGCAAGACCTTCTGCCCTGACAGCTGTACATTTTAAAGTAAAGTCAAAAGTTGTCATCCCCACTCGACGACGCTGATCTGTGATGGGTGTGTGCCAGATGCTGGGCCAGGGCCATCGGGGAGGCCTCCTGAGTTCTGATTTTGATTCAGCCTCCCTCTGAATCACGTTCTTACTGCTCTCTTTAAATGCCAAAACTTCCCGTGGTGGTTTCACACCAGCATCCCATCAGTGCATTCATTAAGTGAACCACGGAAGACCAAACCTGGAGCACAACGTTTGCAAGAGCTGGTTCTGCTCAGCTTTGGGGGAGCAGAGAGAGCTTCCAGCAGCACTGAAAGGTCACTCCTGACAGCTCCCCTCGTGAACTCTGCTGTAGGGCTGCTTCAGCAGGTGTGCAGTGATCTTCAAAATGGATCCAGATAGGGTAAATCAACTCGAGATGCCCTTGTTTGAAAGGGCTTGTTCAAGTGATTTATGCAAGGAGTGCCAGTCTCCAGGAATCTTGTTACAATCCACTACTTTTAATTAGTGGACAAAATTCCTTTCCTGCATATTTTTTTATTCTCCACCTTGCATTCCAATGTCAAGCTCATTTTTCAGTGTTCCTTTTATGTGTGCAGTGTAATCTTGCCAAGCAGTATTTTTCACAGAGGAAATCAGCAAATAACAAATTAATGCCATTATTTTTTTTTCCATGTTCAATTAAAAATGTATTGTAATGATATTTCCTGCTCAGTATTTTAATGTGGTAATGATTTAAGCAAAAGACTGCTAGGAAACTATAGCAAACCATTTGAGAGCTTTTATTCTCCTATAAACAATGCTCTTACAGCTTCCTAATTTAGATGTATGTTCTTGTTGAAGCGTCCAGAAAGGATTTCCTAAATTTGTGTGTAGTCACAAAAATACTGTACATCATCCTAGTGAATGTTTTCCTTTTTGTTAGGGCAAATAAATTCTGAATGAAGGGTTTGCAGCTCTATTTAAATAGAGGGTCACACCAGGGACTGCACAGCTCCTATTGCACATCAGGCTTTCTAATACTTCCCAGCCTTAACCCTCAATACTGGTGAGCATGGAGCTTCCACCAGCTCAGGTGAGAGACTCATTTTTGCTGATAGGGAAGGAAGTTCTTCTTTTTTTTTGATGAGTGAAATCAGAATCAGCTGATTAAGTCAGAGCAGAGCATAGAAACTGTCACCTGGCACTGAAGTGCAGCCAGCAGTGCAGATCTGAGCCACTGCTCAGAACCAGCTGTTTGCAGCTGGCCAGGGCAGTGGTTATGGCTCTGGCAAAAAAGGGTGCCTCTAGCTCAGCTTGCCAGATATGAGATCCTCTTCTTAAATTCTTGTACCTTTGCCAGATTTAAAACATTTGGATTGATTTTTGGGTGTCTGCCTCAAGCTGAATCATTTGGATGGCTTCATTTGAAATGGTTGAGTGATATCAGAGAAGGACAGTAAAGGAAATGGTGTTGTTTTACCAGTTCTAGAAAATTTTACAGTCATTTAGAGGATAAGATGAAGCATCTTCACACTGAATTTTCTTCTTCTTTAACTTTCTTAATTTCCCTTTTTTCTAGTGGACTTTCACAATTATGCAGAAACTTTTTAAACCTTCTTTTGTACTAAAACTCAATAGACACTTCCACGAAAATTGAAGGAAAATGGGCTCTAGGTTTTTTAATATCAATTTTAAATTATCAATTTGGGGTTAATTATCCGTCTGTAGAAACTGAGGTAAGTTAGTGATTGCCTTCTGTAAAATCTGGTATGCAAAACGTGGGTGCAGAATTAATGAGAGTGAAGAATACCACATGGGGTATAAATGTTAATTGTAAAATAAATCAAATTGCTTCAAAAACATCAGAGGAGAACCAACGCTTGAAAACATACCTGTATGGAACTCTGTGAAATGAAACATTTAAAACTAGGAAATGTTTATGATATGGTACTTTAAATTAAGATATTACACAGGATTTTGAGAAAAAATAAAAACAAAAAACCTCTGAACCCAAGAAACCTCAAACCAAACTGAAAAAACCCTTGGCCATGAGTACTTTGGGAACATGATCTGTATATGATTACATTCCTTGCCATCTGGAGTCTGTATTTTAATTTTTCATGCTCTCTGGAAATCTTCCAAGGAGATGTAAGGAATAGTTCTTAAAAAGAACTGGATGAGGAGTGGCAGGGGAAGCAGATAAAGAGAGGAAGGGCTGGGAGAATTTGATTATAGTGCCAGAAAATAAAGCAGTTGTATGGATAGTGTCATTGGGAATTCCTGGCTTTGTATGTAAGAGTAAAAGGGAAAACAGGTTGATTCAATTTGCAAACAATAGACATGATCCTGTTATCTAGAATGTCTTGTTTCAGCATCATCCCAGCTGAACAGAAAAGCTGGTCTTGCAAGAAATCAAATATATGGCAATATCAAAACTTCATTCTGCTTTCTGGGACCAGCAGATTCTCTAGCTGAGGTTAAACTTGAAAGAATGTAAAATAGAAAATTTCTAAGTTTTGTAGGTAGATTCAAAATTAAAATGAAACAAACATGAGGAATAGACTTCGAAGGGGAGATTCAATAAACAGAAGAGAGTAAAAGCACAGAAGAAACATGAAGGTATTTCCAAACTCTGGAATACAAAACCACCTCATTGCGAGGGTAGATGAAAAGATATAAAGCTAATAACCATACAGGTACTGTCAGGATTCTGAAAATTATAGAAATTGTGGAAGAAAGGTAGGAGAAGGAAGGAATCAAGAAATTTTACGACAAAGCCAGAAGTGCAGGGGAACCTAACCCCCCTTACCTGAGTACCAGGAGATTTCTAAGAATAAAAAGGCGTTAGTCAGATGAAAATCAAAACCAGCCAAGTATGCTGCAGAGAAAAACATACTCTGGAAAGAGATGTAAGAATACAGAACAGAGCTTTAAAATTTTTCTTCTCATAGGCCTGGGAATAGACACAGAGAGGGGGGGTTGACTTAGCAGCTAGAAAGTACAGGGCATGATAGAAGAGGGTGATATTGCAGATTAAATGTCATAGCCTTGTAATAGTTAAAAAAAAAATAGCTGAAACTTTGTACCTAGCTACATGCAGGACACTTTGAAGGAAAGCTTCACAGATCTACATTCTTCCATAACAATTCCTAATACCATGAACAGTGATTGACACTGAGCTGTCTGATTGATAAACTAGGCACTTAAAATCTTTTAAATTCTGGAAGGAACATAGAGCAACACTCTGAGAAAAAAGGATAGAAGTCAGCCTGTAATCAGTTACGTTGAGGAGACAGGATGAAGTAAGCAATCCTAAGCCTGAGATGTTCTACATTGGTACAAATGCACTTCTCTCAGTGTTTCTCCACTGAATTTAAGGCTTTAGATAAATTCCAACATGACAGACTGATGTTATTCTCAGAGATGATAATGTTGATGCAGCACATCTCCAACAGATACAAGTCCTGTAGAGGGAGCAGAGGGCAGCAATACAAGCAAGTTATGAAACAATGTGGTATTGAGAAATTAAGTGAGGTAGATACCAGGATTCAGTTTTAGGTTTGCACCTACTCAGCTTGCAGGCAGGAGGGAGAATAAATTAAATATTGCTCAACTGCTAAAGAGGTCATCCAGGTTAACTGAGTTAATGTTAACATAGGACGTATTGATAGCCTGGTTTTTAATAGCTCTGACTACAGTGGTATTTCACTGCCTACAGCAAAATGTGTGACTCAGAAACTACAACCAGCAGTAAATGCTCAAAGAGCAGCAGACAACCATATATCTAAGGACCTTTACTAGGACAACACTTTATGTCAGTGACACCTTTAGCCTGATGCCTGAAGGATGAAGTAGGCTGACAGTGTGTCACCCTGGGGGTGCTTGTCATGGAAGGCAAGTGTGATGAAGAAGTTTAAATGTATATTTTTCTTTAGAAAAAGTAATTCAATAATTTGGCTTGTTTCTGCACTGTAGAGAGATGATTCATTCATCACCCAGGAGTGAGAAATTATATGCATCCATGTATGAGTGTGGAAGGTGAACAGTTGAGTATCTGGATTTTTGTGCTGTTGGAAAATGCTGAACTGGATCTGTTACCCACAGCTGAAGAGGTGTGGAAAGGAAATGAATTCAAAAGGAGCACAAAGACATGAAATTCTAGACAGAGAAGTCAAGTTATGCTGCTAAATAGTCATCCAATCTCTTAACTCCACCGGCTGTATTGCAAAGTGAAACATGAAAAAAATAGTCCAAATCCAAGACAGAACAGATACCCAACAAAGTGGCCTTTTTGCAGCTCTTGTTGTGAGGGATGAAGGGTTTAGAGAACAGGCTCCAAGTGGAAGACATTGAAGAACATAAATAGCATTATATTTCTAAGTGACTGCTCCTTTTTTGCATTGCAGAAAGCTTCTTTGATTTTGGCTGGGATTGAAATAGATGCCTTCTCCACTGCTCATAGTTTTTCAAGAAAGCAACAGAATAACATCTTGTAACCTGTTTCTTTCAAGACATTGGTATTGCTTGTTGCACAGGACTGCCAGAGTAAATCATTGTTTTACACCTGCTCTATCACCTCTGTACCTTTCAGAAACTCCTCAGCATTTCCAGAACCAGCCAGACATCCCAACTTGTTCATAATTTCTGCCCTGAAGTTTCATATTAAGTGCCAGGTACATGTAGTGTTTTATCCATAGTGATTTAAAGAAACTGTGAGTTAGGTGGGGAAAGCTGATAAAAATTCTTTCTGAGGGCTATTTTATGATGTTACTCTGTAACTGTATCTGCTTGGAATGGAAAAGAATACATTGCCTACCTTGAAATCAAACATCTCTCTGCTTTATGGACATGTTCATTAAATTTGGCCACAAAGTGCATTCACAGAACATCTTCCACAGATGGAGGGAACTGTAGCTATGGACTCCGTGCATCAGGAAGTCTACTCACTTCTCCATTTCCAGAGATATACCCAATATTTAAAGAGTTGGCACTTTCACCAATCTGTGTGGGCAGGCACTTGTGAACTGAACATCAATAACAGGAACCAACACTCCTCCACACCTTCCTGGTCTTGTAAGATGGTTTGTGAAATTACACTGCTAAGATCATCTGCTGGTTTTCCTCCCCCCTCTTTTTTTTTTTTTTTTTTTTTTTTTTGTCCTTGTAGCTCTCCATTGGGAATGGGACCTTGTGCTTTTTTCTTCCTTATGTGGTATAGCTTGATTAACCCTGGATCACAGCTTGGCCATTCCAGCATTCCATGTCTCCATCAATCCCTGATAACTGCAGTAGGTAACTGCACACAAGCTCAAGGGATTCTTGCTTATAACAGAAGAAAAAGCTATGCAAAAAAGAGGGATTAAAGCAACATAAAAACCCACTGATACATCCAGCTTTCAGTGAGCATTGGCTTTTTCAGACATTCCTGACAGGAGCCTTTGGCTGCCTGGTTTTCTTAGCCAGCTTCCTGACTGCTCTCTCTCTCTCCCCTCCACCTCCATGATACTTCTAAGCACTCTGACCTTTTACAGGTTATCCTGGGATGCTGTAGTGGTTTTAGTTCGCTAATTTGAGATTTTTTAGGTTAATGCATTAATTATTATGGTGGGTTTGGTGTTGGTTAAATTGTTAGTGTAATTATTAGAATTATTTATTAATTTTTTTTTGTTGTGAGATAGGATTAGGAGGAGGAGCAAAGTAGGTTCAAACTGTCAAATACCCAAGCCTTGATTTTATTTTGGAGTTTTCTAATTCCTTCCTGCAAAGTGTCTGTGTAGTCCCCAGCATCTGCTTCTCAAAGTCCTGAAAAGGCCATTGCCATCATAAAGGCATCCACTCATGAGGGAAGGAAGAAACAAAACTGGAAACAAGTGATGAAGAAAGCCAAAATTATCTCCTGTAAATGAGACCACAGTGCACCGAGCACTCACAGGTTAATAATGAATATAAATATTTCCTTAAATATAATTGCAGACCATTTGCTAAAAGAAGTCCTAGCTCTCTACCTGCAAACTTGCCATCAATTTTTTGTAGTTTAAATGAAACTTTCACTGTTTAGCTTATAATTTATAGGAAGAAGATCACTTGGGGTGTGCTTCATCCTTTATTTGTTGAGAAATGCATTTGAAACTAAAGACTTCAGCATTGATATCAATGTTCCACAGGATACTGTGCTGGGGAGAGCAGAGTTGTTGAGGTTGAGTGTGAATTTGGCATGATGATCCTGTAGAAGCTCAGCTGACTGGAACTGCAAAACCTGCTGGGTAATTTGCAGTTGCAGGAAGGAAGTGTGCACCATAAGTGATTGTAAAACACTCTGTTTCCATTTTGGAATCAGCTAATATTAAGTTATAATTAAAATATGTTTGAAACTAGTTTTATACTGTTTCATGCAATCCTCAGCAAGATGGTGTCTGTCAAAGCTAGACCAGAGAAGCTGCGTTTCTTTAAAAACTTAATTATTCAATTCATTCAAAACATTCTGTAGAAGGTGAGAAGTTCTTCTCACTGTGTGCACATTGAAAGGCTTACCTCACTGTCAAAGCTGGTTCAGAATTACCCAGAGGTGATTTTCTAGGGGTACAGCCAGCAGCCTGGAGCCAGGAAACCTGTGGTATGTTCCTGGTTGCTTGAACATTGACTTGCTGAGTGGTTGGAAAAAAATTGCTTACCTGTTAGGTGTCTTTTCAGTCTTTTAGAAAACATCTAATTGGCATTGTGAAGGTTAAGTAATCAAGAAAGGTTAAGATTGAAAAGAATTTGGATAGTATTGTAAGAATACAATATTATTAACGATTCTTGCTCAAGGCTTTCAAGAAATTAATTCTCTGGCAACTTGAGAGTTCAAAATATCTTCTATCTTCATTACTTTACATCCTCAGTCAGGCTTAAATAGGATTTACTTTGTATATGAGGGCTCAGTTGTTTTCACCAAACTTTCTATTCTGTTATTACTCTTGGTGCTGTTGTTTTGCTGTGGGAATGAGTAATCAGAAAAGTTCCTGAAAGGATGGCATCACTTTCAGAACACAAATTCAACAGCCTCCAAGTTTGTTCCAGTACAGCTGTAATAGGGACCAAGTCTCCCTTCACAGTGCCAGCAGCATTTGTTCTAGGAATGCTTCAATAGGATATTGTTAAGTTGATGTTCAAAATAAATGAAAATTTACTCTAGTAATGCTTCCTGTTCTGCTTACATTCCCAAAGAGTGTCATTAAAAAAAAGTCTCATTAAGCAGATGTTCTTAGAATGAGATATTTTGACAGGGCGTATTTTAAAGCACCTGGATTTGGTATTTTCTTCCTTTTACAAACCTCTAAATTTCTTCTTCAAGCTTTTGATTGATATGAGTGGTTAACTACAGTAGTTTTTCCTCCATCCTACTTAGAATACTGGACATTTTTATGGCAATTTTTGTTTTGCTATTTTAGAATTAAAATACATTGGGTTTTGTACATTCTGTAAATTGAAAACTAGGTATAGAATAGAAAAATCCCTTTTTTAGTATTCAGAGTGCAGAATTAATTTCCTCAGGCTCTGTACTGTGCAGTGCAGGTGTGATTCATTTTCTGGTAATACCTGTGGAAATGGACAGGTCTGTCAGGTGAGCTGGACAGGAATTTTTATGAATATGAAAGAAAAGCTTCTTGGTTGATGATTTATTTTACTCTGAAGGTATGAAGGGTGATGACACTGAGAAAACCAAGAAACCAAGTTTATTAGCACAGTGCTCATGAAGAAGCAGGAAAAGGAACAAACATAATCTTCAACTTCTATGTTTCTGTAAAAAATATAATTTTCAGATCTTGCATCCCTAAACATGTGCTTATATGGAGGCAGAATATGGAAAAGGATCCTTCCTTAGGCCCCAGCCAGTAAAGCTTCGGGTGGGGACCTGGCCACCCTTGATGGGTAGGGTCAGACCTGCTGGGACATACACAGCTGTGGTCTTATGGAGTAAGTGACAGCTTGAATTGGTTGGGATGCAGTAGCCAGGTGACAAGTGTCCAGATTCCTGGTGATAATTACTGTCCTGATGTGTACAAAAATGACAAGTGAGGGTCAGGAGAAACTCTTGTTCTCTTCCAGTTTTTGAGCAAAGCAGATAGTGTCTCCCCCTCTCAGATGACTCCCTGAGACACACCAGCGTTTTCCTGCACAGTAGAACTGGCAGATTTTTATCTGTGTCTCTCTCATCTGGAAGTTTCATCTTAATCTGTTCTCACTCTTTTCATAATGAGAAGGCATTCACGATGTGTTTGGAGGAAGTGTTATTCATTATAAGGTGCAAATGTCTCTAATCTCTCCATCACTGTGTCAAACAGAAATGGCTGGTCTTACACTGGGGTTTTGTGCTAACCCAGCTAACTAAGAAATTAATGTCTTACACAAAAAGTGAACTAGTAGCTTGAGACAAATAATCACAGGTGGAAAATAAGCTGGCTTGTTCCTATCCCTTTTTTTTTTTAGTGTAAGTGTCCTGTACTTCAAGACATTTTTTCTTTTAGTTTTTCACTCACATAAAAAACACTGGGCAAAACCTGAGTCATGTACCACCTGTCTACTTTGACCATAGACTAAAACTACTAGCCTTTGAACATTGACTAAAAAACGGGGTTTGAGCAGTGTAAATATCTGTAAATATCTGTAACTCCACTGTTATCTCTCTACCAGTGGCTTTTAAAAAGTCATGCAATGTCTTTATTCTGTACATTGATGTTAATTGAGAATATGCTAATGCCAAAAAGTCTTCCCTCCCTCCTCCAGCTCCAGTGTCAACATTGCAGAATTATTGCAGCATCCTCCGGGCAGAGTTTAAAAAGCTTCTTGACCATAATGAGTAGGAAAAATCACTGAGTGATCCTCATTAACTCCTCAAGTGCCCTCAGCCTGTCCCCCCTCCCCTGGCCCTGCTCCAGGGGATGCAGCTCTGCAGGGGCTGTGATGGAGAGGACACTCTGTGGGGCACACCAGCCCTTGCTCCAGGCCACCGTGTCACACTGCTGGTAACACAAGGCTCAGCTCCCCATGTTTTAAGCTCTTCTTGATAGTGGACTCTTCATTAAAATCAGCCAGAGCAGAAATCTGATCTCAGAGGAGAGCCCTCAGCTCCAGCAGCTCCTTGGAGCAGGCAGGGAAGTCCACCAAATCGAATCAGGAATTCTTCCCTTCAACTTCCTTGAGTAACAGGACTCTTGAGCATCCAGCAAGGGATTTGTTTGCCATATAAACACAATTGCTCTTTCTTTTTGATGAATGATTCAACTTTTCAGCTGAGAACGCTGAGCTATAAAGTTCCTGTAAATCCCTTTTCAGTCTGTGGCCAATTGCTGTACAAAGATAGATCCAGAGACCTGGGATCACCTGCTGCAGAACTGCCAGCAGACACTGTTTGAATTATGTCTGTCCCTCTGCCAAGCTCCAAAGTTAAGGACACAGGCATGTGGTCTTTTAATGCTGGTCGTCAGAAAATACTACTGGATTATCCATGCTGGACGCTGTAATTAGAGCATTAAAGTCTCCAAAGCCTTATAAAGTGAAGATGCTGAAAGCTATTGGTAGTAAAGATTTAGTACCATATTTCATAACAGTGTTTAGGGCTTTTTTTGATCTGTGAGAACTTTCTGATGTAGAATTCCCTTGTTTCTATGATTATTGTACATACTGCTATTGGTTTTGGCAGTGAAAATGTACTTGTCAGATATGCATTTATTGTAATCAGTTTATGGCTATTTTCATTCTGTGAATTTGATGCATTTGCCTGAAGTCCATGGCCTGTAATTTCCAAACATAATTAGGGTTCATCACTGGGAATGATAGAATTTTAACTTTCCTGAAAAACTTCAGTGGCCTTACATTTGTCACCTAAGTTTCTCTCCATATTTGATCTGACACATTCCTTTAATCCATGTAACCAATATCATACACTGGTATCTGTCATAAATAAGGGTTCAGACCCTATTATGTGACTGGCTCTGCACTAAAAATTTTCCATCCAAAAGAGTCAAGACAGTTCAGACTGTCATAATCTTTCTTTTCTACCATCAAAACCAAAGGCCACTTGCTGGCTGTCCTTCCACCAGCTTTAAAGGATCTTGGATCAGGATGACCATGGGAATGAAGTGAGTTGAGAAAAGGACTGAGTGTACAACTAACTGCCCAGAGCTGAAAGTGAGTTAATTTAGGGTTGTTTGTGATGTATCTTTGACTTGATTTGTGAAAAGAGGCTTTGAACCTAAGTGCTGCAGACTGCACGTGGGGGCCAGTTTGCCCATGGAAGTGTTAAAGTGATCCTGAAACTGATTGAACATAAAGTTCAGGGGAGGTGGTGAGTGAGACTCCAAGTGAGTTAGAATCCCTGACTCTTGCAGTCCAGTTGACATAAGAATGAAACACTATTTCAGCTGAGCTAAAAGCCCTCAGTTCCAAACCTGTTCCATTGCATCTGTTGGTTCCCAGTGTTTCATGCAGGAGCTGTTGGCAGGTATGACCCCATAAACCTTGGTTAATTCATATCTAATACTTGGCAGGGCAAAAAAAATTGTTTGCAGGAGTTTCCAGGCAGCACCAATACACAAGCATTTCCCTTGAAATATGGATGTGTCCCTGGAAGGGAAGGCACTCTTCTTAGTACTGGGGACATATCCTACACAAAGAGTGATACTCTCATTTTTGGGTGTTATAAAATACACCTCTGTCTGTAAACAGAACTGACAGCTCCCTACCTGGGCTGTCCCCACAGTGTATAGCTTTAAATCTGCCTGCGAATGTGTCATTCCTGAGCTGACCCACATTGCTGAGATGCCAGCTTTGAGGGATTTTTCTATTCAGCGGGCTGCTTTGGCTCTCAATGACATTAAGAGGTTAGGGAAGATGTAGCAGCTACATTGCTGGAGGGGAAAATTAGTTTCTCTGAGTGTTGCTCTTTGTGATAAGGTGTGCTCTACTTTCTCATTTGCTAGAAATGTTGTGGGCATCTACACATCTCTTGCACACTGCCAGAGCTCGGCAAAATTCAGTTGCAGAGGAGCTTAAATTGTTCTCTTCCTTTATTCTCATGTTCTAAGCATAGGCAATAAAAACATACCAGGTTTCCTTATGGTAGACCAGGATCAGGGCTATCACTGATCGTTTTCTTTTTAATACAAGAATTATTAATAGGCGCTTTCTTACTATTTCAGTCTGACAGCTTTGTCCTAATCTTAAGAAAATTGTTTTCAATCTTGAGTTGACTTCCCAGTAAAGTATTCCTCTTTCTTCTTGGCCTAGAGACTTTGGAAAGTGTGCAGAGCATTGAGGATGTGAATTTTTATGTGAATTACTTACTCTGATTTCAAGTTATTATTAAGCCTTGCCAGTGAAAATGCAAACAAAACCGTGTCTCCAGAGGATGGGGAATAGACACTGCTGCACATTGTAATCAGCCTCTCTTGAAGATTCATTTAATATCTTGTGTATTTTTTTATGAAATGCATTATTCATGTAACAAGATTCACAGGGAGAAGCAGCTGAATTGTAATTTCTGGGAAGATTCTTCTTCCAAGAGATGTCATTTTCATTATTTAAATCAATGCAGTAGGTCTGCCTGCATGAGAGAGGCATGAAGTGAATGGAAGGGCCTGTAGATGGGGCCCTGAGCCAGCTGGGAACTGCCTCTGAAGGGAAATAAAAGCAGCCATCCAGTAACTGAAGCCCCTTTTGGGTCAGTATGCAGTCATTTGAAACATCATTACACTTTTGCCTGGTGCTAGAAGAACTTAAGAAAGCAGTAATCAACCAACACTTACACAGTGGAAAAGTTTCCTCTCTTGTAAAAATACTGCTTGTGAGCTGCTTTCCCCACTGCTGTTTTCCTGAGTGTTCCCCCAGTTCTCCATGGAGTTAATCTGCCTGGGCTGTCGTTCCAGGGCCTGCAGGAAAAGTTCCACATGTTTATACTGCAGTTCTCTCTTATTTACCTAACTCTAAGTAAACCACTCTACTTAATTAACACAGGCTCAGCCTCTGCTATATTTAAGACCTCACTCCACCAGTGGTCCCACTGAGATCGGTAAGGATGTTCAGAAAAAACAAAACACAAATACCAGTGGACTCTAAGCTCAACTTAGTAAAATTACAGTGATACAGACTTCACGTGCTTAAGCAACACTAGGTGCTTTGCATCTCTTGCAGCACTGCTGATGGCAAACTTATTTTTTAAAGGAATTTAATTAATGCATATAAACATTTAATTGTGTTAATGAAACAAAAAATAGCATGTTACAGCTGAGTTATACATGCTTCATGAAGAGCATGATTCTCCTTATTTTGACTGCCCCACTCCATTCCCATGCTGCCACCTGATGGGCATGTGTCCCCATTTGTCTTCCTCTCACCCTCCTCTTCCCACAGAGGATTGGAAATTTCCCAGATCCCACCTCAGTGACCCCCTGGCATGTTCATCCCTCCACTGGCGTGGATGGGCACTGGTGCCACTGAGACATTCCCAGAACCGCAGGGAGCTGAGAGGGAGCCTGAAGCGTGCCTGCTGCATTTTGACACTCTGAAGCTGCCCAGTGGTGGCCTGCTGGCATTAATGACTTTCTCCTTTTCCCTTTGTTTGCTTGCCCAAGTTTGTCCACTACCTCCAATGGTGAGTCACGGAGACTACATCTGCCACCCGCGGCCGTGCGAGCGCTACAACCACGGCACGGTGGTGGAGTTCTACTGTGACCCTGGCTACACCCTCACCAACGACTACAAGTACATCACCTGCCAGTACGGAGAGTGGTTCCCCTCCTACCAAGTGTACTGTGTCAAAACAGGTAAAGGGTAGTCCTATCCTAATAGTCCTGTCTTTTTACAGTCCCTCATTTGGAGCAAATTTGGTTGGTAATGCCTGGTGAGCTTCAGCTATTTCATTTTAAGTGATGAGCGTTGATTTGAAGGTGCTACTATTTTCAAACTGATTTTTAAGAGTCTCAGGTTTTGAAAAAGGCTAAATATAATGCATTCTTAAGATCCCAAATGAATCTGAGCCATTTTGATAATTACCTCCTCAATTGTATTTTTCAACATCTCGATATTTTTATCAATTTATTATTTTTCCAAGCTAAGGTCATGATTGCATGTATAAAAGATCAGTCAAAGGGATAAAGCAAGATCCAGCCTCTGTGACAGCTTAATGCTAAGACTGCTTTTGGTACATGGCAAAGAGTTTATGTATGTTTTTACAAGTTGCATATAAAAAATGTCTGGTCCTAACTAGCACTTCTGAGTAGTGCTGAATATAAAATAACAATGGGAATATACAAACACAATCTTGTATTTTCTTTCTATTACAGAACAAACCTGGCCAAATACACAGGAGACCCTCCTGACTACATGGAAAATAGTGGCATTTACTGCTACCAGTGTTTTATTAGTACTGCTACTGGTTATTTTAGCCAGGATGTTCCAGACCAAATTTAAGACACATTTCCTTCCACGGTTTGTACTGGTTTCTTTCTTATTTTGAAGGTTGAGGGCCTTGATTCAGTTTTCACACTCAGCACTCCTTGCTGGAGAGATGGAGCAGCTCATGAGCCTTGCAGATACTTGGTTCTGCTCTGAGGAGAAGTCCCTGAACCACTGGTGTGGAAGGGCACACCCAAAAACCTGCAGTAGTCTTTCATGCAGCTAAAAGGCAAAGTTTGCCAGATTCACTCTGGGAGTAATTACTGCTTTTCTATTGAGAGCTGCTGCTTCCGCCTGTAAAAATAGCTGACAATATTTTTAAATACTCATTTTCAGGTGCTGGGGGAATTAATTTTTTAACTACTGTAGACTTAGTAAGTTTTAAGAAATAATTTCTTTTTTCTCTATGGACAAGTTTATATTAAAGGTTTGCTTTACCTTCATTAGTGTTATTTTCATCACAATTCATAAACATCTCCTGCACCTTCCTTTATTTCCATAAAATATCATGGAGCTGGGAGCATTTGTCATTGATTGTCATAGTGCTCTTTATGAGGAAGGCCTATAGATGGATTTGTCTAGCTTACTGAAATGGATTTCAGTCCTCTCCTTTTCAGATGTTTTCATGTCTTAAAGGTGCCTGGGACCAACTCCCTCCTGCCTGGACTATACTGTGTTTAATATGCTACTAAACAGATTCTTTAGGGTTTTATGGACCCTCTCAATTAATAGAAATGTTTTGCTTAAAAAAGAAACCAGCTTAATACTGGTTAATGAAGCCTTCGTCCTCTGAAAGCAAGGCTTGAAGGAGGCCACAAATCTTGTCACCAAAGCCTTGTCATCCAGCAGTAGTGACCTCAGTGCCTGCCTACTTGGGCTGTAAACACTTCTGTGCTCTAGCATACATTTTTCCAGGGGTTCAGACACTTGCCCTGTGAACTACATTTGTGATCTTATATCCATGATACCTGCTATGCCCAGCACAGGAAATGGTGCTCCTTTTCCACATACCTGTTTACCTTCCCTTCTTGGAACTCTTCTTCCCATTACTGCTTTTTTCCCGATTGTATAAGATAAGCATAGTTTAGCAAACATTTCTGTGAATGTTAATGACCCTGTAGCTTCATTTGGCATGACTGGGAAGTGCTGTGTTTACTGAAGTTCAGCAGTTGCTCCGAGTTGCTGCTGGCATGCTCCTGCTCTCCGTGATAACCTCTCTGTGTTTGACGTAGAGGTAACCAGGAGGGCTCCATGGGCGACCCCGACTTCGTGGTGGTGGATGGTGTTCCTGTCATGCTGCCTTCCTACGATGAAGCTGTCAGCAGCGGCTTGAATGCCCTGGCACCCAGATACTCAGCTGCCGCAGACCAGGGGCATATTTTACAGACGGAAGATCAGAATCCTCCTGCTTACCCCGGTCCCAGGATTCCAGACACGCAGCCCAGTGAATTTGAGACCTGTGACAGTAGGTCAGGTTCCTCTGAACTGCTCCAAAGTTTGTACCCATCCCTGACGTGCCAAGCAGCAGCACTTCCCGGCTCAGATCGAACTGACGTATCCCATAGCCCTGACGGGGATGCTGCATCCACGAGTCCCCGGATCGATATCACAGATGGTGAGTCTTGCATAGGTTCAATAGGTGAGTCCATCAACAGGGGACATCATTTATTTGTACTGGCAGAGCAGGATTCACCCAGCTGACTTGCTTGTGCTTTCTCCATGGTTTTGTCTACACCTGAATTTGAAACTTTTTAAAAATCATAAAACTCCATGGTTATATAATTTCATGTCTGTGACACATCCTTGCTAGCTGTGGTGCATGTTATTTGAATGCCAGGCTAGAAGGCTCCTGTCCAGACCCAGTTTCATCAACAGGAATGTCAGCAAACACCTGGGTAAAGCAGCAAAGCCAACCCTCATTTTGCCTGTGCTGGTCTGTTCATCTGCTCCTCAACTCCTATGTTCACAGCTCCCTCATATACCCTGGCTTTCCCAGCAAATAACAGGATTTTCTCCTTGAAAGAGAAAATAAATAGTATTTTCATACTGGGCTAAAATTAGCAGCCTTTATCAATGTTCTAGGGTGACCAAGACAATTAACAAACTCATATTGTCTGTGCATCCAGCAAAATATTCCTTCCATCTGAAGTATGTGAGCTTTAAGGCATGGACAAGTCACAGCATAAGGAGATTGTGCCCACAGGTCCATGTGCCAGGAGGGAGCTTATTGCCTGCCTTTAAATTGAACATGAGCATGTACTGACAGGATTTCATGGAGTTCTGATTGGTGCTGCTCAGTGTATTAAGGACTCTAGATGGCTTTCTTTGGAGAAATTTAGAGGGAGAGGCTCATATCCTGCTCTCCATTGTCACTGGGCTGAAGCCCAGTGTCCTAAATTCAGTGTGGGTGAAGGTCTGGGTGGAGGGAGTCTTCTTCTTCAGCGGGGTTTGGATAGTTTCACTGGTATCACAAGGGGAACAGGACACCCAGGAGGAGAGGAAGAAATTATGGGGCTGCCAGTTAAAGTCCCTGCTTCCTCTGAATGCTGCTTCAGTGGTTAATGTAGTAGCAAGGATGTTTGCATTTAGGTTTTTGTGGTCCTAGGTTGTTGGAGAAAAACTATGTCGTTTCAGTTATCTAATTTACATAGAGGTGATAGAGTCTGAGTGGGTCTAGAACTGGCAATATCCCATGTCTTGTTCAGATATTTGCAATGTCCATTTCTGGTTTTGTAGAATTGGTAACAATAATACACTGCAAAAGTGAAAAGGAAAATTGCAATCAGCAGCCAATGCTATTTCTTTGTTTCTCCTAGAGATTCCTTTGATGGATGAAGACCCTTAGCCTGCACTGAAGTTGTGTCTTCATCACATTGCACTGTTGGGTGACATGAATCATGAGAATTCAGAGACAGAAAAGACTCTCTGTGGATTTGGGGAGGGTGTTTTCCTACTTATCAATCTTCCACGTGATGATGTCACCAGGTTGGGTGTATGTCTAATCTTCCACGTGATGATGTCACCAGGTTGGGTGTATGTCTTAATCCACAGCGGGGATATCGGTGTCAGCATTTGGAACAGCAGCAGTTTTATGAATGAATCCTGGGGATTTGATGAGAGCAGATGTAGAAAAAGAACTGTGGCTTTTTAGAAATGAAATGTATATCTGCATCGCAGAAAGTCATATGGCTCTGTAAGAAATGGTATTGGATTTTGATACTAACTGCCTCACAAAAGCATGTCAAAATATGTAAATTTGCTTATAAAGACGGCTTTAAATGATCTATGGACCTCTAGTTTATGAAGAATCCTTTCAAGTTTAAATAATATCGGTACTGAAACACACACAAAAAAGAGGAAAGATCCTCTTTGGCTTTCCTATGATAACCAGGAAGTTTTTGATTTAATTGTTGGTGATTTCGCTTCAGACCATGTCTGCAGAAAAATAAAACAGAAATGATGGGATTCATAAATACTTTGATGTAAAATAGCAAATATATAAAAATATATATATATTTAAAAACTCTTAAAGAGAAAGAAAAGGAAAGACTCCCAGGTCACATAACGATCTGGAGATTTTTTTTAAAGGTAAGGCAGAATTTATATCATAGACAATATTCAAAGTAAAGTATCAATATTTGTATTTATGCAAGACTTCTGTGACTACATTGCATTTGATAAATCCTGCTGTAATATGAGAGATCTAGAAGATGTTAAAATTATTAAATACAAGCTTAAGAAATGTCGAACTGCCATGCTTCAACCTTTCTTAAGCTCTTAAATATATATATATATATATATATATATATATATGAGAGTAATCTACAGTCATAGCCCAGAGCACTGCCTTGTCCCTGTACATTGTGGTAGTATTCTGAGCCATTATTGTAGAATACTTTTTAAAAAAAATCTAATAAAGCTGAGTTTCAGTTCTTTTGACTTATCTGACTATTGCGTAGTTGGCCTTTTTTTCCCTTCCTCACTTCTTTCACCAGCTCCTACCCGAAGGTAGGAGATAGCAGAGATATCCTGTGGCATTTTCAGCTTTACATCCATTGTCCAGCTGGAAGCAGAGAGAGTGGTTTTGGTTAAGCAGAGCACACGTAGAGCAGGGGCACAGCTTCTGCAGATGCAATGTGGGGGTTTTGTTAAGGGTTTTCTCTGCTCTGCAGGCTGTGCCAGAGCACTGTGCTAAAGCCTGTATGAGGGGCTCACTCTGTGGTGTTCCAGGCTATTTGTTCTTTGTCAGGAAAATTCCTGGCTGTTTCATGTAATTACTGAAATCCAAGCAGATTTTCTTGTCTTATTTTTTGGTATTGTGCAGATTAAACATCTTAAACTAGCAGTGTTTGAAGGAATAACTTACTGTGTGTTAATGACAGAGATTGCCATCATGTGGGTTAATCCAAACCAAAGGGGAAAAAACGACTGAGCTCTGATTTTATGTGCAAAGTAAATTAATAGCATGTCTATTGCCGTAAATAGTGGATCACTACAAGCTGCTCTGTTATTTTTTCATGATTGTTTAATGATTTATTTGTATTGTGGTAGCATTTAGTGGCCCCACTCATGAGTCAGGCTAGTGGAATAATAGATGTGCTGCAACCATTCAAGAATAGTGTTTATTAGCATCCTGTCAGCAACTGTGCATGACAGCAAGAAGCAAAAGCAGACCAAAAACTGTGGCGAGCAGAAGTAATTATGCCAATTATCCTACGGTAAGATTGATGAAAACAGCGATTGGTGTGGAAAAATGAGACATATTCCATATTATCCTCCATTCTTGCTTATGCAATATGTGCATTTTTCTTCTCCTGAATTGTCTCAGTTGCAGCTTTATGTACAGGTTTATCCCAGAGATGTATCCATCAGGTGTTTGTACTTTCCTGGCTACCCCTTCCTTTTCAGATCTCAAGCTTCCCAGAGGTGTTTACACGACCAAAAAATGCTTGGAATTATCGCTCCAGCAAACAAGACATGAGTCCTGTAAAACCAACCCTGAACTGAAGCACACCCCAAGCCTCCAGTCAGTTATGTGATTTCAGTTTCATAATGCCATTGAAAAGTATTGAATTTACTTTAAATACCTTATAAAATATTATAAAATCCATCTTTGCTGGTCTTTTAGTAGCTCGTGAAATTTCATTCCTTATTAAATTTTTTTGCTTCCATTTATTAATTTCTGTTATGAAAGCTTCTTGATTTGTATTTGGAGCTCTGAGGTTTTAGAGATTTACACTGCTGTGTGAATTGTATTGCAGTCATTTCATTAAGGGAGCCAGACAAGGTAACTTAAGAAATGTAAATTTATGACTTATCAGACCATTTTTATTTTAAGAAGTGCAAATACACCAGGAAACATGAATGTAATAATTTTGCTTGATAGCACTGTGCTAAATACAGCTTGTAAAGGGAAGAGAGTTTTACCATTTTTTGCTTATGTTGGATAAAACTTCCCGAAAGGCTGTTTTGGGAGGGATTATCTGTGTGGTTTCGATTGGGGGGGAAAGAGAGGATTTTTTCTCATGCTATTTTTTTTCCTCATAGGGCTTGAATTCTCATGAGAGGATTGCCTGTCTCTGGATGCACACCTGTGTCCCAACCCACAAGGTGACAGCCTGGGCTAGGGGCTGCCCCCGGTATCCCCAGCCTGCCCAGGAACCTGGACACCCTGGAGAACTCCACAGCTCCCTGGCCTAAGACCTCAGGATGTTTTTAGGGCCTCAAGAGACAAGAGGGCTGCTATGATCATGGCAGGATGTTCAGAGACCAGATGGGAGGATGAGCATATCTTATGCATATTGTAAGCTGTTTTCCCTTGAGCCAACTGGATGTGAATTAAAACAGATCCAGGAAAGCCCTTGTTGGTGAGGGGAGAAGCAGCATGTTAGTGAAGAAGGACAACCCATGTGCCTTCAGCAGTGAGAAAAAGGGTGTGTACTGAGAACTCCAGGAAAGAAAAACAAGAACTGGCTTCACCCTGCCAGTATTTCTGAAAATGAGAAAAGAGGAGCAGAAGTGAGCAGTGTGTCAGCCTTCAACACTGACTTATGAACGGGGGCTTGACCTGCAGAGTGCTGGGTGAAGGGTGGAGATCCAAGGTCTCACAGGAGCTCTGCAGGGAGTGAATCACAACCCGAGCATGAGTCAACAGAACCTGGCTGTTGTGAAAATGTTAAATGTCAACACAAGAGTGTTTACACAGAACTGTAACTTGTAAAATGCACGAAGCAATCCTTCAGCTGCACTCAGCACTAGTAAGGCCTCAGCCAGAGCAGTGTGTCAAATGTTGAGCAATTTTTTTTCCTCTTCAAGGGAAACATGGTGTTGCTGGATGGCAGCCAAGCAGAGAGAATCGAGCAGAGAGAATTGGAAGAACCTGTCCTGTCCTCACAGGTCACAGATTATGTAGCATTCTGTCTGTGAACAACAGAAGACCGAAGAGAACACAGAAGTTCCGTTTTCTCTAAGAAGCATATTTTGCAAAGAAGAAGGAATTTATCCATATAAGTAGGGCAAGAATAATAGACTCAATTGAAGCTTGAGAGAATTAGGTTAAATATTAGATAAAGCATTCTAGTCACAGGGATGGTTACTTAGGGGAAAGAAATGGTCTGAAGAAGCTGTAAAAACCTCTGAGAGATTTTAAAAGGTTGTTTTAAATAAATAGAGGCCAGGAAAACACTGGGGAAGATGCACAATGTGAGCTTTGGGGCCGTTCCTCATTCTGTCTCTGCATGACTCCCAGCTTGTGAGAACTAAACTTGGCTGATGTTCAGTTTTGCCCACAGGCTAATTCTAAATTTATGGTACTGGGCACACTGGTCAGTGCTCATCAAAACCACAGCCAGAAATACTCTCTCTTCCACCAACAGAAGCTTTCATGTAGCGTGGGCTGAACTGCAATAAAATCCTGTGAATTAAACCCTGTTGCATTGAAGTGACATTGATTTCAGAATTTTGTTCTGTGACAAATCCAAACTTGGGATTTTCTGGTCTTCATGTCTGTCTTAGGCAGCTAAATGAATGCAGCCCCTCTAATACTCCCTGCGCATTAGGTGAAGTAAATCCTCTCTTGGCAATTATCTGAAGACACCTATTGAGTTCAATGAGAAACAGCAGCTCAGGCAACTGGAGCACAGAGCCCATTGTCATGTTTATGCAAAACTTGCTTCCCATGCCCAAAAGCTGTTTGTTCCTCCCTGCTCTGTGCTGTGGATGGTAGCACAGCTTAGCGTGTCAGCTGTCAGAGGGGGAGTAGCACAGATGAGAGCAGCACATCCCAAGCTCCTGTTCTTGATCTCCTGTGGATGCCCAGGCATGACTTGGGGGCAGAAAGGATTACAAAGCAAGTAAACATCTGCCCCAAACCCAGGGGGATCTCCCATAGTCAAGGATACATCCAGTCCCTTTGACACAGTTCCCAAAGGAATTGTACTACACTGGAGGGGAAGCACTGTGGCAGAGGGGAGACAGGCCCTTCTTTGCCTGTCCCTCTGCCAGGCCAAGGTGTGCAGCCAAAATAGACAGACAAATCCTTCTCTCCCCATATAATGTATATAACTCACTTCATGCATTCAGATTTCTCTCCTCACTACTATTATGATAGTGGCACACAGCCCGTTCTCCCAGCCCTACATTTTCCAGGACAGGAAGACAGGTTATATAACAGCGACAGAAAGGGCTGAGATTGAATTATCTTCTGTCCAGGTGTCAGAGCAGACTTTTAATAATTCACAGAGACCCCATAAAGAAATTGGATGGATGAGGCTGACTGGGATTTGAGGCACCTTTCCTCAGCAAGGCAGTGGGGCTGCCCTGCAGGGCAGGGGCAGCTGCTATGTGAGGACATTTTATAACCCAGGAAAATTACATTCACCTGCTAAAATATATTAAGCAGAAACTTGGAGAAGGAAGAAAAGACATTTAGATTTTAATAAAGTCCAGGGGACATGGATAAATTCCCCATGTTCTCCAATAAGAACAGAGGGAGCTGTTTATTTAACATAGTTGGTTCAAAAGAAAGCCAAGAGGCAAGCACAAGCTTCCAAGTTTTGGGGCTCCAGAAGCTCTTTTCCTTCACCTCTGCATTTCTGCCATCAGACTGGTTCCACTTACAATAAGTGCCTTGGTTTTGGTTTGGATTCACTTTTTCCATTTTACTGTGTTTGCCTCCATTTCTCCTCTGCTTATCCTATTCACTCAGGGTTTTTTGGTAACTAATGCTGTTGTTCCAGTTTAGTTTTGCCACCCCAGTCATGCTGGGAAGCAAAACGAGCTGCTTAATTGCAGTGCAGTACCCAGCAGGACACTTTCCCTCCCGTATAAGAGGGACATTTGCCTCTTATTTGCCTTGCTTGTTTAAGTTCTCAGCAGAGAGGACAAGAAGGGACATGGAGCTCCTCACTCTGCTGGCAAATGGTCCATGAAAATGGTTAGAGGGGGGCACTGAGGGGAGCCCACGTTGCTTCATGAGTGCTGTGCCTGAATCCCAGGACTGTCAGCTCACAAGCTTTCATCAGCCCAATATTCACAGGTGCACATGAATGCTCCTGTAAAAACACAGTAGCCAAGGGTTTCAAGGATCTGCTAATATTTTAGGGTGTTGTTAAGGTAAGACATTTTTAAAGACGCGCTCCTTTCTGAAACTGGTGAGCTCACATCTTCAGAAAATTGGCACTGCTATGGTCCAGTTAGGGAGCAGAGGGTGCACAGCAGGTCACTTCATCTGCCTGCTTTCTGGTGCTCCGGTATGAATTTCTTGTCCCCTGGATAACTGCTTGAACTAAAGAGTTGCCAGTTGCTGAGCTGTCAAGTTCACATCTTTTTTTTTTTTTTTTTCTTCTTTTCTTTTTTTAACCTAATGAGGCTGAATTTATTTTTAACGTTCCTTATTACCATCCACTTCTGACTTCCATCCATCTACTGCTGAGTACATGCTGCTCTTGCCAAAGCAAGTGTCTTTGAGCTGCTCTGTGAGCCCCTGGAACTGTACTGCCCTGCAGGGGATCACATTTGCCACCGTTGTCCCTTCTATTAATTCCATGGCAGCACATGCTGCTCGCCTGCCTTGCTCAGTGATCTCATGCTAATAACTCTGCAACCAGTTGTTATTTCTTTCATAACCATTACCATAGCTGCCTGTTGTTAATAATTCAGGGTTAATTGCTTAAAAGTTTAGCAGAACGATTTAGCTTCACTTAGCCTGTTTATTGATGAGGACTATAAATGTCTGCAGTCTATCACTGATAGAGCCATTACTGGAGCTTGGTATAATTGGCTTTTACTGAAGTGCTGCAGCAAAAATGAGAGTTGGCCCAGCTGGCAAAGGGAGCTGTCTGCTTGTACACCTCCTGCTTGGTTTTCCATTGCATTTTGGGCCACCACTTGGGAAGAGAAGTTCCATAGGAACTTAGCAGGTTTTTTTACGTATCCATTCACACTTCAGCAGTGTAGACAGAGCTATAGAAGTGCTGAAGCCTGGCATTAAAAAAGACATCATGACAGCTGTAAAGTGTCCAGCTTCTCAATTAGGCTTAGGGTACTGGGTTGATCTGTCACAAATACATCTTACTGGGGATAGGCATACCTACTACAAGGCTCAGATGATAGTATTCTCTTTATTTTATGGAAAAAGTGGGAGGAAAAATTGCCAAGAAGAAGCATCATTAAAGATAATGATGCCTCTTCAGTCAGTTTTCTCTGGTCTGGGAGGCTCCTGTTCCCTGAATTTCTGAATCTAGGAGCTGTTACAGACAGAAGACTCTGTATACACACTGCTGTCAGATTCCAGTGAAATGAATGAGAACTGGGACCCCTTTCAGCAACGAGCTCTTTCTGACCATGCAGTCAGCAGTCTCCATCTGATTCCCAGAAGCCAAAGAAAGGCCATGTGCTGCCTTTGAAGGGAAGGCAGGGTTTATTATCACACTTCTTTAGAGCGAAACTGGACTCTGGAAAATCCACCCAGACTTCTGATTTTACTTGCATTACAGCTTTTGCAGTGACTCGAGGCTGACTGGGTGCATTGTGGTACTGTGGATCATTTGAGTCTTCACAACATAGGGCTGTGAAACAGATCATCAACAACCTTTGGGTGCCCTAGGCAAAGACAAACAAGTGAAACTAAGACAGTTTCCCTCTCAGATACTTATACATCCACAATAGCACAGCCTTCACCTTTGGATGCCTAAGTGTCCTAAATAAACCTACATATTTTCATATTAAATTATGGGCAAGAATGTGATTAATTGTCCCCTGACCTTCAGTTTCTTCATTGAGGCTGTGTCACCAAACTGTATTTTATGTCACTAGGACACAGCAGACGTAAATCAAATATCTGACTCCTCTAGAATATATAAAAAGAGGGGAAATTCGATGAGAATTCAAGGAATGACATGAAATTAAAAGACAGGAAAGGAAACAGAACAAAATGAAATGAAATTTAAAAAAAATTCTTAGGAGCAGTTAATTGTTGAAATGTACTGGAATGAACTTCAGTGCTATGGAATGAACTGAAACTTACTGAAATGATACTCCTTGAAATATTGAGATTTCATTTCATGAAAGGAAATGAAATGAGAAATCAAGGCATGAAGTGCAATGAAAACACAGAAAGGAAATAGAACGAAACTAATTTGAAAAAAAATGTGAAATGAAGTAAAAACTATGGAATGGAATGGAATGGAATGGAATGGAATGGAATGGAATGGAATGGAATGGAATGGAATGGAATGGAATGGAATGGAATGGAATGGAATGGACCTTGCTGAAATGATACTCCTTGAAAGCTCGAGATTTCATTTCATGAAAGGAAATGAAATGAGAAATTAAGTCATGAAGTGAAATTAAAACACAGGAAAGGAAATAGAATGAAATGTAATGAAATGCATTGTGAAATTACATGAAAGCAACAAAATGGAATGGAATGAAGTGCAGTGAAATGAACCAAACTGAAATTTACTGAAATCATACTCATTGAGATCATGAGATTTCATTTCAATGAAAATTAAAATTAAATGAGAAATCAACAAATGAAGCACAATGGATAGAAAGGGGAGGAAATAGAATTAAATGAAATTAAATTTAATTGATAAAATATAAAATTTTGAAAGAAAGTGGAAACAATTAAATGGAATAGAATTAAATGAAATTAAGTGCAGTGAAATTGTATTGGTTTAGCATTGCCTGTTTTTGTGGCTGGTGGGACTACAGGAGTGGCATCTGTGACAATTTGCTTGAAGCTTCTTCCATGTTTAGCAGACCCAGTTCCTGGTGACTCCAAAGATGGACATGCCACTGGTCAAGGCTGAGCCAATTAGAAATGGTTGCAAATCCTCTTGGGTTTTTGCCTTGGCAGTATTCAGCACTGTCAGATCTTTGTCTCAGGATGTCTGTCAGGCATGGCTCTGTGAGGCAGTGAATATTTTCAACTCCTATCAGATCCAAACTGAGTATCATTGAAAACTAAACAAATGTCTTTTAAAAATAAAGAAATTAATCAAGCTTAGGAGTAGCCTTGTTGTTGTATTGTCCCCATGCATTTTCTCTCCAGATTAGTCATGCACTTGAAGAACAGGAAGTTCATAATAGGGAAGCCAAATCTCATGCTCATAATTTGGACCCTGGAAAGAAATCCAGCCTGTAAACCAGAAAAATAATAGCCCAAGATTACACTGAAATCTCAACACTTAGTGCAAGATGTGTTCATAAGTGCTTTTCCTAGGAAGCAACAGCTTCTGCCCTGCAATTACATATTTAAGCTCTGTGGAAAAGATTTGTTTACTGAGTGAGAAAGGCACAAATCCCACGCTGCTGGTCAGAATGAGTCCTATGTAATCATCAGGATTTCACCAACACAACAGTTCAAAGACCTCTGACATTTGATGAATATTTTTCTCTTTTACAGACTGAAGAGAGTTTGGACCTTAAAAGGTAAGTGAGCTGAGGCTTTGATTAGCAGAGCCACAGAAAAATAAATGAAGAATGACTGTGGGGAGCCATAAGAATCTGCTGAAAACTTACAGGGAAACTGCTGCCAATCAGGTTGTGATACATTTTAAATTCCAAATGTAGATGGATTTGCATGTGCAGACGCCAAACACAATTTGTTTCTACATAACTTGAAGAAGGTAAGAAATGCAAGAAACCCTCAAAAGCACAAATTTGTGATAAATGGAAAGCACTCCACTTGAGCAACTGCTTTACCCTTTGCATGGTCATAGAGAATTGATTCTGCTCTCTTAAAAACAACAGCTGTTCACTGCTGAAAGCTATGTCTGGATTTGCACCATCTACATGAGGGAAAAAGAGACACAAGTTTGTACTGTTTAGCCCATCTGTACTGGGCCTTGACCCACACAGCTCCATCAGTACTGGAGCACTGGCCACAAAAGCCAGGAGCGAGGGTGACCAGGCACCAGATTCTCTCAAATGTACAAAGAAAACAATATCAGCAATGGGTGGGGTTACTGAAAATGGCAAGCATGCTCTTTTCAGGCAAATATGATTTGTGAGGTGATGGTTGCTTCAGAGGCAGTGAGTCACAGAAGCTTCTTGGCATCTGCAGCATCTCTCTTTTCTTTAGGCAGTGACATTCCATGGCAGGAACAGGTGTAGATAAGAGCAGTGTTTTAGGGCTTGTGCTGATAGCACAAAATGAGCAGAAACTGCTGTCACATCAAAACAGGCAGAAAATGGAAGAGGCCATACAAAAGTGAAACACATTTCATGCCTGAAAGGTTCGACTTTCAGATATGGATGAAGCCAGAAGTGATGTGGCATCCTACTCCAAGCACTTTCTCTAGTTACTCCTGGCTGGCAGGCACTGGCAGCATAGGATCAGGAGTGCAAAGCACCACTTTGGCTAAACCGAGCACTGGGCAAGGTGGAAGGAACTGCAGAACAACTGCTGTATTTTTCTATTCTGTATTCACCCCATTAACGTGATTCCCTGCTGTGGGGCAGGAGCTGGAGTGGAAGGGCATCTCTCCAGGGAGGGCTATGGTAGCCACTGGGAAGCACAGCCTTCAGCACAGCTCTCTGGTGGGCAGGTCCTGCTTGTCTGCACCACTCTGGGGCTCCTCCTTGCCCTGGACATAGGAGCCAGAGGCAGCAGCAGCAGAGAGGCTGCCACTCAGCTTGGCAATTCATGGGTCACCCAGCAGTCCTCCCTCATGAACAGAAGATTACTTCCACCTGCTTCTTGGTAAAAATGTGATCAAATATTGAGATTTCAGGTTATTATTTTAATGCCTGCAGGAATCTTTCCACGTGAAAAAAAAAAAAAGTGAAAAACTTTTTCTCTAGGATGTCACATGCTTTGCTACTAAACCACTCTGGAGATCCTTAAAAGAATAATCTTCTGGGAGTGCAAAAAGTGATGCACCAGTTTTATGCTCTCCTCATCTGTTTTGATTTTGAGTGGCACAACAGGACGTGTGGCAATTCATGTGTCATTTTTATATTTGGAGAAGTGGCCAGGATGGACCAAGCCAGCCATCCTGGCTGACTATGCTGCTGTTAACTGACACGTCTCGAGTGCCACACGAGTCACAAGGATAACAAGGCTGTCATGGATGTGCTGGCTTTTAATTCCCAGCTGCATGCACAGCTGCCAGCATGTACAATTTTCAGTTTCATGGGACATTTCTTCTGGTGTAACCAGTGGACTTTGTTTTACCTTCATCTCTCCTTTTTGTTAACACTGCAGAAATTTATGTTTTGAGGCTCTCTCCTGTCTTTCCCGATCCCACATGCACTGTGTGATTCCCAGGGGGTTTCTGTGGCAGAACCCGAGTTTGCACAAGTGCTTCACGTGTACACTCACATCCCCATGCCAGACAACTGGATAACACAAGAGCTGTCACAGGTCATTCTGGTACAGCCCCACCATTTGAAAGGTATTTAGGTTAGAGTAAAACCACATTTCAGCTCCAGCCAGCCTATTTTTGCAGGATACAGGGAACAGCTGGCTGGTGGATGTTGCCTGAACAAAGATCTCCTTCTACTCTGAGTGGCCTCGGGGGGCAGCTGCTGCTGTGTCTGGCTGGCCTGACAGCAGGACCCAAAACAGGGATTTATCCTGTACAGCTGTAGAGGTCAGACAATCCAGGGCTGTATTTGATCCATAATAAACTGTGGGAGTACATTTTTCTCCTACAACCTGCTCAGCTCTAGGAGAGAAGCAGAGTGAGCTGAACTAGTTCCTCTATCACTATCCTTTTGCATACTTCTACCTTGGGTTTAAGAATCTAAAGCAGGGTAAGCACAGCTCTGAGGGTCTCTTTTTGCCAAGATCTGACCATGTTGATTTCAACAGAGAAACTTGGGTTTCAGTGTGTGCTAAAGTGAAAATATCATCATTTTCAAGCTAAAATGTAATATATCGAATTATTCTTAGGTTGAGATGGATAGAGCACTTTATTCAATTGATCAAGCTTTTCTCAGTTAGCCTTTACTGAACTTGCTCTTCTCTTCTTTGCTCAAATTAGCACAGTCATATTTGTAACTGAAGTCAGTGGTAGCCAAGGCTCTAAAGGCAGATAAATGCAAAAACCTGCCTCTCCAAAGTCTTTAGTCTCACTAAGAAAAAAGCTCACGGAAGGAGATTGAGATCAAAATCAGTGCTACCTAACCCAGGGAAAAAATAATTTGCAGAAGTTAATTTTGGATTCTTCTATATACATAAAGAGAGAATAATTAAGTTTGTACATGTAGAATTTTACCTTTTCTTATTCTCTCCATTATGTGGACAAACTGTTGAGTTCACTGCTTTTGATAAAATCTTTTTAGAACACTAATTATTCCCAAAATACTGGGTTTTTTCCCCGTCATTTTTTCTTGTTTTTTTTTTTTTTTTTTAAGTTAGATGTTTATTAATGAGATCATAGATTTTCTTGTGTTAGTTGTGAAATCCATATGGGAAAAAATCAAATCATTCTTGGCATTTAATATGATAATATTAACTGGGACTCATAAGGTAAAGGAACTTAATGGCATTACCTATGCAAGATCTGAGAATGTGCACCTCCAGAAATAATGACCTTATTACAGCTTTGATCTTGTGTGGGTGGAAGCCTGGTTTAGAAGGAGCCTGGGGGAAATGCTCATGTATTTCACCTGCCTATTGTACATTATAGGTGAGCTCAGTGCACTGTAAGATACACATTTGGTGTCTTACATGTAAGAAATGGGTAATTTAATGCATTAATCACTGGAGTGCAATTACAGGGCTTAATTTAGAAGGTATTAGTCACTCGCCATAGATAACCTTCTGTGGCTATTAAAATTTCATAGGCTGAGTACATTACAACTGGCAAATGTCATTTGCACAACCAGCACACACAAGGGCCTGATTTTGGCTGGAAGCACATTTTTTTCCTGTATTAAATCCACTCCACTAAATACAAGAGAGAGCACCTGTTTGGGTCTTATTTCAATAAAGACTGTAACCTGGCTGCATTTTAAGGGGGCTCATAAAGATTGCATTATTCCTGTATTAACATGTTTAAAATGAGGTGGGATACACTGGAAATGTTATGAGCACCATCAGCAGAAGATATCATCATTGTTGATAAACCTTGGCAATAAACAGCCTATTAACCTGTTGTAGCCTTTATCAAAATGTGAGACAAGTAACTATAAAACCTGTTACAGCATTTACTGATCTTTTAGAAATGAACCTTCATATATGGTATTTTCTTGAAATTAGTAACATGCTTAAAATTAGGTCTCTCTGCTTAATTTCAAGAAGCTGCATAAATCTAGGAGACAGTAAAATTCCGTAAGAAATTGTTCCTAATTTTTGGTGTTTTCCTGTGCATATTGGAGAGGAAATCTTTATCCCCCCATCCTAATCCCTTTTGGTGCCTGCTAGGTGTCTAGCTGTGTACGTGACTTGCATAAGACAAGGGAGAAGCAAGAAACATGTCTGTGCTTAACAGAGGCACCGTGGCTGGAAGACAACTTTTGTTTTTGTTTCCATCGTTTCTTTCAAGTGACAGAACTGCATGAGAGGGCTGTGTAGGTGAGCCTTTTGTGGCCAAAATATAACACGCAGGACGTGCTCATCTGCATCATTTGGAATTGCAGTACTTCCTCTGTGCTAGAAGGCACTGAAAGGTGTCAGCACACTGCTACAGAAAATACAGCTGCATTAACAACTTAGCTGTTTCTTTTCTCTCTGAGAGAGAGAGCAACCACAGTACCTGAAAATTTTGGCATCTTTATTATAGAGTATAGTGATTTATGCATGTGAAGCCTGGAGGTTTTTTAATAACTGGATCAAAAATGTTTAATTCAGAAGCAAGTCTTCAGTCGTAATAATGGTGTGCAGGCATTGTTCAGTCACAAATCAGCCAATACACCAACCCCAAAAAAGTTCCAGGTTGGATTTTCAAACATAACTTAGTAAGAACTTTTGCAAAGAAACAGTTGTGTAAATTCATGAGCATCTGTTAGCAGCAGGTGAGTGTACAACAAGGAGCAGTGAATACATTGTTTCCATACTGAAATGTACATTATGTATTAAACAAAAAGGTTCTCAAAAATTATAGCCATGAAAGGATAACAGTACTACTTACCTGCTGCTTCAGCCCCTTCTGAAGTTTTCACTAACTTAAACTGCTTTAGCTGGAAACTAAACTGTCACAGCATTTCAGACCTTGTTTTAGGAACTTCAGTATGAAATATCCCAGCCTTTTAGGTATATGGGCAAACAGTTGGAGGCCCAAGCTGACATGATCTACAAAAACCGAGGTGCTTCCCACCTGCCAGAACAGGATTATAAATGAAGTATCAACATCAGACAGATATTTGTGGCCTGTGAACTGGGGGCAAGCATGGTTAAATCATGATGCTGGTTCTTACTGTCACCACATAAAAAGAGGTGCTAGGATGGTAGACTCAGTAGAAAAGAGATTTACTACAGACTTACTGTCTTTTCCTATTATTTACATGCAAATCATTTACCATCAGTCCTGGCTCAATGGGCAGGTCCCAGATGACTGGAAGCTGGCCAATGTGACACCCATCCACAAGAAGGGCCAGAAAGAGCATCTGAGAAGCTACAGGCCTGTCAGCCTGACCTCGGTGCCCGACAGGATTATGGAACAGATCATCTTGAGTGCCACCACACGGCACCTATAGGATGGCTGGGGGATCAGACCCAGCCAGCAGGGGTTTAGGAGGGGCAGGTCGTGTTTGACCAACCTGATCTCCTTTTATGACCAAGTGACCCACCTCATGAATGAAGGGAAGGCTGTGGATGTTGTCTATTGGGACTTCAGCAATGCCTTTGACACTGTCTCCCACAGCACATCCTGGAAAAGCTGGCAGCCCATGGCTTGTACAGGAGCACTCTTTGCTGAGTAAGAACTGGCTGCATGGCTGGGCCCAGAGAGTGGTGGTGAATGGTGCTGCATCCAGTCACCAGAGGTGTCCCCCAGGGATCAGTCCTGTTTAACATCTTAACTGATGATCTGGATGAGGGGATTGAGTCCACCATCAATAAATTTGCAGATGACACTAAGCTGGGAGTGAGTGTCAATCTGCTGGAGGGTAGAAGGGCTCTGCAGAGGGACCTGGACAACACGGACAGATGGGCCAAGTCCAGCAATATGAGGTTCAACAAACCCAAGTGCTGAGTCCTGCACTTTGGCCACAACAACTCTTTGGAGCACTATAGGCTGGGAGCAGAGTGGCTGGACAGTGGCCAGGCAGAAGGGGCCTGGGGATACTTGGGGGATAGTTGACAGCCGACTGAACATTGATGCCTAAAGAGGCTACCTGGAACAGAGGCTACACAGTGTTAAAGGAATAAAGTAGATATTTATTAAAAGGCCTTCAAAGGATACACCTTGGGCAGCACAAGAGCCCTGCCATGGCTCCACCCAAGATGGATGCCAGATGGACGATGGTCACGAATTTTCACACTTTTAAAAGTTTTGGTCCATTTACACATTAATTGTCAAATTACAGCTTCAGGTTATGAAGTCCCATCCTCCCAGTTTGCTCTCCTCAATTTACTCTTTATGGGCTCAAAGCTGCAACAGTGTCCTTGGTGCTCAGGCTGGAAAATAATTATTTTGTCTAACTAAACCTTGAAGAGAACTTGCTAACACTTCATATGAAGTTCAGAGTCACACACCAATGCAGTACAGAATCTGAAAAATATAAAAGCTAAAACTTAAGGCATCAACATGAGCCAGCAGTGTGCCCTGGTGGCCAGAAAGGCCAATGGCATCCTGGCCTTGATCAGGAATAGTGTGGCCAGCAGGAGCAATGAGGTCACACCTTGAGTGCTGTGTCCAGTTCTGTCCCCTCAGTTTAGGAAGGACATTGAGACGCTTGAGCATGTCCAGAGGAGGCAACGAGGCTGGTGAGGGACTTGGAACACAAACCCTGTGGGGAACGACTGAGGGAGCTGGGGGTGTTCAGCCTGGAGAAAAGGAGACTCAGGGGTGACTTTATCACTTTCTACAACTCCCTGAAAGGTGGCTGTAGCCAGGTGGGGTTGGTCTCTTTCTCCAGGCAGAAGCTGACAGAACCAGAGGACACAGCCTTAAGCCATGCCAGGGGAAGTTTAGGTTAGACATCAAGAAAAAATCTTCACTGAAAGAGTGACTGGGCACTGGAATCATCTGCCCAGGGAGGTGGTGGAGTCACCATCCCTGGAGGTGTTTAAAAGGAAGACTGGATATGGCACTCACTGCCAAGGCTTAGTTGGTAAAGTGATGTTAGGTCTTAGGTAGGACTTGATGATCTCAAAGGTCTTTTCCAACCTACTTAATTCTGTGGTTCTGTGATCCCATTCCATTTTATTGTTTTTGCTTTGGTGCAGAATTTCCTCTTTCTTTTTAAGCATTTCATCAATTCCTTCTCCTGTCTCTTCATTTGACTTCATTCCCTGATTTTGAGATTTCAGTAGCTATAATTTTGGCAAGCTTTGGTCTTTTTCACTGCACCTTATTTCATACCAATCCATGTAGTAGTAGTAATTCCATTTCCAAATACTCTTTTTAAAATATTTCAATTGCATTTTATTTTATCATATCATCATTAAATATAATTTTGAAAAGTTTTGGTCATTTTCACTGCAGCTCAATCCATCCCAATACATTAAGTTATAGTCATTCCATTTATAAATTTTCTTTCTTTCAACTGCATTTTGTAATATCATATCTCCTTTGAACAGAGTTTGTTCACTTTCTTTTCTGAATTCAAGATTTTATTTCATTGAAAGAAATTCTCAATTTAATGAGAGGAAATGAATACTTGAGAATTAAATGAGGATTAATTTGGCAAGGTTTGGTCCATCTCCCTGCATTTCCAATGCCTGGACAAGAAGTGGTGCCTTTTCAATGGAAAACAATACTCAGACCCCAGTATCTTGAGGTCAGCTCACAGGTTGTGTCTGGGGATCCAAGGGCAGCCAGAGTCCTAGATCCAGGGAAGTTTGGATTGTGAGAAATCCTGCATCGTTTGCCAATTTAGGAGGCAGCACCTCACAGTTGGCCAGTGCAACTGAACACTACTGGTGGCTGTTTTCCATGGGAAAAACAACTCATTTCCCCTCTGTCCCCGGGTCAGCTCAGAGCTGGTATTTGGGGTCCAGTGGCAGAAAGAAATTTAGGTATTGACAGCTTTGATCTGGGACAAATTCTGCCACGTTCACGACTGTAGAAGGCAGCAGCAAACTTTCAGCCACTGTCTGCTGGTCATATAATCCCACTGCCTTTTATTGTTTTCACTTCATTGCAAAATGTTCATTTTTTTTAAGCGTTTTATTTCATTAAGTTCATCTCCCATCTTTTTATTTGATTTTATTTCCTGATTTTTGCATTTCAGTAAGTATAATTCTGCCAAATTTTGGTCCCTTTCACTGCAGTCCATTTGGTTTTAGTCACTCCATTTCCAAATCTTCTTTTTTTTAACCAAGATTTCAAGTGCAGGGAAATGGACCAAATGTTGCCAAATGCATCCTCACTGAAATTTCAAGATTTCATTTCCCTTCATGAAATGAAGAATTTCCTTACATGAAAGGAAATAAAATCTCGAAGTCAGAGAACAAAGTGAAACAAACTGATTGGGGTGAACTTATAATGAAGTGAAATTCAGTTTAAAAAAATAAAAGAAAGTTCTGAAATGAAGTGATTGTAATCCAGTGTAATGAGATTACATGAAGTGCTCCCCTTTGCATGCCTTTTGTAGTTGCAATGTCCCTGGAGGTCTAGGCTTTCTGCTATGCAATCACTTATATAAGTACTTAATACAGGAGCGACACAAGTATAAGTAATTACAGCTACAAAACACAGATTAGTATGAAAATAGGCACTTTGGTGTCATCTCTGGCCCAGCTGATTCCATAGAAAGCCAAACAGCTTAAGCAGGAAAGAGTAAGAATTTCCTTTCAAAGGATTCTCATTGTCTGGTGGGATACCAGGGGACATCAGGGACAGAAGCAGAGTTCACATCCTATTATGAAGAGGAGGGCTCCAGAAGGAGCAACCTGGATAGGAGAAGGGACCACAACTTGGTGTGACTTGTGAGCAAGAGCTGCACTTAATTCCAAAAGATGTTATGCAACCCCAAGAGAGTCAAGACTCATTTTATTTCATAAACTTAAAACTTGGCCCTCAGTGCTGCATCTCCAGCTGTCCAAGATCAGGCAACACTGGTTAACAAGATGTTTATTGTAGGTCCAGTGCTTCAGGCTCCCATGTCTCCCATGCAAGGTTACTGAATCCTCAGCTCTCTCCTGTGGATATGGCCATGCAAAAGTGAGCACAAGAGTTAGCTCATTGGTGGTGACTTTTTCAAAGAGCATCATTTTACAGAAATTGTATCTAAATGTAACATGAAAACCTAAATTACTATAATTTTCTTAAAAATAAAAATTACTCTGTCCTCTCTTTTATGTCCCCTTTTCATTCCCGGATTGCTCTCTAAGAATTACAGTAACAGGCAAATAAATCACTTCAGTTCCAGATCTATCATTTAATCCTAACTTCTTTAGGAAGCCTAAGTATTCCACTTAGTATAAGGTAATGTAGGAAATGGAATATAATGGCCATTAGAAATAGGATAATAATAACCTGAGGGGAGGATCACCTGCTTACAGTTATTTTGGGTCAGATTAAGTGCAGATCAGAGACTCAGCAGTACTGGAGGTAAGAGACAGAGATGTGCTGGCTCTTTCCACTTGAAAAAAGACCAGAGTAAACAGCTCAAGCACCAAGCAGCTGGCAAACACAAATGTTCATGTTTCTTAGACTGAGATGAGTCAATCTGACCATATCCTAAGATTAAAATACAGCAAAGTCCATAAAAGCTGCCTCCTGTGCTCTGGCAGCACCCCTCAGTCTGGTTTTCCCTGGCCTGACCCTCTCCCATGGAATCACGGAATGGTTTGGGTTGCAAGGGACTGCAAGGATCATCCAGTTCCAAGCCCCTGCCATGGACAGGGACACCTTCCACTAGACCAGGCTGTTCAAAGCCCCATCCAACCTGACCGTGAACACTTCCAGGGATGAGGCAGCCACAACTTCTTTGGGAGACCTGTTGCAGCGCCTCACCACCCTGTCAGCGAAGAATTCCTCCCAACATCTAATGCAGATCTAATCTAAATTCTGTCAGACTAAAGTCGTTCACCCTTGTCCCATCACTACCTGCCTTTGTAAAAATTCCTTCTCCTGCCTTCTTGTGGGCACCCTTTAAGTACTGGAAGGTGCTACAAGGTCTCCCTGGAGCCTTCTCTTCTCCAGGCTGAACAACCTCAGCTGTCTCAGCCTGTCCTCACAGGAGAGATTCTCCGGCCCTCTAAGAATCTTTGTGACCCTTCTCTGGCCCTGCTCCAAAACTTTACTTCCTTCCTTTATCGGGGCCCTAGAGCTCGGTACCCAGCAGCCGATCTTGGAAAGCCGGGAAGGATTTCCATTCTGCTAAAGAATTTACCTTCCAGTGCTTCTTCACTGATGATTCTACCTTTTAAGGTATTTTTTTTTCCCCGCTCCACACCCACATAATCCCCCCCTCCCTGCGCTCCTTATCCCGGGGGCCCGCAGCTCTGCAGCCCTGCCCTTTGCTCCCGCCTTGCGTGAGGGAACGGCTCGGCTCGGCTCGGCTCGGCTCGGCTCGGCTCGGCTCGGCTCGGCTCGGCTCGGCTCGGCTCAGCTAGGCTCGGCTCGGCTAGGCTCGGCTCGGCTCGGCTCGGCTCGGCTCGGCTCGGCTCGGCTCGGCTCGGCTCGGCTCGGCTAGTCTCGGCTCGGCTCGGCTCGGCTAGTCTCGGCTCGGCTCGGCTCGGCTCGGCTCGGCTCGGCTAGTCTCGGCTCGGCTCGGCTCGGCTAGTCTCGGCTCGGCTCGGCTCGGCTCGGCTCGGCTCGGCTAGTCTCGGCTCGGCTCGGCTCGGCTCGGCTCGGCTCCACAGCTCTTCCTGACGCGGTGCTCGCTCCTGGATCCGCGGCCCGCTCATTCCCGGCAGGTGGAGGAGGCTGTCCCGCTCCAGCCGCCCGCTGCCTAAGTGGGAAGAAGTGGGGACCCACGGGGCTCTTCCCGGCCGCGTTGCCGTACGAGGCTGCTCCGCCCCGGAGCGCTGGCAGTGGAGCCGGAACGCGGGTTCGGGAGAGAGCGGCAGCCATCCCTACACGGGTCTGTCACAGCCTACGGCATTCCAAGGGTCAGTCTTCACCCTCTCTTTCCGCTGTCCCTCTAAGCCGCCAAGAAATAAGGTTCTCCACCCCTAGGAAAATGTTTTGGCAGCAGGGTTGCACTTGGCGTTTTTCAGAACGCTGCGTGACTTAGGACTCATTCGCTTGCCCCCCCCACCCCCCCGAGGTGGAGAAGGATTGCAACACTCTTTTAGTGAGGGAAAAAATAGATCTGTGGGGTACAGAGTCTCTAAGAGGCACAAAGGCATTGGAGGTGGGACTTGGTAAGCCTTGCACCTGGGCTTTGAAGAGTCCAGTTTGTGGAATTTCAGCAGTCCCACCCTGGACTTCAGTACCTGAGCACCAAAGTGTTTTGCTTTTGCAGACACCCAGCAGTGCCCAGGTCTGGCCGGGCTGACTGGCCAGCATCTAACCTGGCTACATGGCAGAGGTGCTATCAGGTAAGCAGGCTTCTAGCTCAGACCTAATATAAAACACAGTGCTGCGTTTTATAACACCTAGCAAAGCTGTATAAAAATGGAGCAGCCAGCTGTTACGGCATTTCCTTAATTCCGTGACTTGCAGCTGGGAGCATTCACCCAGGCCATGGGAGAGTTCAGTCCGTGAGACCTCTGCCCGCAGCTGAATGAGACATGTCTTCCTCTTAACAGGCTAATTCTTACCTCCTCTGGCTGCCTTCTTTGTGAAGCTTGTGTTACGCAAGAACTTTCAAAAGCTGAGTAAGGTGGTGAAAGACAGGAACTAGAGGGCAAGGCACGAAGGACCTCCACAGAGTTCTCTAAGGATGGTTTCTGGGCTGAACACACGCATGATCAGAATACGGAAGTAGCCCAGAGCAAATATTCTTCCTTCCCTCCCTTGACCCCATACAAAGCATCCCCCAACCCCTCATGAGGCTGAAACATGTATTGGATTTAGAGAATCCTGAACATTATTCACTCAGTGGGAAGAGGGAAGTGCCTCCTGTCCAAAATAACCAATGCTTCCACAGTTAGTGGGTATAAGTGTGAAAAAAGGGTTTGGTGTTACATTGTGAAGAAAATACAGCTGACTGTAGCTGCTTTACTTGGCAGGTTAATGTGCTAAATAAAGACATAGCTGGCTTTCTCTCTGGAAAGAGCTGGGTAGGGAGAGAATTAAAAAAAAATAACCTGCCTGGGGATTACTGTTTTGGCAGTCCCTTGGTGTCTGACTGCAGGTCTTTATGGATTCAGAAATCAGGTGCATGTTTTTCTAGATGCATTGCATGGAGTGTGTAATTCAGTCTCCTGCTCCCACTCTAAATGCCTTTCATGCAGCTTAGCCTGTGTGACAGCTGTCCTTCCTGGTTGGGTTGGGACTATCTTGTGTAAGGATAATCAGTAGATAAGCAATTGGTCTGGGATCTGTATGCAGGTGAATCCTAGCATACTCCTGCCATGCTGGGAGCAGCTCCCTCACCAAGAGCCTCCCACAGGAATGGTTTCACGAGGGCTACCAGCTACTTTTCTACCTTCTTCACTTGGTAGGTCTTCATTGCATCACAGGTTTGACAGTACAGAGTTTTGACAGCCATACTAGTGAATGAAATGTTCACATTTCGCTCCACCACCAAGAGCAAACTCATTCAGTTCTAAAGGTTATTTAAAATAAATTCAAACATCTCAGTTCCAGGAAAGTCTGGAGCAGGTTTCTAACCTCATCTAAAAGCTGGGCAGATTTTATCTCTCTTTGTATTATATTTATGGTTCTTTTGTCACTGGACATTTGCAGCTTGCTATCTTTTGAAATTTTTTTAAATGGATGTGCAAAAAAAATACTTGCAAAAGCAAACATATCTTAAAATTTGTTCCATTTGGCTCCACATATTCAGGAATCTGTTTCCATACTTTTTTAATAGTTTTTAAACTAAATAATGTGCCCAGATTTGGTCCCAGAAGTGCAGGAGTGATAACCATGCCGTTCCCTTCTGGCTGGTCACCGTTACTCATCTTTGCTGACTTCAGGCTACCAAACCATTACCACCGTTTGATGCCTGACAACTGTTTCACAGGCATGACAGCACTGATGAGCTTTATAGAAAGGCAGGACCTTTATAAAGAACTGTACAGAGCTCTGCTTGTGACCCCAGGAGTTACAGTCTGAATGCTGCTTCTCCACTTTGTCAAGAATTCACTGCTTCCTGAAGAATTTCTGTCTCATCTGTGAAAGCTGGCTTCCTGTAACTTAAAACTTGACTGGCATTCCTAAGACTCCTTTCCTATTATCACTTTGATCTTTTCCAGGTGAGAGCTTAAATCCTGGCTGCTTCTAATTATCCTGCAAGCACAAAATATGAACAGTGTCCCTGGGCTAAATTCACTTTGTGGAAAACACAGGCCAAAGTTATAGCAAAGAGGGAAAGGAAACTAAGAGGAAGAAGATGTTTTCTTCCCCAAGGTGGCTTCTAGTGTAGACCAGGCAGTTCTCACACGGCAGCTTTCAAAGGATAAGGAAAACATGGGCTCAAGATGTGAGGTAAGAATATCTGAGTGGTGACTGTGACTGCCCACAGGTGGTTTGTGCAGCTTTGAATGAGTGTCGCTGCTGGAAAACAACAGTAGCAAAAACTTTGGAAAAACAAACAAAAAATCCCCCACTAAATGAAAAACCCCCAAACTTCCAAGTGAATCTTCGCTGTCCTCACTGAAGCCCTGTTTCCTAAGGACCTGGAAGACTGGTTGTTGGTCCTCTTCTGAGGCCCAGCTGAGGCTCTTTCTGCTTCCATGATGTCCTGTGACACACAGGGCAGAGCTGGGCTGCCTGGGGCTGCCTCATGGACCAGTATCCAGTGCTGGGGGCTTTACTGGAACAAACAGCCCAGCTGGCTGCTGGGCAGGGAAAGGAGCAGGCTGGCCCTGCTCAAACAGTGCTAGAGACTAAAAACAGCTGAGCTAGGGCCAAAAGCTGAGGTTTGGGCCTAGGGCAGTCTCTTCCTATCCAATTTACTCCTGTCCTTCACAGAATAGCCCACAGAATATTTTCATCTTTATTTTCAAGTTTATTTTCCTATCCTTCTGGGGACTGCTCTCTTGTAAAGAACTGTTACACTATAATTAGTGGAATCACATCTGTCTTTGTGTATTTGCATCTCATCATATAATTTGATGGGATATCAAAACAAACAAATAAATACAAACAGGAAGTAGATCATTACACCCAAACCAGTACTGGCTTTTATGGTCTTTCTGCTCTCTCAGGTCATTAAATGCCTTATTGCCTTATGCTTTTCTCATCAATGGTAGGAACTGTCACAGTGCTCAGTTACCTTGTAAGATGCTTCTCGATTTTAAGAGGAAATATGCTATATTAGATTTAAGCATCCTGGCAACTTAAGGGAGAGGCTGAGGGAGTGGGATGGGGCACATTCATTAATCATCTGATGAATGAAATAGTTCCTTCTTTAGATCTTAATTGGCTAGAGGGGCCCCATGACAAAGAGTGTGTTTACACTGCACAACTTTTTATGAGCACAGATGCATATATTACGATGGCCTAAAGCCCAGGCAAAAGCTTGGAGCTTTATTTTTGTTTCAGTAAGTAGATTTGATCTAATCAGATAACATCAGCGATACAAATTTTCACAGTAGCAGTTGGCCTTTATCTGACCAATCTAAGAACAAAGGCTTACTGTTTTGCAATATATCTTTCAAGATTTTTTTTTTATAACGTAAATAGATAATGCAAACTCCTTGTGAATAGGCTTTCTGTTAGATTAAAAGAAAAAGGATGCTCTTTGGGTTTTTTTCCCGAGGAATTTTACCCAGCACCAAATACAAATAGTCCTTCACAGTCAGTGAATATCACCAGCCTCTGGGAAAGATAATCATAATTTTTGTGAGGAAAACATAAATGATACTAGGGCATCAGACAATGATATTGTGTTCTGCACTTTCTCCAAGAAGAAGGATTGATTCTCATTTCCCTACAGAATTGTGACCTGGGAATATAAAGAAAAGACTGCACAAGGGAGACTCCATTGGATGGCTGGAAGGCGCCCAAGATCTGAAGAAGGAGATTGAGACACATTTGTCTATTCAGGTGAATTTTCATGGGGTTTAGGCAGCAACTGCACAGCAGCTTTTCCAGTGCATTTTTGTTGGGGGTGTGGAAAGAGGAGAGGCAAGTGCTTTCTAAATCTCCATGAGAGAGTTGCTACTCTGTCATGAATAACAAAAAGAGGCAGTCTGAGCCCTCCTTTCAGCTTTACTCCAGACCCTGCTTAATGACAGGCACCCAGATATAGACAGGCACTGCTGCAGCATCCACTCTCAGGTACTGCCAATTCCCATCCTCTCTTGCTGTGGTTTGAAACCAGGTTAGCAAAATCAGGTTTTAAAACAGTAAGTACCATAGAGAAGGTCAGTTCCAGAAGACTCTAAGCCTTCCCACTTTCCCCCTTCCTTTTTCTGCTTACCCTTTCTGACATCAGTGCAGTAGAAGGAAACAAAATCTCACATGCTGGGCTCTGGTTCTTTGAACTTCCGTGCTCCAGTTTTCAATAATGAAAATTTTCAATTGACAGGACAACAGGATATAGACTCAAGCTCCACCAGGGAGGTTCAGGTTGGACATCAGGAAGAATTTTTTCATTCAAAAGGAGTTTAAACATTGGAAGAGGCAGCCCAGGGAGATAGTGGAGTCACCATCCCTGGAAGAAGTGGAAGCACTAACTTGGCAATTAGTGCTACGGTTTAGTTGGCATGGTGATGTTTGGTCAAAGGTTGGACTCAGTGATCTTGGTGGCCTTTTCCAGCCTTAAAGATTCTGTGACTCTGTGATTCTTAAGCATTTACACATCCCTTCTCCTCCATGTCCCTGCACAGACACATAATTGAATGGGGTGATCCTCATTTTGTGGGAAGAATATTCTTCCCAAAAGATTTTACATGCTAATGTACAGTGGTGAAGAGTTGCATAAACTGCTACATGATGGGATTCTGATAAATTACATATCTCTGCTGTCTTCATGAGAACAGTAAGAGGCATTTCTTACTGCCAGCATCCCTCTGCTGCTCATGGATTCAGGGGAGAAGGTAATAACTTAGGCAGAAAGGGAGCAAAGAGTTTACAAGTGAAATCTTGCTTGTCACTAAGCCAGAGCAAATTTGGAGTGTAACAACTGCTAAAAGATTGTTAGATGGTTTTTTGGCTTACAAGAATGTGGAAAAGCAGGTCAATGTAAAAGAAAAGATGTCTAAAAATATTTACCCATTTTCTTTTATTCTTGTAATAAAAATAAAACTACATTTTAAAATTTAAAAACAACATTTTCTAATTCTTGCACTCTAAACATTCTGAGCTTTTTCTAGCTGTCTAATGTACACATATCCATTAAATATTGACTTTCCAAGTATTTTCTCTTTGTCGCTGCTTTTAATGGTGCTGGGATTTTGCCCAAACTTTAAAAGCAGCCACCTCATCTGGGATGAAAGTGTAAATGTCTGAAAGATAAATGTAATTTAAAATTATTTGTGCTAAACGCCTCATATCAAGGTGTCAAGAAGAAGCAATATATAGTTATCAAATATTAAAAAGAGTAACTTGGTGTTTTATTTCCATGGTTCAAGCAAAGAGAAGAGTAAAAAAGTAAACAAGATCTTGAATGACCTGCTGCATGTTTAGCTGTGTCTTTTTTAATAATCACAATATTTTGTACTCACAACAAACATTATATAGTTTACTGCTTATAAAGTCCCCTTTAAAAGTGCATGCTAGGTCAGAAAAGAGGCTAGTAAGTGCAATTATTTTTTAGTATTTGGAATTATTTCTCATAGAAGTTAACATTTCTTCACAGTTTTTTTAAAGTACAGTACACAGACAACAGTACACAGTCTCTAGGACTAATAAAGGAGTCTGTTCTTTCCTATGCTCAATGAAAGAGAATTTTGATACTCACTGCCTGCAATTTGATTTCCTTTGCAGCACATCCTAAATTCCTTACTGAGACAAAACATGAATGAAGTTTGAAGGCCAGGACTTCAGAAATCAACTCTTATCATATATCCCTAATCTGTTTTACTTTCAAGGATCAGAGCTTGTCTCAAGCACATGAGATTGTCTTAAAAATGACAAGATCACTGTTTTAAGTTGTGAGCTATATGGGTTTCCCACTTAGCCTCTAGGGTGAAAATTCACAGACTCAGTCCAGCAGTCAAAGCTGCTACAAGTTAAGATTTTAATATAATCAGATGACTTGGAGAACATCACCAAAAATGTTTGATACAGTGGGATCATATCAGTTATGAGTAGTATCCTTGTACTTTCTATGGAGTAGATAGTCTAAAAATTAGCTGCATCTTTCCTTTGGTATTTTCAGGAGGAATGTCATAGTGGCTTCTACTGACATACTTTCTGATTTCCCAGGAATCCCATTGCATGGCAGCAATAAGCATAATTTAAATTTAATTTAATAGTGCTATATTCTGCATAGAGTTTTGTACTTGTCCTTTAAAGAGGGAGGCGTGCTCAAATCAGAACAGTAATCATTCAAAGCCCCACTTTTTCCCCCTCTGAAGCAGATCTACTTTGCAGACGTTAGATGGCTGCTGGGGGTTTGGTTCTACAAGAATTCACACTTACCAATCATTAAGCAGATTGTGCTGGAGGACACACAAATTCATCCATTGGGTCGTCATTTCATTTCAATAAATGCTTGGCTAGAAGCAGAAGCAGATGGTTGCAATCTTAGTTAGAAGGTTGGGAGTTATTTTAAACTACACCACACAAACAACCACTTTAGGGCTAATAATTTGCTCTGTTCTTTACCACGCTCAATGAATACACCTTCCTTGCTTTGCAGAAGTTTTTGTCTCAGATAAAAAGGGCGACAGGCAGACAGATGGCATAATGCAAGGAAAATACAGAGTGGGAATAAATGGATTCATTAGCAAGCTGCATAAATTGTTCTGTGCGCCTCTCCTGGTTTAGGGCAAATTTGGGAGGAAACTTTTGAAGGGGTCCCTCTAGAAAGCAAATTGAAGCAGCCCTTTTCCCTACCAGTTTGGGAGATGTAAATTTCCTTCGAGAAAAGTGGAAAAAACCTGTTTATTTAACAAGAAAAGTATTCACAAACATGAGAAAATTGATAATAGTAAACAATGGAACCTTTCATTGTTTTGAAGAGATGGCAAATTTAGAAAGAGGTTTTTTTGTGAGGTGTAGCTCAGCTCACCCAGTCATTTATCAGTCCTTATCAGAAAAAGGAAAGCCACATTTTTTTTGTATAACTTAGGAATTTACAGTTTGGGAAATGTAGTTTTTCCATAAAACCTGAAATCTTGCAGCACAGTTTCAGGCTACTGCTGGGGGTTTTTTTGGTTTTTTTTTTTTTTTGTTTGGTTGGGGTTTTTTGTTTGTTTTGTTTTGCTTTTTTTATTCTATCACTGTTAGTCTTCCTGCCTATACTTTCAAAACTATTTTCAGCTGTTTCCAGAACAATTTCACATTGTCAGATTAATCTGAGGCTCAAGGAGCCCCAAAAGAAGTTCCCCTTCTAAAAACTCATGTCTTTTAGGCACCTCTGTGTGACAATAATCTGAATTCCAGACAGGTGCCTGTCCTGACAAGGAGAGCACTCAAGGAAAGAGTGGCATTTGCTTGCTCTGTTGAGATGACTGGGTGGCTGCTCTTTACTTGAACATCCAAACTGTTTTAGTCTTTTAGGAAAGACTAATTGAGGAGTTAAGCTAATACACCAACATTCCCAGTTCCATGGTGCAGATTAAGTAGCTAGGCCAAGATTTTTGCTCTTACCTGGCAAGGTTTTAAATGACATAACAGAGGCTTACTTTTTAGGTCACAGGAGGTCTTCACATCTTTTTGGGATTCATGTTCTGACCAAACAGCCTATCAGGTGATGCTTGTTAGACTTCAGAGAAAGGATAAATCCCAAATCACAAGCCATTTTTTAGGACATTGGTCCTCTATTTTACAGTTGTTAGAAACGTGCTCTGAAACTCACTGCAAAGACAGCCAACTGCAGAACTAATTCTCACTATTGTCACTTTTTTCACATAGGTTTATGATGTTGTGTCATCAGCTCCTACTTGTCTTTGGCCTGTCACTAGCTAGTGGGGTGTGTGCTTCTAGAATGTGCTACTCAGAAGCCCAAGTCTCCATATATATTTTCTGCAACCTCACAGATGTTCCACCTGTGCCAGAGGATACAGTGAGGCTTTTCCTGACTAACAACTATATCAGACAAGTGACCGCGACTTCGTTTCCACTGCTGGAGCGCTTGTTGCTGTTGGAAATGGGGGCGCAGTTTGTCCGTCCTGTTACCATAGGAAAAGGAGCGTTCAGGAACCTGCCAAACCTTCGTGTCTTAGACTTGGGAGGCAATGAGATTCTTCAACTGGATCTTGATGCTTTTGTGGGCTTGCCAAGTCTGACTGTCCTCCGTCTGTTTTACAACCACCTTGGAGATTCCATCCTGGGAGAACGTTACTTTCAAGATTTGAGGTCATTAGAAGAATTGGATCTTTCATCGAATGAAATCACAAAACTTCATCCTCATCCCTTATTTTATAATCTAACAGCCTTGAAAATTGTGAACCTGAAATTAAATAAGATATCCAACTTTTGTCAAATCAATCTTACCAGCTTCCAAGGAAAACACTTTTCATTTTTTAACCTGGGTTCTAATCATTTGTACAAGACAGAAGATATGGCCTGGGCCAAGTGCCCCAATCCTTTCAAAAATATTACATTTAGTTCACTAGACCTTAGTGTCAATGGCTGGAGCACAGAGAGAGTCCAATACCTCTCTACAGCCATTAAAGGAACTCAAATACATTCTTTACTATTTAGCTCTCATATAATGGGTTCGGGATTTGGCTTTGATAACTTAAAAAATCCAGATGATTCTACTTTTGCAGGACTAGGAAGAAGTAATCTTAGATTCTTTGATATTTCAGTGGGTTTCATTTTCTCTCTCAATTCTTTAGTCTTTCAAAGTCTTGGGAATTTGGAATCACTGAACCTCTTCCGAAACAAGATAAATCAAATCCAAAGGCAAGCATTTTTTGGCTTGGGCAACCTAAAAATACTCAATCTCTCAAGTAACCTTTTGGGTGAGTTGTACGATTATACTTTTGAGGGTCTACATAGTGTAATGTATATTGATTTACAGCAAAATCATATTGGGATGATTGGTTACAAATCATTCATGCACTTAGTAAATCTGAAAATAATTGATCTCCGAGATAATGCCATTAAAAGACTCCCTTCCTTTCTGCATCTGACCTCTGCCTTTTTAGGTGACAATAAGCTAATGTCTCTTGCTGATACAAGAATAACTGCAACACACCTCGATTTAGAAAGAAATTGGTTGGAAGACCTCGGTGAGCTGTATATTCTTTTCCAAATTCGAGATCTGCAGTATATTTTATTAAAACAGAACCGGTTCTCTTACTGTAAGAAAAGTGCTAATGTTATAGAAAACAGTCAGTTAATATACATGGATCTAGGTGAAAATATGTTACAGCTGGTGTGGGAGAGAGATTTATGTTTGGATGTGTTTGGGGCATTGTCCAAACTTCAGATTCTACATCTGAATAACAACTACCTTAGTGCTCTTCCACAGGAGATTTTTAGAGGTCTAACATCTCTTAAAATACTTAACCTGGCTTCCAACCTGTTGTCTCATCTTTCTCCCGGGCTTTTCCCACAAAGCCTAACTCACCTAAACTTATCTAGGAACCAGCTGTTTTCCCCTGAGCCTGAAGTCTTTATGACCTTGAGTATTCTGGATATAACACATAATAATTATGTCTGTGACTGTACTTTAAAGAGCCTGCTGGTGTGGCTGAATGAAACCAATGTAACCCTGGCTGGCTCTGAGTCTGACAGGTACTGTGTGCACCCCCCTGCCTTTGAAGGGGTACCCCTGTCATATCTGACATACGATGATTGTGATGAAGATGAACTCCAGCAGGCACTCAGATTCTCACTGTTCATCATCTCCTTGGTCATTGCTCTCGCATTTCTGGTGGCAGCCATCATTTTTACTCGCTGCCGGGGGACTTGTTTCATCTGGTATAAAACCATCACCAAAAGACTGATAGACAACCAACCACAAGTAGCAGATAAAAGTGAATACAAATATGATGCTTATCTGTGCTACAGCAAAAAAGACTTTGAATGGGTCCAGAATTCTTTGCTAAAGCATCTGGATTCACAGTATTTTGATAAAAACAGATTTACCTTGTGTTTTGAGGAAAGAGATTTCTTGCCTGGGGAAGAACATATCAACAATATTCGTGATGCCATTTGGAACAGCAGGAAAACAATTTGTGTTGTGACCAGGCAGTTTCTCAAAGATGGGTGGTGTGTGGAAGCCTTTAATTTCGCCCAGAGCAGGTACTTCTGTGATCTGAAGGACGTCCTCATTATGGTAGTGGTTGGATCACTTTCTCAGTATCAGCTGAAGAAACACAAACCAATTCGAAACTTCTTACAAAGGAGTCAGTACTTGCGGTGGCCTGAAGATTATCAAGATATAGATTGGTTTTTAGATAACCTTTCTTGCCAAATTCTGAAGGAAAAAAAAGTGCAAAGGAAAATCAGTGGTATAGAGCTGCAGCCTATAGCAACTGTCTCACATTGACTGTGTGAGTTCCTGGCAAATATCCCATTTCCAACTGTGCCATGGCAGAAATAAACAGAATCTGACTTCATCTTTCCTTGAAAAGACATGCACAATGATAACTGTTTCAGTATAGATCCTTCAGAACACAGAGACAAAGCAACCAGCAGATTTATGGAAGTGCAATTGTTATTATGGACTAAAACATGCATTTTCAGAAGAACTGAATGAATCACAGATGCTTCACTTTTTGGATGCATCTTCAGGCACTTTAGTCCTGACTTTTGGAGTACTGCTAAATGGTATGTTTCAGCTAGAAGGATGCTCATGGAGAGCCCATGGTACTGTCCAGAAGTGACCAAAAGTGCTCTCAGGCACTGCCAAGCCTAATCTCTGTGGTTCCTTGACTACTTAATCCTGTGCTTGCTGCACTGTAAGTTTTCATGTTCTGTTTCACAGTACAATCATTGTTTTGCAGGTTTATGCTTTATATTGGTGTAACACAGATTTCATTTGTTTATTTTCTTCTTAATTAACCTCAGCTCAGCTGGAACATTCAGACTTTAGACTCCATTCATATCCTTCCCCTCCACCAACTTCTCTGCATGGTGATCAAACTACAATCGCTGGTTTACAACATTTGCTACTTGTTCAGCTTTGGTGCTTTTCATTTGACCTGCCTCCTGCCCTCCAGAGAGGAATTGGTATTCCCTTTGGATATGAAGCAGGCCTGAGCTTGGAAAGGAAGCAAGAAACTACCTCAGCAACTGTGCAAGCTGTACCCTGGTGACGGGGCTTTTGCATTCTGGGAGTGGGAAATACACCTATACTTCGTAATTGTCCTGTGTAATTTGGGTTGTCCTCAGCATACCCTGTGTGCTGATCAGTTCTAAGATGTTTGCTTGCTTCAATTGAAATATTTTTCTAGAGACATTAATGCCTGGCTCTCTCTTACTTCTCTATTATTTTACCACTGTCTGCTCAGGTATGTATCTTCAAGGGGTTATTTAGGGTCATTTATTAAAAGTCTGACTCAGTGTTCACTGTTACAGAGCCTGGACCTATTATTTCTATCGTGACGTATTCCTTGAGTGTACATTTGTTCAACAAAAGCTTACCAAAATAATTTCAGTGTGATCTCAGTAAGATTTTTTGCAGTAGTGAGGAAGCAGGAATGGGAAATTTTATAAGTTTTCTGCCTCGACCTTAGCTGCAAACAAATAACATAATCTTTACTGTTTTGATAGAGATGAAAGAGTGTAATCCACTTTGTGTGAATACTCTTTGGATGTGCCCGTGGCTGATCTAATTTACTCTCAGCACAGTATACACGATTTCTATTGATAAAATTACTACAGCAAAGTATCTCTTCCTTCTCAATAAGTGTAGTCATTCAGGACGGCAGAAAGGGCTAAACCTTGGAATACTTTGCAGGGTTGCAGATGAAAGAAGGGATTGACTGTGCTGGTGGAGCCCTGGGTGTCGCTGTTGGCTCAGGTAACAGCCCGGCTTTTCTGAGCCCCTCCTGTCTCCTGCCACTGCAGCTGCTGGCAGGAGGGGAAAATCCTGCTGCAAGGAGAGGGCTGGGAAAGCACCAGCAGCCCTGGCTTCCCAGAGCCCCCCAAGCGCCGTCAGAAAAGCCACCACGGGCATTTCAGCTCTCTGAACTTCTTACATGTCTCTGAAAATGTCCAACTCTTTCTCCTTTTGTGCCGTCAACCAGTGCAGATATGTATAGGCATCCTTTAAATGCAGAGGCTCTACCGGGGGTATTTCACATAAAACCCACTGGCAGATAGCCAAAGCAGGAATGAATCTTACAGTGAAGATCATCTGAAGGTCCAGGATTAGTCTATGGATCAGTGACTGGTGTAAGAATTGGGGATTTAAAAGCACCCTTAAGAAATTATATTTGAATGAGTATCACAAAATATTTGTGGTCAAGTGTTAATTTAGAGCCCTCTCCACTTAGGACCTTACTGTATGTTTACAAAATACTCCTGTTATTTCAGATACTTAAAACTTTCTCCTGCTAACCTGTGTATGCAGGAATTACAAGTAGATGCAGGAGGTGGCTTAAATCAAGGCTTTTCCATTCCATCTGAAAAGCTTCTGTCTGTTTTGTGCTTATGCCACTGGTGGAAGTGGCTACATAAGGTTTGCGTTTCAGGCTTTGGAAAGATCTGACTTTTTACATGGAGGTTTTAGTAAAACCCTTGGATGAAATTTCATTGTCTGCCTCTATCCTTAAAAACCAATTTCAAAACTTAAAGAGATCATACCTGTGCTGGAAGCAGATGGGAAAACATCTTCCACAGAGGCAGCTTAGAAATGCAGAACTAGTGCAGCCTCCCTCTTGAAAATTCTATTGCAAGGGGTCTACAAAAAGCATTTAAAAAGGATTTTTGGAGAACGTGCTACTGAACCATTCCTGACTGTGAAGCAGTTTGCAGGCAAATGAGTAACTGCAGTGTCAAATTTTAAAGAGACTCAAAATAACTTAATTTTTTCCTCTTTGCGAAACCATTCCAAGCCTGAGATTCTCAGAACACATACAGTTGGTACGGCCTGTCCTATATCATGAAAAATTACCTTCAAATAGATCATAGGACTCTGATCACCACCTCTGTAGAGTCAGCTATCTTAAATGACAAAGCCTGGGGAATTGTTGAGAAAGGGCTTGTGCTGACTTTATACTCCTCAGCAGGAACCACAAAAGCATCCTGTACTAAAATGGAGAATGACTATGCTTGATGAATTCAGGCCATAAATTGAGTCTCAACCTCATAACTATTGATCGGATTTCCTTCAGGCTCACTGGGAACATAACTGCTCTATCAGAATTTTATGGCTCCTTAGTTAAGGATACTCTCATCATTTTTACTCACCTTCCTCAGTAAAAAACATTAACTTGTTGGAGAGGGTCCAGAATAGGGTGTGAAGTGTGGCACTGGCTCTAAAGCAAGCTATTAAGATGGAAGCTGGTGAATTTATTTGCAGTAGCAGCACAGGGGAGGACAGTGAGTCAGTGCCCCATGGTATCAGCTCAGATATTCAGTAGCAAAGCCCAGTCCTACCATTGCAATACAAGTTATAAACAGTAACTGATCAAATGGGCAGTGTTGTTCAACAGTGACATCTAGCCTCTCAGAGTCCAAGGATTGCATGGACTCCTCCTTGAATTCCAGGCACTCAGGACCAGAATCCAGATTCTACAAACATATCCTTATGGAGACTAACAGAAGCAAGCAATTGTATGGCCACATATTATTTCATATTTTACATTATTATTACTATTTCCCACACAGTAAAATCAGGCATCCCCTCCCATCTGACCGACCTAGTATGCTCAGTGAAGTCCAATTATACTTGTTAATCCCAATCAGAGAGACTGTTCCACCTGCTGCTAGAGTATCATGTTATTAATTAACAAGGTGGTAGATTTAACTACTGACAGTTAGTATCCAGCACTGCTCCCACCCCAGTACCTGTGTGAAAAACACGAGCAAAGATAAGACTACAGAGAGCTCAATCTCAAGAGGGACACTCCTGCATATATTGCCCAGAAACACCCTGTCCTTAATTTTCTGTGTCACATTATTAATTCAGCTCCTTTGCTGACTTCTGGGTCTTTTTTCAGCATGACAGCTCTTGTTCTCCCTGCCAGTCTGCATTTCAGATCATTGCACCCCACCTTCTCGATTTCGTGTGGTGCCCATTATTTTACAATGGCTTTGACATGTCCTCTTCTTGCTGGAGCTGCAGTCCAGTTAAATCACAAAGCAAGGCCCATACCTGGGAGAATACAGATGAAGATGAAGAGCAGGACACAACTGAATGGCAGCAGTGAGTGCTTGCAAATGGAGCTGAAGCTTCTTGGACACACTTGAGTTCCATGAGAAGTGCAAACCTGAAGCAAGCAAAGACAGACAAGGAATAAAGAGATGTCTTTAAGGTCTAACTCCACAAACGTGAGCAAGCATCATGCCCTAATGTAGTAAGAAGATCCACCTGGAAATAACCCAAGAAAATACTGGCAGGGTTTCTTCACACTTACACAGTAATGCCAACAGTAAGCAGGCAGTTCTGTAAATTAAGGCTTCCAAAATCAGAGATTGGTGTAAAAAACCTCCAAGGAATAGAAAACAATTATAAATGTCTGGTATTTGACCCTGTAAGACCACACTTTCTACATGATCAAAAGATGGTCGATATTCATACAATCTGTAAATACAAGAACCAGGAAATTTCCCAAGTATTTCAGGACTTTTGCTTAGCTGTGAAGAACATCTAAATTAGTCAGTCCTGGAATAAAGAACTTTAGGAAGATGATGGAGAAAAGACAGGACTTTGCAGCTTCTCAGCCCTCTGTGGGCAGTGATCTTATATCACATATATCCTCTTGCATTCATGCAAGATGTTTCAGTAGCTGCTGTTAAATAGGATCAGCAAGACTACAGCCTTGACTGCAATGAAATAACATGAAGGAGAAGTGAAAATATGAAGACTTCCACACTGATAAATTGACATCAGCAGTACCTCACAAGGCCTCTCCTGGTGGTCATTCCATTAGGCTGCCTGTCAGACTCTGGGAAGGCATAAAACATTTTTGGAATGCCAAACAGCTCGTTCTGCCCTTGGTACGAGCACTTTTTCATACTCAGCTTTCAGTCGCCTGTCTTTCTGCCTCCCAAAGGTGAGCTGAGCATCTCGGTCTTCACTCTCACTGTGCTGCTCCTGGCAGCCATCAAAAATTCCACACACACCTGGAACAGAGCTGCAGGTGCTGCTCCACCAGTATTTCCTTTAATTAAACAAAAACTCCAAAAGCAGAGTTTAGGAGGTGAGGTTTACCCAAAAGGCCGTGTCAGCACTGACTTGAACCAGAGAACACTGTATGCCAAGCAGGTACCTAAAATTTTAAATTCAGCCTTGCATCACATCTAGAAATTACTGTTGGGCCAGGCCAACTGCCTACATGGTTCTTCCTCTCTGTACAGATTGACAGAAGGCTTTTCTTCCCTCTCTAACCTTAACTTTGTTTTCTGTATTTTGTATTATACACTGCAGTGAATGCCAAAAATAAGTCTACATTTCCTTTCCCAATATGCAAAAGTCAAAATGTAGGTATGACATGAGTTATTTCATAGTGCAAAGATTATCTATTCATAGCAGACTCTGTTTGTTTCAGACATGTGGCTTTCCTTCCTTTTATATAGTCTATTGTTTGTCTTTTTTATTTGTATTAAAAATAAAATCTTTGAGAACTGCAAGCAAGAGAGAAAAAAATATATTTCTTCTGAAACTAACAATTCTCCAAACAGGAAGGTTAGCTTTTTCCTGTTTAGACATTATGTTCAAAGAGAGGAAGTTGGGATTTTCAATTATAATAATAATTACATGGTATGTAAACTTCAGTAACTATCAAAGAAGGCTTCATTCTTTATTTAGTGTGTCCCAAATGCTGTTTAGAGTATTTTTACCAGTTCACCAGTCTCTTGCAAAACTGGATTTATGAGCAGTCATTGCACTGGGTTGATCACCATATACAAGATTTCACAGTGTAAGAAATCAGGCTGCCTCAAGCCTGCATGGAGGGCAGTGAAAGATAGCAATGGAGCAAATGGAGAATCCTCATGCAAAACCACAGTTTCAGATACCAGATTTGCAGATTTGGAGGAGAGTGTTGAATCAGGATTATACCTACCAGGCTGTTCATGCTGCTACCTAAAGCTAAGTACTTCAAGTTGTGAGGATTGGATTTGCAATTTAATTTCAGCATTGAGATCAGGTGCAGTTTCAAAACACGTATTTGGCACATGTGGGACTTTGTAGCAGTAAACTTAGAAGAGTTTCATGAAGATGAGTGCATGTTATTATCTCCTCTTTAAAGATGGAGGAATTGAGGCAGAGAGAATCAAGTGATGAACCTTTGGGCACGGGCAGCACTGGGAAGAGAGCTCAGGTTTGTCAAAGCTCTTAGGTCAGTTCGCTCAGTTTAGTAGGAGTTTTCCAATGGGCATTTTTATTACCATCCAACTAAACTCTTCTGTTTATCAGCAGAACTAATTAACAGTGTAAGGCCTCCACTTAATGGCTACCAGCCTGCCCGTGTGGGTCAGAACTGGTTTTACAGGGAGGAGAAGGTGGCTGAAGAGTCATTGAGTGTCACCAACCTGATCTAAGCCTATTCAGGATGGGAGCAAGAATCCAGTGGGCATTTCACTGGGAGATGCTAACACTTTTCAGCTACCCACATGGTCTAGCATTTCTGATGAGGACTTGCAAATTAAGAATGATAGGAAAAACCATGAAAAACATATGATCCCAATAAGGACATTGTCCTCATGAAGATCAACCTATGGGAAAGTGAGCAGTGGAGTAGGGAGAATAGGGAGAAGGCAATATAATTTGAAATGCATGAACTCTATTCTGAGAACTCTCAGATACTAAAATTCATCAGTAATCATTAAAAATCTTTGTAATGGGTCATTTGGATATGTTGCTTCAAAACAATGATGCCTAAGAATGTAATATCAATGAGAAAAAAAAAGGTGAAACAATAAATTGTACAGAGCATGAGAAATGAACAAAACTATTCTAACTATAACCTCCTTTTATCCAAAGATCTGGTGTTCTGGAATTGATTCACTTTAACTCATCAGAAAGGAAAACCCCAGGCCCATAGTCCAGCCTTCCCTTTGGGATAGTGAGAAATTCCAGGGTGAATCATTTACTTTGTATAAGAGTGCTAGCACCTGCATCCCTCCTGACATAAACATTCAGCACTCCCAAAAGCAGGCCATGAATTTCTCACTCTCTTCCTAGGGAGAACAGCCTTCAAGCTGCATTCCAACTGTCTATGGGAAGCAATCTTGCAATTTTCAGTGTCAGCTTCCTTAATTTCAAGCTTTAACTGCTTTGCAACTCCTTTTTGCAACCTCCCTTGTTCTGCACCGTCAAACATCCCTGCACCATCTTTCGTTATAAATAGATTTGCAGCCACCCAGGAAAAGTGCTGCAAGGGAGAACTGAGGCAGCTGACAAGTACCATGAATGTCTGTGTGATTAAATACAAATTAGGAAAGATCTGCAAACCATTTACCCATGTAGATCCACCATACTCTACCAGGGCTTCAGAGAAAAGCCACGGATGAATCACAACCCTTCCTCTGAAGTCTGAGCTGCACTTTTCCTGCCAGAGGCGAGCCTTTTATGAAGATGTCAGCTCAGTCTTCAGCTGTAGCAGCCAGTGGTGCCCTTGACAGACCTCATGGCACGAGGGAAAATACAAGCTGGTATGGAACAAAGAGAAATCCAGAACACACTTCACCTTTGCCAAATCCCTTGATACCCTTCAGGGACACATCCAGCAAGAGGAAAAATGCAGCCTGTCAGTTAGTACAAAGCCAGTGGTTTTTCACTCAGTTCTCTCTTTACAATTCTTTATCAGGAGCAATTTTGGAATGTGACTTGATGGAGAACAGACCAGAGCTGGGAATGACAGAGCATGGTTAGTTTAAATAAAGGGGGAATTTCTTCTTTTTTGTTCTTAAACTTGAGACATGCTTTAGAAAAGCCCATGCAGTTTTCTGCCCTGTTTTCCATTTTTGTGCAATTCTTCTTGCTGATGATGGAAACAAATCACTCAAGACAGAGGTTAGGAAAGATCTTTAGTCTGATTTGAAAGAGCTGAAGAACCCAGAGAAGCGGAACTACCAACAACAGCTGCAGGAAAATGATATCTGAAGCCGACAGAAGTTTTCAGTGTGAAGAAGGAGGAGCTGCACTACTACAGAGAGCACTGTCCCTGTCAGCTCACAGCCTACTCTATTGTAGATGACCAAATGGAAGACAAACAATGGTATACAAATTCAACTTGTGCAAATTGCCCTCTTTGTGCCTCACTTTTTCATCTTTTTTTTTTTTTTTTTGTGAGAAGACAGCACAAGCCCTGTGTGATGAGGGTGCTGTAATTGTAAAGACATTAAAACTGAGAGACAATTAAACAGCATGCTGATGAAGCAATGTAAATGCAGAAGGCAGGTAAGAGCTTAGCCTTTTTTAGCTTAACTCCTCTTAAGACATGAATCCACAGGCTTATCCTATGGCCATGGAAGTACACTGGGACTTGTCTTCACACCCAGGAGAACTTACACTAAGGACAGACATTATTTCAGTTTTTTGCTAAAACTGGAAAATCTTTCCTATTTAGCATGACTTCTGAAAAGAAAATAATGTACTTCACTAGAAAGTGGGAACCCACTCCCCCTGGGTGTTCTTCCTTTCGAGTATTTGCTCATACTTCTGTGGTCGTTTTTGCTAACAGTGTCCTTTTCATCAGTGTTCTTCTCTGAAGAGACTCATTCATAATATTCTCATTTGGGTACACACACATTCGCCCCCTTGACACTTCAGAAATCCGCAGCTCCATTCAGCCCCGGCACACACATCAGAAGGCTGTTTAAAAAGCCCCAGGAAGTTTGCTCAGACATGCTATTTTAGGAGACCTGGACTGGGCCTTGGAATTTTACAGTATTTAGAGGATTTGGCACCGTGACTGTTTCCACACCAGGCCACGTGTGCCCTCAGAACACGGAGCGCACGCCTCGTGAGGGAGCAATGAGCTACCTGCAAGCTGAGCAATAAAGAGGAAAGCCAATAAAACGCTTAAGAGTGGCTGTAGTAAATGATTTGGGCAAGACTGACCCAGTCAGCCGAGAGCCTGACCCCGGAGGGAGAGGCTGCAGGTGGCTGTGGGGGACACATCCGTGCCCTGCCAGGAGGAAGGGCGCACAGGAAAGTTTGTCCTGCCTGAGCACAGGTTGTAACACAGTTTGGAGTTAGCTGAAGGGACAGAACTGAACCATCTTGTTCATGTCACAGCTACAAAGCCTGACACCCCCTCTGCACAGCTCCACTAAACCAGCGTGTGTGTTACAGTGCTAAAATCACTGGGAGATAAAAGGGCTGCCCAGCTGTATCAAGCCTGAGGAATAAAAACAATATCTGCAGTTTTCCACAGAGCTCCAACATACTTGGGAGCTGCTGGAGCCACCAGAGATGCACCATTTTATTCCATCCTGCTGATCCTGTGGTGAGGAGGCAGCAGGGGCACTCTGCAAGCTTTATCCTTCCCATCCAACAGGCAGCCTGGGACACCTGCACAGACACCACTGACTGACCTGAGAGCTGCACCAGGGACACTCTCATCAGCAAACAATCCTTTCTGCCACTCGAGTTACTCTCCTTGCACCATCCAAGATTTAGGAAGGATCCATGACTCACCTCAGGTTTGCATGTACCCAGTATTTGCAAGCCCCTAGGAAAGAGGCCTGACGCTATAAATTAGGGACCATCAGGAATACCTGGAGAAAAAATATTTTACAAAGTAGGTTGCTGCAGGTAACCATTATGGCTGGGCTGTTCTGCCTTCTCAATTTTCAGAGAAAAGCATTTCTCAGCTGTCTGTTCTCCCATGGGAGCGGGACGTTTATCCAGAAACTGGCTCGTGCTTCACGTTCATGACACACAGCAATGGGTGATGAAATTCACTGAACTGACCTGCACCAACAGCAGCACAACAGCGGCTCTTCTCAGCAAAGCCTCACCTTTTCTACTGCCATGCTGCAGACTTCCCAGATAGCCTCAGAATCCAGAGTTTTTGAACTCAGTAATTTACTGCTCCCTGACCTTGGTTTTACCCCTTTGAAGGAAAATCTTAGCAGAAGACACTGAAGGGACGCACTCATACTTCACATATAGAAGCACTTTTTCTTCCAGTGACCCTTTGGTAGCCTTTACCGAGGTTGGAGATCTCCCCACATCCTGTTGTCTGTGTTTCATTGGCATGACAAGGCAGCACATCCTGCCTAAACCTATGAACCTGAGGCCAGACCTCCTCTTGAGAGCTGCAGGATGCGTGCATTAATAATGGCTGATGATCTACCCCGATGTGTTTGGTGCCTTAGTCGCTGAAATGTGGCCTCGCAAAATACTGCTCTGTTCTGGGATGTGTGGCTGGGGCCAGAACCTTCACTGAGAGCTGCTACACCCCCAGAACACCCTCCACAGCAAAAGCAGCACAGATTTCAGACAGGAGCTGCTGGGTTTATTCTGACTTCCTGCAAAGACTAGAGATGTATCGAGCCTCAGTTTTCAAAGTAGCATCTGGGATCAATGCAAACCTTTGTCCCAAGTGGCTCAAGGTGCAAGGCTCAGGCTGCCTCCCACCGAGATCCAGCAGCTGCAGACATCTCTGACAGACTGATAGCTGTTTACACAGCAGTAAATATTTTCTTACCCCATCTATTTATACTTTCATGTCGCTTTAGAATTCTTTATGTTTTTATTTTAAATCAAAGATACCAAGAAGGCTATATGATTCTGTGTGTTACTTCACAGTTTGATAGAGAAAACATGACCTAGAAGGGTAAGAGTCTGAGAAGTGAGATGTGATTACTTTAGCAGAAAGATTAATTAAATAAAATTCCTCAAGATCTAATCCCTCCTGCCCAGCTCCCACTTGGCTTTTGTGACCGCCCTGCATGTTTCAATCTACCCACTGTGAAGTCATTGAATGGGATAAAGGTTGCAGCCCACCTGCCTGATACCCACTGACTTTGAGGAGGGTGGGAAAAACATCTTTTTGCAGACTTATGAGAAATAAATGCAATCAGTAAGTTGGTGACTGGTTAATGGATGTTTTGGCTTTCATGAGTCATCTGAGATGTGAACCTAAGAAATATGTGGATGGCTGTAAGCTGGATGAACTGGGAAGGGTAAGTTTTACACAATTATGTCGTGGTAAAAAGAGAACCAGCGACCACAAGTCAGAAGATAACAAAAGGGCTTGAAAATCAGAGAAAACTAGAGGAAAAGAAAAAGTGCAGAGAAAAGCAAATAGGCCTTTTACATTTTAAGCAATCTAAGATCTGATCCAGCTTCATCAATAGAAAGATACTCAGGCAGTTCCACAGGTATTTTAGGGGTTTTTAAAATGCATTTTAACTACATCTTGAGTAGATTAATCCTGTAGCGAGAAGTATAAACTTTGTTTTCCAAAATCTTAGCCCTTCTTGAAAAATTTTTAGAAACAGTATTAGATCTTGATGGGGCAAATCAGATGATCTCAGAGCTGGATCAGCTTCTGACTTACAGCATCCAGAATTGTCAAGATTATTTTTCTGCAGATGTGTCCTTAAGCATTTTTAAAATATACAGCTGTCTATGAATTCCACGTCTAAGAAGGAAAAAATTACAGAAAGGGACCAGCACAGTGACTCACTATTCAAATCTCCCTTACAAAAGAGATGTCTCTATCCCTTCCCAAAATGTGAGTCACAATTCTCTGATAGAGGCCAGAAATCTGCCCTCTAGTTCTCAGAAAATGGTGTTTTTAACACAGCAGTATCTAATGATTAAGGAATTGCAAGGCCCCTTGGAGAAACAAAAAGGGCTGCTACACCCAGGTTCCAAGCAAATTGCACGACCCCTGGAGAGAAGACATCCTTGTGGATGAATGTGGGATGGGAAAACAAAGATACAGGGACTGGTCTTGATGAGGCACAATCTCTTGTGTTTTCCCCGTGACAATAATACAATTCCACAGTCATCACAGGAATTCATTTGGCAACAGAAGCTTATCAATATGTATTTTAAATAATTTCCAGGTTTTGATGCCTCCAGGAACTTCTCCAAAAGTTGTCTTGGCAATCAGGTACTTCTGTTTTGCAAATCAGAGTCTCAGGCACACAGGAAAATCAGCTACCCAGGAACTGCTCTCAGCAGGAGCCCTGAGCAACATCTGCCCTGCTACATTACCTTCCCCATTAGCCTCCTGAAATTAGGTTTGACTTTGCAAAAAGGAGTGTGCAGGTACCCTTGTCAGCTCCAGAGGCAGGAGACAGGAATGGCACTTTAATGATCCACTTAAAAGTAATGAAACAGCCATTTATCCTAATTGGAGGAACACTAATTATATCAGAAAGTGGCACACTCTTAGATGGCAGAGTGCAAATGCTATCTAATCAAACTTAATGAATAGGTAAAGTATCCTGACAGAGCATCTGTGCATCACTCATGCATTCCTGCAAACAGAAAAATTAGCCTGTAGGGAGCTGATCTGGAACTGGAGGTTTTAAAATGGAAAGTTAATTATAGTGGTTGGATACATGTTCTTTATCTAAAAACACGTTTGCACATGAGCCTCGAGGGATGTTTTCCTTTTGAAAGAAATGAAAGTGGCTGGAACATGAGGGTACCTCCAGTGTGGAAGGCCTGTCATGGTTACTGGAAACATGTGAGGCACCCCTTTCTATCCATGGGATAGAAGGAGGAGGCTCAAGACAGCCTTTGAGTAAAGGCAGCACTGCTGGTAAGTCACGGGGGTGAACTTTATGTTGAAATATCTTTGTTTTCTCTCTAATTGGCTCCCAGCAAGCAGGAGAGAAAGGCCTTTGGCACTGCTGCCAATCCCAGTGTCTCCCCAGCCTGACAGGCTGCAGGGCAGCAGAAGCAGAGTGTACAGCCCTGGGCTGGACCAAGAACCTCAAACCCTTCAGCCTCCATCCTTTGGGACAGCAGTGGGGCCACTTAAACCAGCTCTGAATGACACCTCATCTGCTCTTCATTAGCCAGGAGAAGGGTGGCTGGGAATGGACATGAAACAAGGACCAGTGGAGAGGTCCTGGAGAGCACATTGGGGATCAGCACTCCTGGAAGAGGAGATTATTATTGCAAAGGGAGCACAGGGGTCTTGCCTTCAGCAGTCACAGAGGATGCATTTCTAAGAAGTGAGCTGAGCTTTCTATGAGCTGTTCATTGATGGGGTCCCAACAGCTATTAAAAAAAAAAAAAAAAGAATAAAATCTTTGACACCTTTTAAAAAAACCTCTAATGAGGAATAGCAGTGAATTGACAAAGTTGAAACCTCTGCCAATGAAAGGAAGTAATCAGAATTTGCTCCTGTGAGCAAGGTTATACAATGTTAAAGTCAGAAAACATTTACCCTCAAGCCACATCAGTCAGAGCCTTAAAATATCAGCAGAATTGGTGCATGGAAGCCCTGCAAACAGCACTGGGTTTATGCACTGAAGATGCCAAATAAACACACAAGTCTTGACCAAACAAGTACTGCACTGACAGCTCATCTGGAAAAAGGAAAGAAAAAAAAAGCCATGAGGGATGTAATAAAACTCCAAGCAAAATGTGCTCCCAGCCAAAAAAACAAAACAAACCTCAACAACTCAGGATAAAAAGACATTCACAGCCTCTGAATGCTTATTGAGATTAGACATAAAAGCCTCTTCAATTTATCTTGAGTTGTGCTTTCCTCTTAGTGTCAAAGGGTACCCTGCTGCTTAGGAAGATGTTTATACCCTCTCATGGGAAGCCAGAGGCTTCAGATAAGGGAGTGTCTTTGGAAGAAGAGAGCTTTAAAGGCTTGGTCAGATAGCCTTTATTATCAGCTCACCCTCTACTAGGTTGGTGAGATTCCTGTTTGATTTGGCTGCAGTCTCTAGCCTCAAGTTCCTGCCCTAGCTTTTAAAATAGAAAAAGATCTCCCTGCAGCTGAAAAAGGGTGAAGGGTGGAATGTGTAAATAGCAATTAAAGCAAAAATCTTGTTTTGAAAAAACCTTCCCCTAAAAGACATTGTGTGCTCTTCCCCATTGGCCAAGGCTGGGGGGCTGACAAAACCAAGCATGCTCCACAAACCAACTCCAGTTAAATGTCACTTGCCCAGCTATGCCCAGGGTGCAGATGACAACACAACCCTGACATCACTCTTTCTTGTTCTCATGATTAGAGGCAGTTCAGCCAAAAGGACAGACTCCTTGAGTGGGGTTCAGGAGTGCTGGGGGCTGTCCTGGCTTCCCCAGCAGCCTGCTAGGTAATCACCTTGGGGCATCTCTGCTGCTTTGACTTTCTGAACTATTTTCGAATAAGAAGTTCAGCATTAGGTATTATATAAATTCTTACAATCGGTGGGATACGTTCCATATAGGTTGGTAAGACTACCTAGAAAAATAAAAAGAGCTCAGCAAACCAAAGTTGGTTTGGGGAATAAGAGCCCCCTCCCCCCTCCATATTCCTTCCTTCTCATCATGGAATTGACTCCTCTGAGTGTGCTCAGACCCCATTTACTGCTCGTGTTTTGTGACCTTCCCTCACCTGTTTCTCAGTTTTTCACTGTACTCTTATAAATCATGACTTTCTTGTCTCTCAGCATTTCAATCAATACATAAAATGTCAGATGAGATAACTGGTGCTCTCTCAATGCACACTAATGTAATTTCATAATGCAATTTCACTTTTCAGAGAAAGAATCAGAAAAGCTATTATTGGAACAGGAAGAACCAGGTAATCGATAAAGGGCACTTTAAAGGAAAAATTCATAGAGTTTTAAGTAAAATATTTGGCTTTGGATTACACACAGTGGCTTCTGTGACTTCCACTTCCCTTGCACATGCTACAAACCAAAAGTTGTTCCAAAACCTAAGCACATCTGTAACTGACCTTGGATAAAGTATCCACTGGGATAGCAAAGAATCACAGGATGCTTAAGTGCCAGTACCTTGAGAGGTCTGTTAGGCCATGGAAGTTTTTCAGCATCTATGATAACTTTTTATATAGCATTATTATCATGTGCTATATAAAATTTATATAAGATTTATGTATCATGTGGAAGTCATCACAATTCAACCCGTTGTTTTCTGTCTCATTTCCAAGCAATATCTGACATATGGGATGTATCTAAGGTGAAGTATCTCCAAGCATGGCCACACTGTACAGAGCTCTTGAAGAGCTGCAAAGTGCGAGGTGTGAAATGGAATCGGTTACAAAACTTTGGGGAACGATTAAAGAATTCACACAGGAGGGGGAAAAAAACCCAACAAACCCTCAAAAATTCAGACTGTTGTTCTCAATCTGTGCTTCAAAAAATCCAAATCCAAGATATAGACAAGACCCAATCTCAGTCCTGCTGGTTCTGGAAGCAGAGCTGTGCAATGACAAGGTGAAATTCTGCTTGTGTGCCTGCACATTTTCTCTCCATGTTTTTATGGCCATATCATCCCACTGATATTTTTCATTTGGGATTCTAGGGAAGAGGGCTTCAGTAACCAGGCAATCCCTTCCAGGAGCAGATTAGGAATGTCTGGGTGAACTGTTCACAGTTGATGCCATGTAACAGCAGCCTGCAGTTCCTGAGTACTTTGTAAACTTCCCTCTGTTCCCTGAAGGATCAGCATTATCCTCCCCCCACTGCTCAGACGTGAGAGCACAGAGAAATGGAACGGTACAAGTCCTTGGAAAAGTCAGAGTCTGGGCTGTAATCACAATCCCTATGTTTTTTGCTTTAACTACCATGTGGACCATCCAAAACCTTTTGAAAGAAAAATCAAATAATTCCATTTTTGCTCCACTGAGTCATCTAACTCAGTTTTTGCCCAAGAATTGGTTGGACACACTGGACACCTCAGAAGGAAATACAAGTAACTTTCTGTGATTGCAATTCCACTGTACAGTCTGGATGACCAGTCTTGTTTCAACTTGTAAAAGCTTTTGCTTCATGAAGAGGGACGTCTGGTCAAGACTGAAAAAAGTCATTGCATTGCAATAACATCCCTAATTTCCAAGTGCCTTTGCCAAGGAAAATATCATAAGCAGGTTTTGTGTGAAACATGGAAATAAGCAAAGAAGCAGAACTAAGTATTACTGGGATATACTAATTTGAGGTGGGAGGGAAACTGCAAACAGAAATTAGGGAATGCAGCAAGGGGAACTGGCACAACGCTGTATGGATATCTTGATGAGAATCAAAACTGCCCCAAAAAATTCACTGAAGCCAGAATGATCTCAAATATTTTTTAGCACTGATAGACTGTGTGGATGCCAGCACCTGGATAAAGTAGAAACTTTTCCTAAGAGAAAAAAAGGAAAGAAAGAAAAGGATTCAGGAGATCCAGGCATCTCCACATAGAAAGAAATGCAATATGAGAGAAAGAAAAGCCTTTTTTATTTTTCATATCCTCTGGTGCTAAAATTACCAGGAATCCAGACTTCACTGGAGCTGGATTTCCTCAGTAGTTTCTGCTCCCAGGGACTCGTGGTGCCAAGCATCAGGCACACAGGGCAGGGCAGAGGAGTCTGAGCAGTTATTGGTTTTAATTGTAACCTGGAAAAGCCGGGAAGGAGACTTCACCTTGAGGTGACAGAGATAAACCAGACAGCTTGGACACTGTTGCACAGAGACAACTTAATGTCAGTGTGTCCCTTAAAGCAGAGAAGGTTATGTGGGCAATTTGACACGGGCATACCTGACATTCTTCCCAAATTGGAGTGAAAAGACCAGCCTGTGATTTATAAAAGAGGAGACAAAGCTGCACAAAGGCCAGGGGCAGGAAAGAGATCAAAGTCTTAAACAAAACAAGCTTTTCTTATCAGATTGAGGTGCTTTTTTCATTTCAGAAAACATTTAAAATATTAGTTTCCAGCAAAAATCATATATTCAGAATCATCTTCTGAAAGAAAAATGAACCTTGGATTAAAGAAGCTTCAGTTTTCTTGTGTTTTTTTTTTTTTTTGCCTGATTGATTTCCTTTATCTCTTTTCCTCTTCTTTCACTTTTTCAGTGGCAAAATGGAAAGTCTTAGAGAGATAAAGAGAAAATGTCAAGAAGCCACAAAGAAATATGGACATTTTCTGTATAAATGCCGGTAAAATATTTTGAATTAATAAGGCGTTTATACTGTATGTAAAGGCCTTCAAAACTGAAACATTTTTAAATAGTTTTTCTATCCTCAGCACTTCACAAGCCCTGTAATAATACTCTGAGTCATACAAAGCATTTCTGACATTTCAAAATTGTCCAAACTGCACTTGAATAAAATCATAGCAATAACATTTAAAACAAACAGTGATCCTGGAGGTCCCAGTCCCTGGACTCAGGAGTCACTCAGCATCAGTCTGAAAACAAAGAGCATAACATGATTGTTTATTTCTTATTTTCTTTCCAGCTTCTCTTTTAAAAAATGACATTTAGGGGGGTACAGGGCTCACTGTTTCTTATTCCTGCCTAGTGCCCCACACTGAATGGCAAGCAGAACAAAACATTTGCTACTGCCAATCCATGGCCAGCTCTAGAAAGTAACTTCCAGAGTTGATAAACAGAGTTTATTTCATTAAATGGCTAAATTTCCTGGATTTGTGTTTTTCTTTAGAGTTTTCCAGTTCAACCATGTTCTGAGGTTTTCGCTTAAAGATCAAGACTCCCAAATGTTGCATTTTCTGACAACCCCACTCACTCCAGGCCTGTGGCTGTTAATTCTCTCCAGGAAAGACAAGGTAGAGCAGCAGTCACTCAGAAAGACACACTTATTTTCATCTCTCACGCAGCTGATATCTGAGAAGAACATCTCAGTGAGGCCCTAAGGGCAACAAGGACTTTGATTTATTCCAGAAACTGCTTTCTTAGACAAGTTGCTCTCTTGGCAAAAATTTAGAACAAATTCTTGAACTATAAAGGCCTGGGGAAGGTTTTGACTTCCTGCTTTACTTGAAGAAATATTGTTTGCACTATATTTTGTGTGACCCTCTCAGCCCCTCAGCAACAGCATTTCCTGATGGCACATCAATCTGTTGCCTTCATTGTTCAGAATATCAATAATTATTATGCAAGCACAAGATTGAAGAATGATTTCAAATCCTCATTAGCTTCAGTATCAGCAAGAAAAGGAAACTAGGGCAGGAAAACCCTGCAATTACTCTTGTGGATTCCTAGTAACATCAGTCACACCACATCAGTACAGTGTCTTCCTAATTCTTCCTCTCCCTTCTGCTTGGAATCCCCTGGCAGGGAACAAAAGCTGGATTAGACATTAGTAGGAATAAGAAGAATATCTAATATTACAGTGGCTAATGAAAAATGGCCAAAGGTATCGACTGTCATGCTTCAAGGGGATAAACTGATGGCCAGCCACGAAAAAAGAGCTTGCCCACCCTCTCCCATAGAACACTTCAATGTGATTCCAGTGGGAGCACAATCAGCACTTAAACCTTCCTTGAACCAGCCACACCTGGGAGCAGAGAGCTCACTCACCCCTTCTGTACCTATAGCACTGCAAAAACCAGGCAGGGCAGCAATCCAGCCCGAGATAATGAAGGAATTTTGCCTTTCCACTGTAAATGCTGGCAGATGAGGCACAGATGGCTGCATGCTGCAATTCCTGCCAATACAGCAATGGGAGCCTGTGAAGGCACTCCAGTTGCTGTGCAGCATATTGTCTGCACATCCACCAGGGCCCCATGCCACAGCTCTGCACACACTGCTTAACTCCACTTGTTCCAATCCCTGGTCCTGCAAGGTCAGGCTGCCTTCATAAAGTCTGGCAGCTCTTCCTAACTCAACACATTAAAGGCCCCTACCCATCAGGACAGCAATACTCTTTGGCAAATCTACAACTCAGGCTCTCCTATTCTGTCTCTACATGTGCCCCTTTTATTCTTTCAGTCAATATTAAATACACCTCTGAGCAGCCACTTCTGTCTCTGTTTTATTTACCAGGCAGAAGAAGGGTTTATCTGGCTGCCAGTGCTATAGATTTAACCCATTATCTGAGAATTAGGCTTGCCTTTTTATTTCAAACATGGTTTTTAATAACTATAATCATGCAATCACAAGTGGAGATGTAATTTATGGGATGCTGCCTTCTCCTGGAGCTCTGCAAATTCTGAATCAGCTAACAGGAATATTAGTCACCTAGCTCTCCCTAATTCTTTTATCTATTCCTCTCTTAATAACCTTTCCTTCCAGAGCTGACTTGATATTTATCTGTAAATCCTGGAACATCCACAAAAGGCTGCAGAAGCAATACAGAACTAAAAATGCTGAACAACCAAACCATCTGCCTTATTTTGGCATTCTTTTCACCATTGCCCTATCTTTAATATTGCAGAAATAAAACAGATACCGTGTAGTGCCTTCTTTCTTAGAAAGCTGGGAATGAAAGACTGATTTTAGAAACTAATGTAAACCTAAGCTTTATCAAGTAAAGTATGCTGATGTGTCTCAAAGCTTCAGCTGGCCTAAATACTGTGAGTAAACATTGTAAGAACAAGATTTTTAAAATTCCTTTTTTAAAACATTCTCAACTTTTATGACCAGATCTAACATTTAAAGAAATCCAGGATTTGTCTGCTTATTTAGCTTTTATTTTTATACAAACATTTACATATGTGTATATAATGATAGAACTTCACCAGAAAAACTATTTCCCATTTAATTTCTCCTCACAGGAAAGGACAACACTGAATTCTAGAGTCAGAGGGGTTTTGTTCAAAATCTAAATCAAATGATGGCTCTGACATAAAAGTACAGAGGTGTGCAAGAAAATTGCTCATTCCCAAGAACAAGAGTAGATCACATGTATTTCCTAACATCTATATTTACACATTGGAAGATTCTGAACTGGAAATGCAGTGTTTTAGTTTGCAAAGAGCACACAAGATTTACAAAGCTTTCATTAAGATGCACTTTGCACACAGAGCAGCACTACCAGCTGTGCTGGGTGAGTGCTGTCTGATGCCATGGATAAACCCCACGCCTTTTCCTGTTAAAAACTACACACAAACAAATGGGAACAATAACTGAATCAAGCTTTCCCAAGCCAGCACATGGTTGAGGGCTGACTGTTGGGAGGAAGATGAAGTGGATTTGAAGCATCAACACAGGAAAGACAAGAGACAAGAGCTGGGCTCAGAGCCAGGGACTACCAAAACCATTGATTCAACCCTGTCATGACACAGGTAACCAGTTACCCTGAAAAGGAGATGCTCTGTCCCTAAAAGGCAATTCCTAAAGACCATTGTATAGGACGATTTCCCACAGAAACCAACACTGGCTTATGGTTTAATTTCCACAGCACAGAGATACCCGTGGGAGCTGAGTACTGAAGGCAGGATAAATAAACCAGGCCAGAGCTTGTGCTGTCCCAGCTGGATTCCTTTGGTAGCTAAGGGGAGCAGAGCACATATCTCAGGTAAGGCTGTCTGCCTATTCATTTGTCTGGCCAAGCAGAAAGAAGCCCTTTTGCCACATTGCAGCCTCAAAGAAGATACCTGTTCCTGTGCTTTTACACCTTTCCCATGTTATTCCAGTTTCAGGTCTCAATCTGCTTGTCTGTGAATTAACTGGAAAGAGCCTATGCTGCAACGTTAGCAAAAAAAAAAAAAAAAATCATACCAAGTTAGGTATGATTTTCTGCTCCTGAATTGGGATCTTGGGCTCTCTGGACAGTCACTGGGAAAAGACACACATGCCTCCAGAAGGTTGCACCTGGATTGGTTGTCTGCAGAAGACAAGGGGGTATGTCTCATGTTACTATTCCATAGTCAGTAGCTTCCTGTCCCACATTTAATTTGGAGTATTTTGCAGTGAGAACAGAGGAATTTCAGGCAGCACAGCACAGCCCAGGATGCACATCCTTTTCCTTATGTCAGCAGTCAGCTCTAGGTGCTGCATCCACACCCAGGCAGGCTGGAGCTCCATCTCCCTTTACTAATTCACTATAGGGCAACATTTGGTAGCTGTGAGTCAAATTTTCCATTCAGATCATCAGCTACAAAGCAGGCACAGTTCTACAGAGAAGGGATGGAAGGACTAAGTCTTTTGACACAGTTTCTGTCTGTCTTTTCTTCTGTAGGAAAGGTAACAAACAAGAGTTGCATTGAGTTCCATACACTGAAATATGACTTCAGATCCTCTGAAGTAAAAACAAACCAGTCTGAGAGCTGTGATGGCTTGGAGGAAATCTATATTGAGCCAGGCACACCTAAATGTAAAAACATGAAGAGGCCATGGCTTCCTCACTGCCTGGGTTTCCTAAGGAAGGGTGGACCCATTTCCAGATAGCATGGGCTTGGGTGGAGGGAAGGGGGAAGACACCAGCAGCAACATCTGACACAAGTCTTTGTTCTTCTGATCTTCAAATGCAATGTGAAGCCACAGCAAGTGCAGAAACTGAAAACTCCAGCAGGGTTTCACATCAATCAGGCTTTTCAGGATCCACTATTTTAGTGTATCAAAACCCAAGAGCGAGACAGCAAATGAGAGATGTCAGGACAATTTCCGAGATCAGAAGACACAAGAGGTTTAAATTCACAGCCCTTACATTTATCATCCACTTCAGGAGCTCACAGCACCCCTGCTCTTTTCCCAGAGCCCAGGAGGCAGAGGAGGTGACCATACAAACAGCAGCAACCTTTGGGGCAAGGCCACTGAAATAAATTAATGGCACCAGTTCTTCCTGCCCTTAACAAGGGGCTCCAACAAGGCTGCACACCATGTTGAGAGCAGCAAGGATTCTTCCTCAGTGGGGACTCTGCAGGCAGCAGCAACTGCAGGGATTTGGGAAATGCCAGCACCAGGAGGGAGCTGCTCTTGGCTGCCCAAAGGAAGGGGAATAACTTGAAGAGTGACACAATGGCAATGGACAAAAGGCAAATTTAGACCTAGTACTGGACAGATAAATTGCTGAGAGTCCTAATCCTCAGGGATTGCATGGCCCAGTGTGGCACAGGCCACACCACCTGCTCTGCTGCTCGAGATCAACCCCTCCCTCTGCTCAAAGCACTAGGAGACATGGAACACTGGGCCTTATTCCAGTTCTGTGTTTGGAAACACACATAAAAAGCAGACAGACACGGGCATAAGTGCAGCCCCTGGGAACTGGCTGGCCCCTTGCAGTATCATAACCAGCTCTTGTCCCTTAGGGTGCAAGTTCAGGTGCTTTGAATCATCTATGCATCCAGGCCTAGCCTTTCAAATTCATTATTTTAAAGGCCTCATGAAATACAATCACAAAGTACTAAAACTGGTAAATTAAATCAGAGCTTATATGCCTCTACTGGTCTTGTCCATTTATAAAAATACTGAAGTAATAATAACATTAAACATCAGTTATAATAATAGGAGTTTATGCCAGGCATGTTATTCTAACTTTTATATATTTAAAATAAATACAAATTTAAACATAAGAGTATAGCGTTTCTTTGACAGCACCAAAGCAGAAATAGATCAGGCCAACTTTTACACTTAACAGAGTGAAATGAAAAATAAATAAGTTTGAACATAAGCAACTTCTTAGCTACAAAAATCTAAGTATGTATTTGGAAAAACCAAAGAATCCCAGCCCATACACACATTTTCAGCTACACAGGACCACGAGGACTTCATTGATTCACCTTCTGAGTTTTGAAATATCTATGCTGGGCAAAGTTATCAGCTTCTGAATTCAAGGGACAAACAGAAGTAGAGATTTCAACTTCCCCTCTCCACTGCTCACAACAAACCAGTGTCTGGCATAAGCCAAACAGGCACACTCACTTTGTGCTTTCAGAGGTGGTCTCAGTTTTGAGCTGCTCATTCAGGAGGCACTTCAGTCCCCATCCAAAGCCCAGACTGGTGACAGCTGAATTCACTTCACTGGTGTACCTGTGAACCTGTGTGACAGGCACCAAGTGGAGTATATAGAAGTTATAGCACTGAAAACTATTTGGATGTACTTGAACAAGCACCAATGAGATCTGCACCACTCAGACACACAGGTTTGTGGGGTTGGCTGAGATCCCTCCTCTCCTGAGCTTGTAGCCAGGCAGGGGTCAGTCTCTTCTCACAGGTAACAAGGAATAGGACAGGAAACAATGGCCTCAAGTTGCACCACACGAGATTTAGACTGGCTATTAGAAATTTTTTTTTCACAGAAAAGGTTGTCAAGCCCTGGAACAGGCTGCCTGGGGAAATGGTTGAGTCACCATCCCTGGAGATACCTAAAAGATGTGTAGATGTGGCACTTGGGGACATGGTTTAGTGGTGGCTCAGCAGGGCTGGGTTAACATTTGGGCTCAAGGATCACGAAGGTCTTTTCAACCTAAGTGATTCTATTATTTACTGCAAGTTCATTAAATTCTCCCTTTTCAAATATTGGAGTTTTCAAATGCACAGAAGTTCCCATCCCCTAATTAAACATCAATCACATTATACACGCTATTGTTTGTAACTCTGCTTCATGCTTATTATGATTGAGATCATAAAAATTATTGTCATCTCAAACATTGTGGTTTAAAACACATATTTTCAAGACATTTAGTCCCTCTGTGTAGAGTACAAGAGTGTATTTCAATACAAATAAGGATTTGGGATTCTCTCTCTCTCCCCTGCTATAAGATAATTGAAGGTTTTATATCTCAGTTATCCAGTGCACCTACTGAGCTGTCTCAAATTCTTGCACACAGGCTGGAGTACCTTGCAGTCAAAATGTATTAGTTCAAGTCCCACAGCACTTAGCTCCAAATGATGAAAAAGCCAGATTAACACTTGAATGATAGTTTCATTATGACACCTTATTTTGGTAAGGTATCTTTCCCCAGTCCTTTTATTTCACATACTCAAACTTCTCTGGAAAGTGATACCGCCTAGAGTTATCAGAGGAAAGGTTTTGGAATTCTCATTCAACAACAGCATGTTGTTCACCTGGGACATATTAAGCAAGGTGGTTTTAAAAGTCCTTACAGAATTGAAAAAGCAACAGAGTTTACCTCCTGGCAAGCCACTGTAATCCAAGAACTTTTCAATTTTATGTTGTTTTGCTTAATACTTCCTGAATTACTTCTTTTAAGTTTCTTTGTGTGAAGGTTATGCTACACAAAGGAAGGTGAGAGTAAGTTATTATCTGTCATTTATGTTACAAGATTCATAATGCCTGTCTTTGTGAGGATTATAGTCCTTCAGTGCTATGCCAAATAAAACATCTCCATATAATGGAACTACCTACTGCTCCAAGAATTCAAACCAGTGTCAGTGTAACACAGCCCTCTCTATTTCTGCCCTATTTTGTAGTGCAATACTGCTGTGAAGTCTTACAAAGCTGACATATTATACTCCCCAAATGTAAATAAAGCTCCTCTAGTAAGAAAGGTTCCAAGAGATGATGCTGTGCCACTACAGAAGCCCTCCTTCAGGAGCTGCAGACAAAAGAAGCCAACAGAAGGAGAGAAGGCTGCTACAAGCAGTTTTATGAATGCATGGGATACAGGGAAATGACTCAACTTTAATGTACACTAATGACAGAATGAGCTACATTTGGCTCTTAACAGGTTCAGTACTATGTCAGGAAACAAAGCAAGCTCTCAGGGCATCTAAGAAAGGCCCAGAATTTTAGGGTGAGTTGAGACAGAACCCTAACTAAGAACACAGAATAGAAGGTGAATAATGGACAACCTTGCTGATGTGACAGCCGTGAGTTCAAGTTCCATCAGATTGAAAAGAACATTTCTTAGAGAAAAGGTTTGATGTTCAGCCATGGGATATCAGGCCACTTGGAAAATTTTGGTACAATATTATCATATATTATAAAAGAGATATTTAAAGCATAGATTTTAAAAATATAGATTTAAATATATATATATATATATATTGAAATGGACTATTTTTGTAAGAAAAGGAGAGTGTCTCATTTGGTACTGCAGGATGGCTCCAACAGATCTCTCCACTCAAAGCGGTGCTAAACCTGCTTTTCTGTGCTGTCAGATCTTTTCAGGACTGAGTTCACATACCTTCAGTTGCCAATTTCTGTTCATTTTTACCTGGACTGTAAGAACTTTGATGGGTTCTGCTTTTGCACTCTCTCTTCAAAAGTGGATTTTGGGCCAAACACTTTGGAATTTTTACAAGAGCCAATAACTCAGCAGTTGTGATACCTCTCTTTCTTATACTAACACAGCTCAAATAACTCCCATCAACTTACCTCTGATTTATACCACCAAAGCAAGAGGTGAATTCTTGCTCCAGCACACAACACACTGAAGGGGCTTTTATTACCAAATGGAGAACTTTGCCAGGGAGGGAAGGGGAGAAGAGGAGGCTGGTGCAGTTGCTGCCCCTCTGCTCCCCACCACGCTGCAGGCACCTGGCTGCTCAATGCTGCCAGCACAGCCAGGTGATCTCAGGTGACCTGCTCTGGGGGCTGGGTGAGAGCAGACAAGCAGAGGTGCCACCTCGTCACACAAGCTGTCCTCACCTGTCCTTCACTTGTCCCGTAAATGACTTCAAATTCGTGTAAACTCAGTAATAATTTCAGTACATCATCAATCTTACAATTTAAACTATGACATTTCCAATTACGTAATAATATTGTAAAAATATTATTGTATGCAGAAGACATGGCTTAGGTCAAATTTTTAAGGGCCTGCCATTACTGAGTGTGTATTTTAGTCACAGTGTTTTCCAAGGATCAGGGCACTGTAATAAAGCCAGCATTACTAACTAGTCAGCCATGAATGATCTGCTCCTTTCCTAAGCCACAGAGAAACGTTCTAGAATTGCTACTAAGATTAATCTACAGACAATTTTGGTTAAGGCTTTACAAGGGTTTAAGAAAGTTTGTTTAGGCCTCAAAGCAAAGCCATCCATCTGCTCTAAAGACTCACTGCTGGAAGGGTTCAGCATTGAACACTGCCACCATTGTGGCCAGCCCTCAGCAAGAGAGCAAGCGTTATCCTGCTGCTCTTAAGAAGACAGATGGGCACCAGTTTTAAATTAACAGCTTGGGAACTAGACTCAACACACATTTCTAACTAAGAGAATGTAAATAAAAGCAACAAGCAGCTGCTCCTCTGGAATATGTCTATCCATTTACAGGTAAAGTGACATTGATCAAAGCCTAAAATAACGGAATCCAAACCCAAGCTGGACATAATATCTTTAATACATCTCAGGTGTACCAAAATGTCCCAAAGGATGTGTTTCCAGGAAACACCTGACTCCATACAACTTTCTGAAGTGGGAATCTTAGGAAAAACCCTTGGAATACAGGCTGCCAAGTAAAGGGAAACAGCAAAGTCAAGAGTCCTTGGTTTCAGACTACTTAGTATTCAGACAGTACTACCTAGAAGCTGCAGCCTCTCTAAGCTGTGCATGATGGATGTCACAGGCTCTGCAGACCCCAGAGACCTTTTTCTGATAAAGTGAGTGAATAAATAGTCAAAGGATAACACAAAGTGAGGGTAGCTCTGCAATGGTGACATCAGCTCCAAATTCATGAGTCTGCAGAGATCTGTTATGAACTCAAAAAAGCTCTTGCCTTTCTTCCAGACTGTAATTTCTCCAGGCTGAGCTTTTTATTGCAACAGCAAGTCTTGTTTTGCACTGTGGGAATATGCAACACTTAGTAGGATGGTGTCCCAGCTCACCATCATAAATCAAATGCTGCATGTATAGGCACTTCAGATGTTATTGGCAACAGTAAAATTTAATACACCTTGCCAGCATGTGGAAAAAATTTAAGGTCGAATTCAATGAAGTCAGTGTGATTCTGGCCTGAATCACCCATCTGCTACCTGTATTAAGTAGTATAACATTCTTTGTATAAATAAAATATATTCAATTTTTATCACATTTGACATTTCTTACAGTGCTGAAATTTTTGTCATTTGTCAACCTGTATTTTTAGAGCTCTCTTGGACTGACTGCCAGGACTCCATCTGGCAAAATGAGGGGTGTTCCTAATTCAAAGCACTTCAAAGCAATTCTCCCTCATCAGTTCAAAAAGATCAAATTAAAGTGATTATGGGTGATTGCAAAAAGATGGATTTTAATCTTCTTTAAAAACACAAACAATGAAACAGTAATTTAAAACTCCTTTTTGTTACTCTATCAGCTACCTACCCACCCCTCTATCCTTTGTATGAGGTAGCTGCATTTCCAGTGATGATGCATTTTAAATAACTTCTTGCAAATAAGTTAAACTGATTAATGTATTACCCACACTATAAATGTGATTATGACCTGAATAACACATATCTTAAGGACAATACAGATAGCTAAGGTATCTATTATGTTAAATATATTTTTTTTTTCCCTGGCTGAAGTGAATTTCAGTGAGTTGGTCTCAGATACAAGCCCCACTCTCAGGAAGGTTCTGGCTTGTAGTCTTTATTCCTGAAGAAAGCATACCAGCAACTTAAGAGTCACATGTCTTCTCACATGAAGTCTCTTTTCTTCCTTGAATAATCAAAGAGATGTCACTTTGAAGACTCTCTACATGTACAAGTTACTGTAAAGTTTTGCCTAGGCTTTGGAAAGGCAGAAAGCTCACCTGCCATGTCTCAAGCTACACGTGTCATCATTGGCAGAACAATTCCCAAACATCCCAGCATGGATTATCCACAGAAATAAAGCTCTGCATCTCCTAAATCCAGGACCACGTCACTTCCCGGAGGAAGCGCGAGCCAGCGGCAGGGCCCTCACCCCACCTGCAAGAGAAGCAACTCACTGAGCCAATCTGTGGTGTGCACACATCCACATCCCCCCTGCAGCCCCAAAAGCAAGGGACAGCAAATTAGTTAATGGAAATTCCAGTATTTTAAGCTCATCAGCTTCCCTTGGGGCTTGGCAAGTCCTTGAGAGATGTCTCAGCAGGATGTAATGGCTCTTGTTAAAATTTCCTGGAGTGGAACAGAATTCCACCTATCCTTGCTTGCTCAGTAGCCTGTAAAAACTTAATTATTAGCATTTATTTATTTCTCTCCTGGATTTTATGGGGATAAAGTAATGCACAGCCTCACCAGCCTTCATCTGTCACTGGAACCAACTCCTACTCTCTTCCACTCTCCAGAAGTTGCACTGGCTTGGATTTTAGATCTACACCTGAATTGACACAGATGCAGCACACACACACACGGTGCTACATCTGTAAGTATCAAACTTATCTAAGCCAGTGATTGCTCCTTGTCCAGCTAACTGATCTGGAAAAAATAAAGCAGTTTGCAGGGAGGAAATGGTAAAGTCACAAAAGGCAGATACAGCAGTGATCCTGCTCTAGCCCAGCATATTAGTCCGTTTTAATCTTTCCTAAGAGCACAGTACATCACAACTCCTTATCTGCCCCATTTTTCTCACTGTATCAGCCTTTAAGAACATATAAATCATTGTGGAAATATAACATTAGTCTCTGTCACTTACATCACCATTACAAAATCAGCTATTAATACAAGCAATTGAAGGTAGTTTCCTTACCCAGAATGCAAGATAGAAAACTGGAAAAATTAGGGAAAAATCTCATTTTGAGCTCATCAGCTGTCAAAGCTCTCTGTTCTGTAGATGCATTGGCTGGGGACCTCCCTGAAGGCACATGTCTCAAAGCTGTGAATGACAGCTCATGGGACAGGCACTGTGGTAAGCATTACATGCTGCTTTGGCAAGGTCTGACAAACCACACTCCACCAGGTGTGGTGGGCAGGAAAAAAGCCAGACAACAGCAACACTCCAGTTTATTTCTTATTCCCTAAATTTCTTTAGATTGCTAGCACTGCAAGTGTCAGCTTATAATCAATGGCATCTGCAGTGCACAGAAAAGCCTTGAATTGCTCTTATTACAAACTAAAGAATCAGGCTCTAAATTGAGTTCCAAGGTAACTAAAACCGTGTTTTATTTTATAACTAAGAAAGAATGATACTCTTTTCAAATCATGTAAAACTGATTTAGGTTTTTCTGTAGATTTCAACCTCTTCCAGTCACTGGGACATAGAAGCAGTAACATCACTACTCCCAGCCAAACCAAAGTGGTTTTGTTGCATGATGTGAACCTTCTGCATGCCTTCAACATGAACACTAGGACAGAATTAGCCAGGCTTTTCCTCCAGTGATTCATTACACACCAAGTACCTGATATCACATCAGCCCATGAAATCTATTCTCCGTGTATCATCAATCAACATCAGCAGCATAACCAAGCCATGACATGAAGAGAGATTTGTCATTAAGGCACATAGAAATTATGACATGCTACACAGTTCCAGCTCTCAAATCCACTCTCCCTGAGGGTAAAACCAGCAAGTGTTCCCATGATTACCCACAGCTATCATGTGACTAGACCCTGTACTTACACAGATACAACATCTGAAATCCAATGTCTTCATTACATGGCTTAGTTCAGTATTTGTAACTTCATCCTGGAACGTCTCCAGATAGGAACACTCAGAGCACAATACTTTAATTTATGTTTCTGAGCCTTTTAAGTTGACTTAATCTGATAGTTGGCAGTAAGTCTAGAACCTGTGCATTAACTACGCCTTTCTCCACGGTAGATTAACTCTGTGGGAAAAAGTTCAGTATTGCAAGGCACTTCAATTATACAACTCCTGATTTTACATGCATCTGTCAGCTGCATAAACTGTATTTTTGTTGTCATCACTGAGAAGTCAATGTTCACTGATTATTGTTCCCACCTGTATTCTCTGGTTTGTAATGGTAAAGTCTATACAGTAACTGCCAGAAAGGCAGTTTAAAATGCTTTACTGCACTATATACACAGAAATGCAACACAGGCAGTGTAAATGCTGTAAACCTCCAGGAGCTTTTCTTTAGATTTTGTTAGGATGAATAGTTAAAAATATTCCCCAAACAGGCTACCCTGCAGAGCTGGCCTGTCAAACAATCCTGAAAGAACAAGTTACAGTCCTGCTGCAGTTTCAAGCTGTGCAGAAGCCTGCCAAGGCAGCAGTAGAATAAAGGTAAATGATGTACTCAGGAAATGTGGCAATCTCAGTCTGCCCCAAACGTTATCGATCTCACAAGTCCTGGCTTCAGAATAGGGAGAGTTTCTTTGTAATGCTTTATTTCTTGAGATGGTTTATAAGCAGAAATCAAACACTAATGCCCTGGAACAAAACCTACATGAAGCACAACCCACTTTATGAGTTATAGCAAAAAAACATTCTGGACAACATCAGGTTTTACTACATGTAATGGCTTTATGAAATGTATAAATGTTATTGTTCTATAAAATACATTTTTCATTCCAAAAGGCAAATTATAATTCATATTTCTTCAGGATTTTCCTTTCTAGTGCTTTAAACTTACTTTTAAAAGAAAGACGCAGGATTGCCAAATTAAAGGTTTATTATAGCGTTTTTATTAACAAACTTTCATTGGAAAGTTCTGGGCGCATTAACATAGGAGGCACATTGGCTTCGATGTTTGGCATTTGACAGTCAACAGAATTGCACTTCACTGCGATTGCCTTGCCACAACAGTGTGAACTTTCATGGCAACCCTCGGAGCGAGCCTCTCTGCCTGACCTGGTCAGCAGGTGTTTTCTATCGTTTTGGTCAGCCTTCAAAACTCGGTCATTCTGCAAAGAACGCTGATCTATCTTGCTCTCAGCTTTCTTTTTCTGCTTGGACAGAGAGGCTTTCTTGCTTTCCACCCCATTTGCTTCTGTACCACCCTTTTCATCACACTTGTCTGTCTGCTGACAGAATCCCTTTTGGTTATTTGAGACACTGTTCTCACATTCAGAGCAACGCACTATTAGAGGTGCTGCGTTTCGGCAGAGGAACTGTGAGGAGCTCATCACCTTTGGAACAGTTCTTACGTTTTCCTCTGGGTTTTGATGAGCATGTGTATCTGTCCTGTTTATTCTTTGATGTGCCTGGAATTGTTGCACAGACTGCAGGAAAAAGTTTTTAGGCAAAGAGTTTTGTGTCATCGTTCTTTTGAGCCTTCCTTGAAGGCAGCTGCAATGGAGGACATGCTGGACTGGATGCACGTAACCCTCGGCAGCTTGCTGTAAAGCATTTATAGGAGCTACAGAGCTTTGGATCTGCACAGTCCCTGGGGAAGGAGAGCACTGGTAACAGAAGGCATCACTTAACTGCTGACAGGAGTGCGGACTCCACTTCACTGCCACCTGCTTATATGCATCAGGACAGCTACACTGCCTGTTTTGAGAGAAAATCGGGCATATGGTGTGTTGGTCAATAGATGTCGGCAGCACAGCTGAATTAGCAACGTTTTTGATGCCTTTACTCACTTCACTGTTATAGGCTGGATGCATAGGCACACACGAGTTTTGGGGCCTGCTGCTGAAGAGCTCTGAGCAGATATGAGTCTCTTCGTACGTCACTTTCTCCGCAGGGTTACAGATTCCGGTTTGTGATGCCAGAGGTTCAAGCTCATAGTGCTCATGCTCCATTTCTGGTTTTTGACTTCTGGAGTCCAGCTGATACTTGCTAACAGGATGTGATTTGTTTTGACCCCTGCCCCCTTGGGCTCCTGAAAAGGCCTGAGAGAAGGCATTACACCGCAGTTTTTTTGGTAGTGGGATCTGGCCACAGGTGCCCTGGGGCCCAAGGCATCGGCACATGCACTGGAAGAAAAACGTTGCAAAAGCCCAACTAATGCACATTATAAGCATCATGAAAGTGCCAAGCTGCGTGTATGCCAACACTGTCGAGGGCATCATCATTGCCCCAGCTACAAATGTAGTCAAGGCAGCCATTGCAATGGCAGAACCCATCCGGCTTAAAGAAAAAATGACCTTCCCCTCTCGGTCAGGGTCAGGGGCTAAGCGGTAAGCCACTCCGTAATGAACAGCAAAGTCCACTGACAAGCCGACAGCCACCGAGATTGTCACAGATTCCAACACGTTCAGCTCCCACCCAAGAAGAACCAGAGAACCTACAGTGACAAAAATAGTTCCAGCTATTGAAACTATTGCATAAAGGCTTATGATTATGTTCCAAGTTGTAAGAAGCATTACGCTAAATGCAACGGCAACTGAAAGGCCCATGGCAATCAGAGTACCATCAGAAAGACTGTCCTGAAGGTCATAAAATTCAAGGTTACTCACAAACCAACCATTGCTAAGACCTTCAGGAGCAGAACTAAGCTCACTTGAAATCCATGAGTCCACCTCTTTGTAGAACTGATGCATTTTCTCATAAGCCAGTGTGAAGAGGTAGGTGCTTTGGAACTCCAACACCACTGCCCTGATGGTGTCATTAAGGTCAAAGCGAGGCCCTGGGGTTTTGCTATCTAAATGGTACCCTGTGCTTCTTTCTAGTTCCATTATAGCTCTCTTGATACATAATTCAAAAACTTCTTGTTTGTATGGAAAGCTCCAGTGGCTGCAGCAGGGGTAAAGAGATGGCTCATCACAGTCCTGATTTTCCATCCACTGCTTAAATGTTTCAATGAAGCAGCTTGTGAAGTCTTGTTCATCTGTCTGATAAAAAAAGGTTTGATTTCTTAACTTCTGACAGAAACGTAAAATCCAAACCTGTGAAGCTGGGCTAGCGATATTAAAGCTGGTATCTAGCTGCAGCTCTCCTTTGCTTTTAGGGTTTAAAGGGTCACCATTATCCTCAGGTGTGACACCCCAGATTACTGTAATCGGCATGTGGAGCTCTTCTCCGTGGTGGACACGTTCAAACATAAAAAGTTTTTTGTATTCTGCATCGTATCGTTCAAATGGGTGAGAAGACCTAAATACCTGAAACTCGGAGAGCTCCAACGACGGCAGCTTCATCTTTGGATTCACACACACAATATATGCTCCACCAATTGTTAAGGCAAGGAACCAGAAAAGCCAAATATACCGAAATTTGATAACAATGCATGGCAAAACTTTCTCAAAAAATATTCTGGATGCTTCTGAGACTGCAAAAATAATCTTGTGGAACATTTGGCACAACACTGTCCAGCAGTTTTTGTTGTTGTATACCCTCTGCTGAGGTTTCTTAAAGCAACTGAAAATATTGAGAAGATATCGTTCATGTAATACAACTACAGCAGGCAGCCACGTAACCATCAAAACATAATTCACCAGAATGGCAGTGCCAGCATAAACACCAAAACACCTGATTGCTGTGATATTGCTGACATAATTAGCATAGAAGGCAGCAGCGGTTGTAAAACTCGTGACAAACATGGAAAGAGCAGCGTGCTGCAATGTGATGCTCACTGTCTCAGAGGTTCCAGCATGAGGTTTATCAAACTTCGTGTAGTTCCAAACATCACATAAGACAAAAGCATCATCTGCTCCAATCCCAACAAGGATAATCAATGCTGTGAGATTCATAAATGGAAAGAACTCAAAATTAAATACTACCCGATAGAGAAAATAAGAAATAATCAAGGAACTAATTATTGCAAACATAGTCATCAGCGTGATAAACATGGACTTGGTGTACACACACATAACTAATAGAACAATTACAATGGCTATGGCAGGATACACAGTATCCATCAACAGGTAATCTTGAAACAACCTATGTTTTATTCCAAACTCAATCCCTGTGACGGTTGTTACACCATCCGAAGCATTCCAGTTCTCAAAGTTATCTAGGTAAATGCTCATCATGCTTTCCCCTTTCTCAGTGGGAGAGAAGAGCATGCTGTATTTTAAAGCTGGTAAGACATAGTCAGCTGTCTTTGGGCTTAGGAAATCCTTGTCCACTAGGTAGTGGAGGATCTGGTAAACAGCGTTGTACTTGGTACATTTGCGAGGCACGTTAGTACACTTGAGTTGGTCCTTCCTTTTGGCATTCATGTCCCAGCAGTCCGGCCCCAGGGTCCCATTGTAGTAGTATTTGGCACAAGTGCGAAGCAGCTTTAGGGTGTGAGACACATCCCGTTCCACAATCTTCTGACATGATGACCTGTTGTTCAGAATAGCAATGTAATTGCCCAGTGTCCAGCTGGGACAGCACGAAGCAGCAGTGGCTCTCTGGCACAGATCACCAAACTGGGAATGGGATCTGATCTGTATAAAGACAGACAGGGAGAAAAATCCAATTTAAAGTAACAGTCTGAAACATTCAGTAACCAAAAAAACCAACCCAAGAAACCCCTTTAAATTATGAAAATTCAGTTTACGGTCCTTTGGCATTACCATTTTAAATTCTTATGTCCACAAACACTGCTTTAGATCAGTATCCTCTTACATGCAGCAGACTAAACCACCAATATACGGACTTGTCACAGTGGCACAGAATTGGCAGAAGCATTAAGAGTATTATTTGAAGATCCACTGAGCTGCTTTGTTTCTTTCCAGACTGAGGACTGTTAACTCTCTTCTATTATCTCATGCTATACTCCTAAGAATAAACAATCAGCCATACATCAGTGAAGTTTCATTCTCCTTGGAATCACATCCTGAAGTTCCTAGGAGAGCCAAGGACTTACCTGAAAGGAAGGATATAACAGCTTTACCCTAACTTCCATCACCTGATCTCTCTTCTACAATCCTGATTTTATGGGTCTCTTTTAGGTCTTGTACAGCTGGCAGGCACTGTCCCCAAACAGTTCTGCCTGCCACCCAGGCACTGCATGTCCCTAAGTCATACACGATTTCCAAAGCACAAGCACAAGATAATTGCACTGTCCTGAAGCACCCCAAAGTAACAGGTCACTCCTCTGAACACTGCACCCATGGTGCACGGCACATTCTGGCTAAAGATTCTCCTGAACTAAATGAGTCTTAATCCCTTATGGGGTATTTTTCTTTCACTTCTAGAATACTCCAGATTTAGTTGAAGACAGTAAGAGCATGACTTAGCTAAATCACCACAAGACACTTCTACACAAACTGAAGGTAACTATAAACCAGAAGTGAAACTCTTAAGTAACAAGGCTAGATCAGGGAAATTCTCTCAAGTTGAGAAAACTCAATCTTTGAAGAGCACGAGGAATAAGTGTCTCAAAAAACAGAGCTTCTGTTACATGTGACAAAGTAGAATTAATCCTTCAAATAGTTAAAATATATGTAAAAGTTCTGTTTTGATCAAGTTACACAGAATGAACACATATTAATAGAGTCACATAAATAAAGCCATGTGCTTCAGACTTCATAGGAGTGCACCCTGAAACAGTTGTCCATGTATGCTTTAAATTTAGGTGATCTGAAAGAAACCACTTAGTCTCTTTTTTCTTTTTTTTTTCCTTCAGCAAAACTGCACAGGCTTATTATTAGCAATCCTTTATAATGCAGACCAAAAGATACACTTGGGGATTCTCTCAGCAGTTATAAAGGTCTTAATATGGACCAAATTTTGTCAACCGGTTTCTGAACAATAACAAACTGGCATTCCAAAAAAACAGGATAATTCACATTTGATTGTTTCCAGATAAAAACACTCACACATGCAAACTCAGGAAAAACTGAACAACCTACTAAATAAAAGGAAGCACTGGAATAGCATATCTGTGTTTTTCATGGCACATCTCCAGGTTAGTCCTATGAGGATATAATAGGCAAACTGGGAGGAAAGGATTGTATTGTCTTCCCTATGTACTCAGGTTCAAGATGGGACAATGAGGTTTATACACTGTTCTTCTACACTTGCTGCAGGCCATAAACATTCACTGGCAAAGTAACTGCTGCCACAGACAAAGTAACATGAGCTGGCAGCTCGAAATTAGAAAGTAAAATACAAAACTTAGCTCCTGATAGCTCATTAAAATACTACGTAAAACGTTAATAGATTGTAGCATTGGGCTTTGTTGGTGATCCAAAGGAACTGGAAAGGTCATTCTGGTGTTTCCAGACTGGCCTACCACTGGCACCACTTTAATTTATTTTGGAACAAGCAAGGAAACAAAACTGTGCAACCTGTATGCATCTGTGGGCAGATCTGCCCAAATGGCTCTCTGCAGTGACAGAGAATCACAAATCCATTGCTTTGGGGAAGTCTGAAGACATAATATACAGTCATTAAAGTTTATAAAATAACTGTATACAGTATATAGGGAAAACATTCTGCAATTAACAGGTGAAAAAAAAAACCCTTTTCTTATCCAAGTTGTAAAAAAATTAGAACACCTCCTATAACTATTTTGTATATAAAGTTTCCAACAAGATTATAGAACTAGCATATGCTGAACAGCTGCAGGGTAGAGCCCCTAAGTGTCAGTAAAACCTTTAGTTAAGGCAGTTACAAGCAGATGGGAATGCAATTAATACATAGAGGATATGCTGTTAGTTCTGTACTAAAGCCAATACTAGTTGGTGCTGATATCCTGCATATCATCAGAAAAATATATAAATTCTAAGGTTTGCATTTCCACCAAGCAGTGACTGGTTTTCCTGTCTTTGAATACAGAAAGCTTTACCACTTAATTCAACAGAACTGTGGCCCTAAACAACCATGAACACAAAACCAAAAATAACTGCAGCCAGAAAGGAGTCTGTAAGACCAGAAGGTCACCAAAATAATGATTTTTTTTGCTATGGCTGCACTGCAAGTCAGCATCCTCTCCCTCCCTAGGGACTGGCTGCCAGCAGAACTTAGCATTCAGAAGTGGGATAAAGCACAGCACTTTGTGAGTTCTAATAAGTGTTAAAAGTACTCAAAAACTGCTAGAAAGTGTTAAAATACTTTAAAATGCTATTTATAAGCAACAAGCACTTAAAAAAGAAACTATAAAAAAAACTTCATCCCTTTCTGAGTCCTGAGTATCTAATTTTTATAATAAATTTACATGCACAGACCAACAATAATAGCAAAACCTAAAGACATTAATTTGTTTTCTATACTAACTAGCTAAAAATCAATGCTGCTGCCATGATGCACTATTGCTCTGCTCAGCTGAGATGTTCAATTACTTTATTCCTAAGTAATTTACAAATAAATATCTATAAAAACATTACTTACAACAATATTATTTATCAATATCTACACAACTGTGGGTGTAGATGTTGCAGCAAACATTTCATTTTCTGAAGTGTTCTTATTTCAAAGGAAGAGCTGGTTTTATGGGGCTTGTTTGTTGTAGTAAAGTAGTTTCATCCTTCCCTCAGAAAGTATAGCAGTATTTGATATAATACATTATTATCAAGGTAAACAGATGGGGAGGAACAAAAGAAGAAAATTCTCAGGAGTAATGCAACCATTACAGAGATACTCTTCAGAGGTAATTAACTGTCATCTGTTAAACAGAATGATGTTTTTTAATTCAGACTGCATTGCTTTGCAATGATCTGCCTGTGTGACTAAATTTCTACAGTTAAATGCACAGATTAGCATCTCCTCCCTCAGTCTCAGTTTTTTACCCTTGTTAAAGGTTATTCTCCCCTGGATCTCCTGATTGAATTGGTGATATGATGACTCCCTAGCTCAGCCCATTCAAAACTGAGCTGGGCTGCTTTAGATCCTGTTCTCTGCTCACCTGGCTCGTTCTGATTGCAACAGATAAAACCACATGAGCCATCCTGTCACTGCAATCATCTCTGATGGGGAAACAGAGAACATTTCAAGAGTGTGTGAGGACAAAATCCACTTCCACCAAGGGAGGCCAACCAAGACAAAATGCCTGTCAGCAGACTGCCAAGGGAGACTCCTTATACAATGTTCCACTACAGCTCAACATTTTAAGCCAGCAAACGATAGCTGCTGTAGAGAAAACAGTTTGGGAATTTGCTAAATTAATATAGCTGTCTAATAGGCAACGATCAATCTAATAATGAAAATATTTCTCATTAAATAAATGAGAAATATGAATTAAGTTGTCTATGAATATTTTTGTTTTGGAGAAGAGCAAAATGGAAATAATTTGTTCAGTATTAACAGATGAAAAACATATTGCTTCATTTCCATGCAAAGTCATCAGTATGTGAACCAAAAGTTCATGGTTACTCAGAGGTTCAAAGGAGTTCGCTCCAGCAAGTGACAAGCTTACATTTTACTGATAAAGTTTAAAGAGAAAATTAGTTTTACTCTTCAATTATCGTTATCAACATCCAATTAACTGGACTGTATTTCCAGCTATTTTACTTAAGTTCCTTTGCTGTCCATTTGCCAGCAAACAAAAAAAAAATTTGAGTGATCCACTGTGTGTCAGAGAAAACTGCATAGACTATGAGATTATAGCTAGTTCACCTAGAGGTGAAAACACAAGAAAAATCAATTATTTGCTGGAACCCAAGAACAAAACTCCATGGAACAATATTCTATGAGGAAATACAGAGTAAAAGTTAAGCTAGTCCTTTCCTGAAGCAACCCTCTTCTAACCCATTCTGGATGCTATTAGTAGAAAACTCAGAGAATTTCCCCAATATATAACCTGATGTACAAATTGGAAGTTGTTTTTAACTGCATGTACATGTTGACCAACCATCTGACACGAGCTGAACCACATAAAGTCCTCTCATATGCTACTAGCTGGCAGTGGGCAGCAAAACAAAGCTTCAAATGCATGCTCTGTATCTGCAAGTGAAACAAATGCCATGTTGACTTACCCTCAAGTTGTCTACATTGCACATTGACTTAATTGCGTTCAAATTCCATAAATTCTCTCCTTCTGTTGATGTAAACACCACTCGTGAATAGCGATCACCTGAAATTACAGAAGGGGGTTTTCACTCATTGTTTGGGTGGGCCTGGTATCAAAGGCTGAGGCAAAATCCCACCATTCAAATGACACATTTGAAATCTTTGTCGAGTCATGGGAATTCACCTCCTTTTCAAGATGAGCTGTTTATCTCTAAGACTCACTCCACATGAAAGTTTCCATTTCCTTAAAGTGCTTATAGTAAACATGGAATCTTCAATACTACGTACCACTCAGAAGCTCTACAGACTTCTATTCAAGCAAACTATCTTCTGAAATATGACAAACAAATAAAAATCAAAAGATCTAATCAGCAAACTATGAAATTCTTGGCACAGCATAATGGCAGCACACTGATAATAGTAATCAAAGGCTGATTTACTAAGTCATTTGGGAATATAAATAATAATTATAAAGCTGTTTCTACAAGAATGTTTTTGCCTTAGAAGCAAATGACTGCAGTGGAAATTGTTGTGATATCCTTGAGGCCATTTTCAAGAATTCCACAGTTTAGACACATGGAGCTTAAATTACAAATTAAATTGCATTTATCAGAAGATAGATTTAGGAAAGGAAATAATTACTTAGTGACAGTGAGATCTGTCTGCAGAACTCACAAGGGAAACAAATACACACATGCAAATATATAGTACTGCCTAAGACTGTATGGTACTTTGGGTTAAGAAACATTATCACATTAATTAAAATATTCCAAAAACCCAAAAGGCCAAATTTTCCCCACTGCTGTGAAGCTGCAGAATTTTTGCCTTCCACAAGGCTGCAATGAAAAGACTCAGGGGCAGTGCTTTATGATCTCCAACCATGCTTTAGGATCAAGGGAACTGAAATCTGAAGGTCCTTGAGCAGACAAAGAAAGATAACAGGAATGACAAAAGTGGGTCAAGAGGAAGTCAGCTGTTTTCTTTACATAAAGGACTGGTAAATTTTCCCATAGAAACACAATTCCTTCATGACTGTCACAACTGAGACTATGCAGACACAGCAGAGGAAAGAAGAGTGAGACTGTGCAGAACAGCAGCCTGGATAAGAGGAGTTAATTCTGCTTCAAGTTAATGCTCAGCAGAGTACCAAGCACATTTCCTCTCCCTTACTCATGATATTCCCAGTCTAATTTGGTTCTGTTCACAGGAGCAGAAATGATGACCTTGCTCCCATCCTCTCACTTAGATATAAGACCATACTGTAATTGAAAAAAAAAAGAATAAAAATCTGCTCTTCACTCCAGTTTTCCCTGGTCATTGCTCTCTTAGACCAAGTAATCTAAACAAATAATTTCACAATTGTGTTTTGTGCTGTTATCAGTCCTCACATGTGGAAGTAGCCACAAAAGAGCTCAGGTCCTTCTATGAATAGAGGCAAGATCTACATCTCTCTGCCAGAACAGAACTTATCAAAGTTCTGCAGTGTGCCTTGCAAAAAGTCAAAAGACTTTGTCTTTTTTGTCCTCTATCTTAACTTAGCTCCATAAGCATACAGTGCTTTAAGGTGGGGACATTTTATTTTTATTTTTATTTCTGTTTCTTTGAGGGGGATGTTTTCTTTGTTGGGTTTTTTTGTGTGTCTTTGTTTTTTCCATAAACAAACCTCCACATTCTGTACAAAACATAACTGGTGGATTATTTTCTAACATATACAGGAAAAATATTTTGATTTAGGTTTTTTAGAATTAATTTAATGGCACAGACAAAACACAACTTCTTCCCAAGCGTGAATTAAGGGCTACATGTCTAGCCACACACAAAACACTGATTTTAGAATGTTCAGTACTACCAAGAACTAATAAAATTCCTTACAGGAAATGGAAACACTTAAAGGAAGCACTTCAAGTAAATACAGTTTATTCTGAGAAAGAGCCAACAGAATAGAACCAATAAGGCAAATTTTGAAATAATTTTGAAAGTGACTTTGAAACATTTCAGCCCAATTTTATCAAGATTTCTGCAAGGAGAAAGATGATGTTTCTTGTGTGTATATATTAAGTAAAAAAAATCTTCCTAATATGGCATACAATATACAGAGGAGTTCAGAAAATTCTGAAATGCTAGAAGTTTTTAGCTTTCCTTGTATCATTTCTCAACTTACTTGGAATATCACAGAAAAAGGTATCCTTGTGGAAGTTCCAGTCTGCTTGCCTCTTCTCTCTTTCATAGTGATCATCTGACCATCTGTCATCTTGATGACTAAACCAGAACAAAGAGTTTTACTTTACCTTAGCAAAGAAATCATTTAAAGAAGCACCATCCAAACAAGTCACACAGCTTAACAGCTTTCACACATGAGAAAATATATGTGATTTTGGTATACAAAAACCAACAGAGCAATTTAGTTTTTTTCTTTAAATTAAGAGACTTCAAATGAAAGGACATTGAGTCCAGTACCGAAAATACCCATAGATAAAAGTAAAAATATACATTTTTTAAAAAAGCTTGTAATGGGAAATATCTAGCCTGATATGAAAGGCCTTAAGAACTGTAGAATATTAGATTAGTATTTATGGAAGCCAGTGGCAGTATATATATATATATATATATATATTAACTTCAGAGGGTACTGGCGATGTACATACAAAACCACCAATAAAACAAAATACTATAAAGCCTTATTACCTTTTAGCTTGCTCATCTGCATATTTGAAAGGATAGTTTGCAAGTGTTGCTTTGTACCCTGTGTTTTTCACCATGTTGTTCCAGGTGACCAATCTCTGTCCTATGGCTGTCCCTCTGGGTTCAAAACCCTAAAGGGAGAGAAGCACAAAATTCCATTAATGCTTTTCATTCTTCAGCACAAACGGGAGAGCAGCTACACGATCAAAGTGATGGATAGTTTTCATTATGAGGCATAATTACTCCAGGCCTCTACTTTTAGAGGTAAAATGCTTTATGACAAGTCAGACAAAATAATGACCAACTGTAGAGAGTGACAAGGGATTAAGAATTCTTACACGTCCTACTGCTCTCCCTGAGGAGAGATGATGATTTAGTCCACCAAATGTTCAACACTTGGTTTTCAGAGAAAGGGCATTTCTATATTGTTCTCTTCTGTACCTCAATTATCACTCTTTATTGATTATATATGACTAAAAACTGTCAAGTATTTCTTCTCTATTTCTCCAAGAATAAGGCAAATATTTAAATAATTTTGAAAGTGACTTTCAAACAATTTTAACAACTTGGCTGTTTTCAAGATATATCCATTAAATATGGATATGCAGAGATACACATACTATCTTATAAATACCAATAACTTAGAGGAACAGTTTATTTTTATTTGAGGATAATACTTAAATGCCGTATTTTCAGTGAAAAATCCTGAAAAGTACTCATGCTTAAGACAATTCACGAAAGTAAAAAATGAGTGCAATATGGCTATTACTTGATCCCCAGAAGACACTTAGAATCCCCATTCTTTTAACAGATCCTGGCCTTCATCAGAGGGAATGGAAACCAGTGGGTAACATTCTCTGATGGCAACTGCAGCTTTGTATTATCATTTGCTGCTCCAATGTCAACATTTAATACTGTATCGATTGCTGCACTTGCATTTGCTGTTTAGTGGTTCTACTGGATAAAATGGCAAACAAAAAATACTTATTTCACAGTACAACTGATTGATATTGGCTTACCAGCAGTGGATCAGAGAAATCTGGAAGATCTGGAACTAATATTCCCACGAGTGCACACACCACAATGAGCACGGTGCACATGCCCAGGACCACCACGGGCCAGTCGGCGATGAGCGCGGCGTAGCTGTGAGAGAGGAGCAGGGAGAGGTGCTACAGCAACCAAAGCTGCACAAATCCATACTCTTTAAAGAGCTTTGCAGATCAGACTAGTATTTTTCCCCAAGATTCTGACAAAATGCAAGCTTATCCATGACTGCAAACCACTAGAAAAAAAATGCTTTGTCAAGAACATCACTACTTGGGCTTTTTTAAACTTAAGCGTTTTAAAGCAAAACATCCAAGAAAGAAAAAGATCTGTTTTAAAGTAGAACCCAAAGAAAATATTTGATCTATTTTTAAAATAGTCATTAAAAAAAAATTCAAACCCTACATACTCATAATCCATGAAATCTGTTGTAGTTCAAAGATTGGCAACATGATACATAAAGTAACCAACATTTACTGTCCACTCTTACAGCATCCTTGAATTTTAACATCTATCTCATTCTAAATTTTATGACTGGAAGAATTGTTATATATGCAAACCTAATTTTCATTATTTTTGTAAAATACTTTTATTGTTCTTAATTCAAGAAAAATGTTCAGAAAACTAAGTGAAATCAAGAAATCTTAGTTTCTAAATGATTTTTCTTACAAGACTTGAATTCATAAAGTTTACATTTCAAAAGCAGCACTAATATTGGGAGCAAAGAGAGCATAGGAAGTCCCATAAAGGCATTAGAAAAGTAATTATAGGGTATGAATCCTTCTATATGAATGGTCTCTGTAGATATTAAATATTGATCAAGAAGATCTCCATTCTTATTTCCTCCTCAACTTACAAGCAGCATAACATCAAAGTTTATAGCAGAGAGCTCCTTTACTTATTTCTACTGTCTTAAAAGATTATGGCTCTTTTTCAGTTTTAAGAGCAACTTACTAATTAATCACAATACAATTATCAGCTCGACCAAAATTTTCTGTCCTACTCTGTCCATCTCCCCACTCCAGCAGTAGGTTCCCAGTGTTCTGACAGCAAAACCAATGGCATGAGCAAGTTTATTCCTATTTTTCCATAGCATGTGGAAATAGGCACCTCTAGGGGTCTAAGTAGAGCTTTGAATAGCAAGGAAATCCAAAGCACTGGGTGTTTCTCCATTTCCCATTAAGTAAACATGGAATAATTCTGACACACTCACACAAGAGGTTAATTAGCAAAAGCTTGAAAAGCTATCTGGAGTCAAAGTTTTCATTAAAGTCAATCACAAAGGGGCAGCTTGCCAAATGAGCAATTGTACAAAGAAGTGAAGGGAAGTAAATGACCTAATAGATTTTTCCTATTTATAGGACTAAATGTTTTTCTAAGCACCAACCATAACTGACTAGCCATTACAGACATTTGCTCTGAAGTTATAAAAGTTATACCCCAAAGATTTATTTTCCTATTCATCACTAGTGCCAGATTTACCACTTTGACATATTGTCTCTACAGTTCCAATCTCAGCTGAGCACTCTCAAATTGGGTAAATTCTTTCAGCTGTAAAAGAAACTCTGTCCTAAGTGTTTAATGTGATAATAAGCCATATACAGAAAACAGTGAAGTGCTTGTTTACACCTGCACATTTCTCTTGTTTCTTTTACCACATACTGAAATTCAGATAAGCAAAGATGATCTGGGCTGACAAAAGGACTGACCACTCTATTTTTAATTTTACCTGTCTGAGCATTATTTAGTGCTGCTGAGGGCTCTAGCTCCAACCAAGTTGCCTAAACCAGCCTCAACCCCAACTCACTGTACATGACTAAAGAGATGACAGGTTTTTTATTTTTTACCCATTAAAAAGCTATAACATAAGTTTAGTTACTTTTTTTTTCTCTGTGAGGAGAAAGCCACCACCCTGACATATTGGGCATAAACAAGCACTTGCCTGAAAATGCCTGAGTCCAAGGGGAAAACGCTTAAATCAGTTCCTCCAAGTGAAAGAATCACGTTCAGAAAGGATATCCTTAGTGCTAAGCACAGCATTTAGTACTTTTCTAAATCAAGATAAATCCTCCCACTTTTGGATGCCTAATTTGAACTATTTTTTGGTTGTGCAATGACTTAGACATATAGCCACACTTACACCTTCTTGGCTTTTTCTCCATCCAAAATATTTCAGCACTGAATGATGAACTCACATAAGTTGGACACTGAGTGAAATACCACTTTTTATGCCATTTTGCCCTGTTTTCAGTCTGTTAGAATGGTACTAATTTTAGCTAGCTATGTACCATTAAAATGCATACAGCTTTCATTAATTTATTTCCTCCTGATGTTTTTCACACACCTAAAACAGTTTGGTTTTCTTGTTTTTTTGCTTTTTTTAAAAAATTCATGCTTTAAGTAATTCAAAATGCTTAGGAGATACAGTAATTCAACCTATATTTAGCACCACTAAAAGCACCACTGTTAGCAAGCAATTTGTCAAAAAGTGATCCAAGACCTCAGATGTTTTCTTCAAAAGGAGAAGGTAAAAAAGAGAATGTTTAGGTTCTTTTCCTATTTTAAGCATAATATGTGGCTAGTGACAAACTTCTCAATTCAGCTCCTGTATACAGATGTCCTCAGGTTCAACCATTCCTCAGGCTCATACAGAAACAGAAATGTACCATATATAGTTTCTGTATTGTAGAAAGGTCACTATGAACAACAGATATTTGTGTGACCCAAATCTTACAAACACACAGATTTCTGTAACTCAAAACAGGTACTTAACAAACAGGCCTGCTCTCTGGTGAAAGCAAATCATAAAGATGGATTGTGCATGATGGATTTTTAATGTATTTTCACTTGAGATGATTTCTTGTTGCCATTCTGATGCACTGATAGTTTTAGATATAATGCTGTTATTTTCTGACCCTGACATGCTACAGAGCCTGTAAAAGTGTTCTAGACTGCATGGGGTTTTAGGAAGAATTAAAACTTCTATGATGAAATTTTCTGAACTTGAATGTCAGGTTTGTTTATCACTTTTGATGATACAACCTAGCCACTTCTCAGAGAAACCCTTAATCAAAAAAGTACTGAGGCATGGAGTATCCATCCAGGCATAGATTTTAATAAAAATGCCCTAAAATAGTTGAAAACAAGAAGCCTTGAAATCTTGTTTTCTTGAAAAGCATAGATTTTTAAATTCTGGCCTAGTAATAATGAGGAGACTGCTTTTCTGTCTGTAAATAGAGCCTGAGTTTGGATATCCTGCATGTTCTATCCCCTTCCTGCTCCCCCTGGATTCACAGATGTGTTATTACGGATGTTAAAGAACTTAGCCCTGGCTCCTTATTTCAGTGTTTATTTAGGGACCCATTGCAGATCAATTCTTCTAAATGTTGTTTGACCTTGCTGATAGCATCTGCCTCCCTTGTTTCCCGTGGCAGTTGCAGAATTTTACTACCCACTGACTAAAGAAACACTTCAAAAATCTGATTTAATTTGAATGTCTATTATTTCCTTTGAATATTCCTTATTCTTGCTTTGTATGGGGAATAAAAGCTTTGCCATCATCCCATCTAGAATTCCACAAACCTCAGCTATGACAGCACTAAATCTTACCTTTTTGGTAACTTGAATGGTCTGGTTGGTCTGAAAAAAAGAGAAGAAAGTGAGTAATTGAGAATGCATGAAATATGCATGCACACACCAATTTGTTTAATTATTCTCATACATGGGTAAGCAAATAAATTATAAAAATCAGATATTTTAGGATATGAATTATTTTGAAAGGCCCACAATCATATTCAATTGAGTCTTTGCAAACAAGTAGTTCAGAGAATAATTATAGCTATAGACAGCTGGGTTTTCAAAAGTGGAATTTTATGCAGCTGAATTTTGGAATTACTATTCCAGAGGCTTTTCCAGTTTTCAACAAGAGACCAAATAAACTAATATGATAAAAATTCAATATTATTGAAAATCATGACAAAGTTTGCATATGATGGAAACAGACAACGACAACATCATGTTCTGACTGCAATTCACAAAACTTCACAGTTGTCCTTTGCAATTCCATTACAAAAAATGATTTTGGCCATAAGTTCTGTCTTGCCATAATACAGGAAATAGAACGACATAAAATACCTCTACAAAATATTTTTATGCAAGCTTTTGTTACTTCTTAAGAATCTAATATAAAGTACATTATTTTGAGGAGGAGACAGCAAACCCAAAGTGGAAATTATTCTTACCTAACACTGTTCAGTTCAAATTCTTAGCTATTGGACCATTAGTATTCACATAAATTTCACTTTAAAACACTTCATGAAGAATCTGCAAGTAATTTCATGAATGTGACATAAAACCACTCTGAAGTTGTGACCATACAATGGCTTCAGTTAACGTATGGATTTGTTTTACCACCAAGGACAGATTTAATATTACTTCTTTTAAAAAGTATGGAAAGCACTGAGTTAAGAAGCAGGTACTTGCATAAAATAGATCCCTTAGTAGCATCACACTGAGATTGCCAAAAGCATAGATTTGTATGTTTTTACACACAGATAAACAGTTCAAACTTCAAACTACCCTGAGATTTTCAGAAAAACTTAATCAACTACATAGGAATGAAATTTGCTGCTCTTCAAAGTAGTAAGAGTTGTTTACTACAACACAGTAGTAAGATTTGCTCTTTTCAGCCACGAGGAAGTTGGAGAAAACCAGAATAACCGATCTACAGTTACAGAGTAACTTAAGGATTAAGGAAAGGTATAGACAAAGATTCTCTGTTGAATGCAACCACAAAAGATTAAATTTATGAAGTGTCACCAACCTTCAGACTAGGTGCACAAATCTGACTTCCAGAGTTACTGAACCCTACTGAATACCCAATTTTCCAACTGATGCAAAAAACTTCTGGTAGCACTACAACAGACTCACCAGCATCCAAAATGTAGAGAAACCCAACAGAACCGAGTTCTGAAATTACTCTGAACAGTAAATTCCCTGAGGCTGAAAAGAAGTTGTGGCAAGCTTGGGGGACTGCTTGTCTGATCGACAGCCTCAACCACAAAACCAACTTTTCCCAGCTCAGGCTAGACTGAGACTGGAGGATCAGAAACCAGGTACTGAAGTCAAAACTCACTCAATTCGAATCTGAAGTGAGCAGTAACAGGACTCTGGATGAAGAGAAATGCTTAACAGACCCTTTCATGAACCTGCACCAAGGCAGAGCACACGCTGAATGTGCCTTCATGACTTTATGGAAAAGGGGGCAAAGCCACAGGGTTGGGAATAACAAATTTTTTAACTGCAGCATAGACTCCTGGGTTTACAGATGAGAGAGAAATATAAACAGACATATTTACTGTTAGTAAGGTGATTCTAATATGAATTCCTAACTTTCATTTGTAAAGATCTGAATTTCCATATATATTCAGTCACTCGTTTTTGTCTGTGCCATAATGGACTCTGCCATGAGCAACAGTATCAGACAATGCTTTGGCACAAGCAGAGCCACCCAATGACAATGATTAGTACAAGCTTTGTATTCATGCTGACTTGTATAAAGGTTTCTATGATAATTCCAGTTTATATCAGCAGATAAAATAGTTTTCTTCTGCATGGGGGCTACTTTAAAATTAAATGTGTCTAATTTGGTTTATACAAAGTGGGTAAAAATACCAACACAATCATTCCTCATCCTCCCCCTGTCCCATCAAAACCAAACTACATTTCCCTCTGTTTCCTCCACCTGCAAAATATATTCAGTCCTGAACAAATGATGATGATTAAGTTCTTCAAAGTTAGGGAAGGTTAAAGGTCACACCTGCTATCAAACTGTTTTGTTTTGAAAAGCATGCATTGAAAAAACCTGGGTACACCCGGGTTTAAATTCCAGCAGTGTAACCAATCCCTTGCAGCTGTTGTGATGACTCTATTATATTGGTCAATAGGAAAAGTTATCCCTGAATACTGTGCCCCCAAATTCTTTAGTTATGCTCTAAAATACAGAAATGCATGGCAAAACCAGATCTTTCCCACTTAATTAATGTTGCTGTATCTAATTTTTGAAGTATTATACTTTCATTGAGCCAGTTTAAATGACATCATCAGTCTCCAAAAAAAAGTGTGGACAAAAGAGTCCTCATCAGTTTTCATGAGAAAGAAATATTGAATTACACTCTTTTGCTGGGACAAAAGCCAAGTTGATCTGTGTATTAAATTACCTTTGTACTTAGTTCTCACAAGTCTGATAGCAGAAAGTGACAATCACAGTCGTTTGTGACAAGACCAGCACAACCAAGTTACTGCACAAACTGCAGTCACTGATTAAAATCTAATAAGTACTTTGCTCCAAGAGGGGAAAAGGGAAAGAGGAAGAAAAGGACAGGCCCTGTTCTAGCACCATTTACTCCGAGTGTCAGCCCCTGCTCAACAAGTGCTTTGCTTCATTCTGTCCTTTCCTAGTGACAAGTTCTGTCTGAATATCACACAGTTAAGAAATACATAAAGATAAATAGATTGGTTAAAACCCACAGATGTATCTCAGTATGAAATATATTTTGGATGACTAGCATCCTTCTGTGTAACATGCTGAAAAGAAGGAATGGTGTCTTTAAAAAGGGCTGCTGTAATACCAGCAAGTTTACTCTAGGACAGCAAGTTTACTCTAGGAAATAACTGAGTATCAGGAGGATTGATCAGCTTTGGACTGGACTACTACAGCTCTAATTATTCACTTTCCAGCCTAAATAAGCACTCAACCTCAGTGTCTCTACTAGGATTTTGAACAGTGAGGTAGTAGAAAACATTTGCTCCTTTGTGTACAAACCTACTTAAATAGGGGCAGTTCACAGGTATAAAAAATATGATTGCTTTACATATTTTTCCATCTGAGAAAGACAATGACCAATGCTTGAGCTTTCTGGAGGGGAAAACGCTGTGCAACATGGCAACAGTCTCCTTTAGATTCCAGCATTGAATGAGTTTTCTCTGAATGAGTTAATGGAAGTGAATAGCTATATCAGAGAGAGAGTTTGGTCCTAATTTCAAGCATCACACTGGAAAACTAGCTTTTGGAAATCCTGTGTCTTATTAAATCTAATTCATAAGCTTTGTATCACCTGGACATCACAGGGCACAAAGCAATGTTACAAAACATGTTCCTCAGCATGAGACTTAATAATAACACTATGGCTGACATACTTCATCTGCAGCATGTTTCCTTAATCCAATGCATTTCAGGGAAATACAAACCTGAATGTGTCAGAGGACAATAAAAGTACCTAGATATTCCAAGACATTCTTTTTCAGGCTTCCTTCACAAACCTCAGCTGTGAGAAAGGTATCAATGTAAGCAACCCCTTGACCTCACACCCCAAGGAATCAATGCTTGCTGCTTCCTTAGTGGTGCAAGAAACCCTGCAGAATGTAGCCATGAAATAGAAAATTAGGAAAACAGGCTGTTTTGAAGCATACTTTGAAGAGTTTTCTAGCTGTTGTGAAACACCCATCATTTCAAGAAAGTGTTAAAAAGGCAGCTATCAATAACCTAAGAGGTTGAAAGAGATATTAATATGATTTTAGATAGGAAGATTCCTGCTTACACTGACAGTAATGTCGGTTGGGGTTTTTCTGAGCCACTTAAAATGCATCAATATATTCCAAATCATATCTTTGTACTGACTTATTTAAACATTACCTTCCTAAAATTCCAATTACAATTCTGGATATTGCCCTGTCTAAACATTTGATTTCTGACTGATGTCATTTCACTTAGCTGCAATTAATTTCTATTTTACCACGTGAAGATGTAGAGACTGGAACTTGGATATAGAAAAGTTTTTCCTTTTTTTCCTCTGGAGGAACAACAAACCATTTAGACTTTAAGCTGAAATTAATGCCTACCAGCCCAGCCTGACATGGGGCAGCACAAAGGCATTGTCTGCAATTGATGTGCCCTATTTTTAGGTGTAAGGAAACAATAAACAGCATTGTATAAATCTCAAACTAGTTAGTGTGGGTGCTTCTCCTGTGCTTCATTCCTGGGAGACAGGAGAGAAGGCAAGCAGAAGCTTCTCTCCCAGCAATGATATCCAGCACTGTCATTTTGGTGCTGAGCTGCACAAAAATTTGAAAATAAATGTACAGCTTACTGATATTTATTATAAAGGATTTATACAATATAGAATCACGGAATATCCTGAGATGGAAGGAACCCATTAGGATCACTGAAGTCCAACTCCTGGCCCTGCACAAGACAAGAGATTCATTTTGCACTCTTGCTTTTCACATAAAGATTCACTAGAGTAAAAAATGTTAAGTTGCAATAAATAGCTGCATTTACTGAAAAAAAAAAGACTCTCCTGTCCAAGGATTATGAGGTGTTTAACCTCAATGCTTTACTTTGCCAGAGGGAAACTATTCCCTTTGTTGGTAGATCTGGTTACCAGAAATGATAAAACATAGCTTTTTGTCATTATTATACTCCTGGATAAGCTAAATCCCTGCAGGGTAGAACGAGATATGCATCATATTGCACATTCTCCATCAGAAAATACAATACAAACTAAATCCCTACACAGGAAGAAAATCCTCATGTTTTCAGAATGTCATTGACCCAAGAGAACAATCTGAATTGCTCCTAAATATCAAGCTAACTTTTGCTGTTATATCAGATACAACACCTATGTGCTTTCTCATTTTAACGATCACTCAGACAACAAATCCAACAGATTAAGTTGCCAAAAAAGTTTTTATAAACCTCCCCATTTATTTTTTTTTCTATGATGAGCAGTTTTCCATTATTTTAATCATGAACTCTATCTAGACGTTTTTTAAACATGCAGTGTTCACTGTATTTGTCTGCACTTGGCTTTACTTGTTTACATCTCTAAGGAACAGGAAAACCCACAGCAAAATGTTGTAAAGGAGACAGAGAATTCAGTTTTCTGGTAAGTTACTTTTTTAAGGTTTTATTAAAACCAAAAAGAATGCAACTAATTTTCATGGGTTTTATCCCCACATAAAATATCTAGGAATAATCCAAAAGGATTTTATATTTTTTAATGTCTATATTATCAGGGTGAAATGATCTGAAACTAACTGCTATTTCATCCCATTAAAATGTGGGAAATGTCAATATTGCAGCTTTTCTTAATGTGGTACATATGACTATTCTTTCACTTAAAATGTCCCAGTCCTGTCAGTGTTCAAGAGGAGCTTGGACAATGCCCTTACCAAGATGCTTTAACTGGCTCAGCCAGCTGGGTCAGGTGGTCCTTGCAGGTCCCTTCCAAATGAAACAGTCTATTTTATTCCAACCCTGTATAACTCATTATATGCTAAAATTAAAACTACTATAAATTTATAACATACAGGCAATTTGAAACTGAAATGATTCTATTATAATAATCTCCATGGCTGGGGGGATTGTTGGCTTTTCCCCCCCTCTCCTTTTCCTCACTGCTCCATAGGAATGGTATCCATACAAGAGCCTGGGATTTACTGAGCAAGTCTTCAGTTTAAAGTTCCTTAGAAACCCATTTGTGCAACACTGACTTCTAATGTCTTTCCTCTTTCATCTTCAACAACTGACTAAATATTACAAACCACTAGGAAAGCTGGCTCTTTTCCTTTATAGCATCTACTTGGTTCACTTGTCTTGAAAAGGAATTAAATCATCTTCTCTGTAGGAAAATCTGAGAGCATACGAAAGAGCCAAGCCATACAGACCCTCCAAACAAGGAGAATTTCTTGTATTCTTCTTTCCCTGAACTTTTCTCCAACGAGTGTAGCTACTTTTAAACACTGCTCCAAAACTGTCAATAAGAAGACTGCCATCAAGCATGCTTCAACTGGATTCTCCCTGCTTTAAATGGCAAAGTTTATACACAATTTAAAGTATACACTTCTTTAAAAGGTTTAATTGAAGCTATATATATTCCTTAAACTTTTGAAGCACTGAAGGCAGGACCACATAGAGCACTGCCTGGCAAATTAAACAAAAGTTCTGAACTATTAGAGAGAATAAAAAAAAAGCTTAGTAAAATACCACCATGAATCATTATTTGAAAACAAGCCAACAGCTAATTTGGAGCAGACTAATATTATTTCAAGATCCTTCACAAGTCTAAAACCATTAGTCTTTTCTCTTTTCTTGGTAATTACAGTGAAATTAATAGATATGTTCTGGGATTTAAATGATGACTAGAGTAGTTTTCAACATTTTTACTGGCAGAAAGTCCCTTCCTTAGAAATATTTTATTTCAAAGCTGTTTTTATTAGACTTCCCAGTTGAATGGAGCAAAGCAAGGTCATGGCCACTTCTTGTATTTCTCTGACAGACAGGAAATTAACATGACCCAAGGAATCACAACATACACAGAAAGAAAACCCCATCTCATGATACCAACAAGAATGAAAACGTCCAAGAGTGCCAATTTTTATGATGGTATCTCTCCACACAGGCTGAAGTGCATGTTCTTATAGGCACTAATGACTGACATTAAGCACATGGAAGTTTGGCTCTGGAGTAAGGAGACTTGGAGTGTCATAAATCACACCTCAACTGGTTCGTGCTTCACTCTTCCTTCCTGTTTAGATATAAGATTTTGTGAATGTAAATCACCAAGGGATTCAGGTTTGCTCTCAGAAAACCTCCTTTGACCAGAGAACTTTTCTAAAGATAGGCTAAAAGCACTTACAATTTCTCGAAATTATTCGTCTAACTATGGGGACAACCAATAGTTTTTATCTTTCTACATATTTAATCTCTTGCAGCAAATGAAAATACTGTTAATTAAGATCTTTGTTCCAAATTTACTTCTGTTCCAATATCTGCGAATTTAGTAATTTAGAATGTCGTAACTTTTAAGTGATGTAAAACCAATGTTTATTCAACACAATTAATATATTTAAAAGGATTTAATATGCAAATGCACAAAGAAGGCTCTTTAGCTTTTGCTAGTGCTAATGAAAACTTGTACATATATAATGCAACATTATCTTCTGGACCTCCTGACATGAAATTTGTTTTGTATGCTCAGTAACAAGCAAGCAAAAAAAGGAAATATTTACTGAACATTTAAGGTTTCCAGTATTGTAGCTAAGACCTCAACAAAGTGCTCTAGAACTGAACAGACTACAAAACAGATTTAACATAATCAAAGCTGTTCAGCAAAATGTCTGCAAAAGTTCATCCATTTGACAGAACAAATGAAACATCCTACAAAATGGAAATGTAACATCATAATTTTGAAGCAAGGTATCCCATTAACATGCTAGAAAAATATGGGGGAAGTGGCAGAAGTGAAGCAAATAAGCTTTTCCAGTCCAGTACATAAATCTATTTATGATTTTACTAGAAAAGAACCAAAACACACCCTAATTTGCAAATAATAAGGCTAAGCTCTCTGAAATATCATCAGGATTTCTACCTGTAACTTCCCTTACCTCCACTGATCTGCCAGTGATATCATCTCTATTTTGCATTGGTAGTCCAGGCTTTGCATTTCTATTTTGCACTGATAGTCCAGAGACTAAGTGATTTCTTTATTCAGTATTTTAAGAGATCTCTTTATTCAGCAGAATGTCACTGTAATTTTTGTGTAGCAAAATCAATGCTGAATTGCTCAGGTACCCTTTGTATTTCCCTCTTGCACTGTGTTTGGGATTTTGTTTTGTTTTGCTGCTCAAGCACCACTGAACCAATTAAAAGTATGCACATCAATTATTATTCACTAGGAGACAAAGACAACACTGAAGTATCAGAGAGGAAGAACAAGTGATTTTGGAAGGAGTTAGAGACAGAGACAATGATGGTAACTCATAACGAGCTTTCTCAGGTACATGTTGATCATTCTGCACTTTCCCCCATTAGAAGGAAGACTCAAAACTTTTAAGCAGGAATATGCAAATCTTTCAAAACCCATCTCTTAAAGATTAATGAGAATCAAGTCATTGGCCATGCATAGTTCAGACTGTTATTCTTTGTTGTCTGGTGATGTCTTATTCACATTTGAACTTTACCACAACCTCCTACTAAATCAAAAGTACGTGAAGACAACTTTACATTGGCAAAATATTCCAAAAAACTGACATAATTTTGGATGTTGTGGGTTTTTTCTAAGTGTACATAAATGCTCCATTTTTAAAGTCATCTCAAACACCACACCAATTAGTCCTTTTCCAGAAGGAGCACAGCTGATGCTGGTTTTCCAGTCAATTTAGTACAAAAGAAAGGAGCCACGTTTTTCACAGTTTCCCTCCCATTATCAGCTTTACATCTTCTAAAGACAGCAGTTCAAAGGCCCAGCAGATTGCTGGTTATGAGTGAGCTCTTCTGTTGTTCAGGGAAAGGTGAGGGATGCAGGGCACAGGAAATTAATCTTTAAGCACACACAGGACCTGAATTCCCTAAGGAGCAGAACCTGCATGGCAGGCTGGTACTCAGCTGCACTTGGAACCTTCCAAGCACCACCTTCCCATGGCAAAAATGCTTGATTCCAAACAACCTGAAGTCTTGACAAACATTAATGTTTAACTAATCCAATTAAAAAGCCAGCAAAAATATCCTTTGGACAGCCCAGAATGACAGAGGTTTTTTTACGTGCACTCAGCCACCAAGTTATAAATGGTATTTTTATTTGTATTCTGGTTCTCTGTGTGTCAGCCCTTTGCTTTCAGCTCCAGAAAGTGCAGTAAGTTATTTGCACAGCCAACCATGCACAATATTTATCATGGGAAGAGTAAATGACTTAATAAAAAATAGAATAAAACTCTTAAGGTATCACACTCAGAGACCACACAAGACTAAAATAAAAATGTGTGAAAATGAAGAAGCACAGCTCAAATTAGACAGACACGAAAAACTATTTCAAAGAAATAAAAAGAACTAGTTCATTTGGTCACAGGGAAACCTACTTCTCCACATGTGCACAACAGAGAATCCCACATTTGGACTCAGATGGATGCATGAGATGACTTCACATTCCTTTTCTTTTTTCTCAACTACATCAAAATCCAAGCATGCCATTGGGTTGTTAATGCTTCATAATAAGAAGAGGAGAACTATTTTGGCATAGAATAAATGGCTTAAATGAGAATAGAGCCAGAATTTTTATTGTTCAGGAACTTCTGATCTATAGTATGAACCAAGTATTTGCAACACCCTGAACAATGAATGAAATGATGGCAACAGCTTTTGCCCTTTAGCTGCAAAAGGTTGATAAAATATTTCAGAAATCCCACTTCCAGAAACCTGACCTAAAGGTTTCTTCTTAAAGAGTCCTATTTTTAATCCTCCTAGGGGAAGGCAGAAAGGCTCCTTTATTAATTTTTATATCATTATATGCATATGTATTTTGTACAAAAAGACATTAATATACAATTCATCTAAAAAGTGAAAATGAAAATATCTTTTAATGCATCAAATAAAGCAGAAGCTCACAACTTTCAAAATAGAATAGGTTGTTAAAAAAGCCCTATGGACAAACTTTTGTGAACCGTTCATGTTGCTGAAATGAAGATAGTTGAAAATATTTTACTCACATGTATACGCAAAATTAGCTCTGCAAGCCATGCAGAATGTACTAGATAACAATTATCCTTTTCCTGGAATCAAGCAGGGAACTGTTTCATAACAAAATCTTGTTATTAAGATTGGTATTTGGCAAACATTCCCTTGCTTTTTGAAAAAACACGAGATTTTTTTTTTCTGGTTCTAATCTTTAGGCCAAATAAATAGAAGGAAAAATCTAAAATGGGTAAGGGGCAGCTGTAATGTTCTATCCTCATTTCACAGCTTTTTCATTTCTATAGAGCTTTGTTTTAAAGTATTAAATAAAGTGTAAGTATTCACGTGTATCTGCAGTACTGTTTGAACAGTGTGTGGCACAGAACGCTGAGACACAGCAGAACCCAAAAATCCCAGAACAGCCACATAAATCTGCAATGCCAAAACACTTCAAAAGAAGGTTTAAATCTAACTGAAAGCAAGATGTACAGTAAGTCTGGATGCTTTACTAGTTTCCTGACACTGTTTTTTGCCTTCTTTAGAATATAAATTGGTCTAGCAAGCAAAAACTTTGAATCTAGCAATTTAAACTAACTAAGCTTTAGGAGCTAAAACCTCCAGAGTTGGCTGGTGGGCAATGAGGAGCAATTCTTAAATTTTAGCCAAAGTAAGCATTCTGTAGGGGCTTAAACAGATTTTATTTTCCAGTTCCAGCTTGAGATGATTGCGTGATTGTGGAGAGATCATCCCATATATCCTTTCAGCCTATTTTTTTTTTTTTTACCACAGATAATTCAGATGCTTTTCAGAACAGTTTTCCTTACTTGTCTGCTTTAGACAAAAGCACTAACAGTATAGTCTAAAAAAGTAAATAACAGTGGGTGACACAAAGCAGGCTCACCCTGAGCCAAGAGTGCTTGTTTGAATTTATTGGTTTGATACTGCAGAAGTGCAAGCACTGCACACACTGGCCAGTCTGGAGCATTTTCCTTAGCAGCAGCTCCAGCAGTTCCTTCTCAGCTCCCTGACCTCTTCTGCCCTTACCTTTTGTCTCTCAGTCCACAGACCTAAGTTTTCTAAATTTAATCACCAGAGAGATTCCAGCAGAGTTGACATCAGGATTAACAGGCATGCAGGTAGCTTTTGACTTGTGTTTTCTCACTAAAAACTTCCCATACATTTCTGAGGGAAGCAATCCAATTTGGAACCAGAGATACCACCACTGTTATTCCATGTCTTCCACAATCCTGAGTCAACTTCCTGAATGATCTCTGCACATCCTTTCTCTTCCACTCCTATCTACATGCATACATTTCTATAAGAAGAGGTTTTGAAAAATACCAGGAAAGATTATAAGAGTTTTCTGGCTTCTTTAAAATGCTAGTATTTAGCTCTCCTAGAGAACAATGCAACTGTTCACTATTTATTTATCCTCCTTTCATCCCACTAAGAATGATACTGGGCTGCAGAATTTTACTTTTCCCTAGGGACTCCTAACTCAGTGCTTCCAGTCATTATGGATAATCTTCACACCTCTTTCACAGCCTTACTTGGTTGGTTTTCCCCATTTCTACTCCACTCTGGTGAAGGCTGCTGATGACTACAGAAGCAGGTGGCAGCAAAGGAGGGGCAGTAACCATGTATCTTCCAGGGTGTCTAAGCCCCAGGTTTCTTGAGATACAGAGGAACATTCCAACAAAATGGGATACATCAGCATGAGCTCTCCAAAGGCACAAGGCAAGGGAAAAAAAAATCATCCAACAGAACAGAATAGAATTAAATGTGCCATGCTCCTACAGAGGTAAATTTAGAAATGTTTAGAAAGCAAATCAAACCCCCAGACAACTACATTCTGATATGGAGAGATGGCTAGAATTTCCCAGGAGTGTTTGTGTGGTCAAGATAGTATGGCCACTGAAAAAAAGAGGTATGAACATATTTACATGAGCTACTTCTTGAATATGTGCACAAAATAACACAAACTTTACTCAAGATCTTCCAACCTCAGAAAAACATCTAAAATTTATCAGTATCATTACAACCAAATGTTGACTGTCCTCTTTTACCTACGTTTACAGTAGAATTTTTTACCACAATAATGCTGCAAAACACCAACCACTAAAAATATTTTCTTTTATGCTACAGAACTCTTTCACCAACCTAAAAAAATTAACAGTTGTCCAGACTCCCAAGATATGGGGGAGAGATGATGTTTCCATGTAATTTAGTTAAACTTCAAAGCTGAACCCTCTACAAAATTCCACATCCAGCCAGCTTTAAGAGGACAGGACAAGTGTGGCATTATTTCAATCTGTCTTTACTCACTCCAATCTGCAATGATATACTAGAGCCACATTCCTTTAATATTAGGTCACTGACAAATGTTAAGCCTTGGGCTTCAAAACCTGACAAAACCTGTTGTGCTGAAACAATTGGTTACCTGCCCAGAGCTATAAGCATCAGTGAAACAGTCTGCAAAGAGTGTTCACCCTCCTCTATCTAATCATATCTTTGCCCCTTCTTAAAATTATAACAGTATTTGAATGCATTTTTTAAAAATAGAAAGAAGCTAAATTAAGTGTAGTTTGACTACATACTGAATTTAACTAATGTATCGTACGAGAGCCTGTATTTTAAATAATCCTGTTAAAGCATGCACATTTTATAAAGTTGGATGATTTCCAATGAACCTTGTAATAAAAATACCTGGAGAAGAAGCTGCTGTGCAGATTATAAGCTCAAACTGCAATAAAATTAAGAGTGTGGAACAATGATCACATTAAAATATTACACACCTAAGTGTTATTCCTCTGTTTACAGGAAGTTACCAGAGCACATAAAAAATGAATATACATTTATCACCTCTCCTTATTAGCCCTGCCAAGTAGCTACAAATGAGGCACTTTGCTTCTTCTTCAGTGCACATCCATCCACCTGCAGTGCTGCATCCAGCTGCTCCCAGTTTTTACCATCTCCCAACATGTCTACATTGACAGTGGCCTCTCTGGGTGATAACTTCACAATGCAATGAGAGACTGTGGGATTTAGCCACACCTTGTTGAGTACGGAGAGAGAAAAAAAGTCTTTGATTCCATGCTCAGTGACAGTCAGATCAGTATACACTGTACACACTGTCCATTAATGCAGCCATGGGCAGTTAAGGAATGAAAAGGCATGGAAGCAGTCCAGTAATCATTTGATAGGGATATGCAGGGTATGCTAACAGAGCTCATTAAATAAGTATAAGTGCTTTAAAGGTTGGATTGCATCTTTGTTTGACTGCTCACAGTAAGACAAACCATTTATCATAAATCATTATTCATTATTTCTGTACATTTTTGTAGAAGTGTATGGCATGGCAAGGAAGTTCAAGATGAAAAACCAGCATCTTGGCTCAAGAGTCCAATCAGAGCACTTCAAACAGTTTTTGTATCTGTGAAGTATGACAGAAAACATTATTTTATCATTTCCAGAAGAAATTTTTATTGTTTTTATTTCTAGACTAAAACCAGAAACCCAGATTATGGATGGCATTTGTTCCCTTCCTCATGACTATGGAATACAGATGAAGTTTAACAGCCCTGCTGCACAGGGGGAAAAACATTGAAATCAGGACAACCATTCCAACTTTTCACATTTTGAAAAGTATGACTGATCTTACAATAGTACTTCCTGCATACCTTTGCATACAAAATTATCCATCTTTGCTTGACATTTAAACAAGTATGGGGTGGAAAAATTATCTCTGATTGTAAGCAGTTCTGACAACTGTGATTTTTTCCATTTGTAAGTGGAATAACTGGCAGGAGAAAGCTGATTTGTGCTCTCTATTATCATCGCTATTTTCATCTGCTTTTACCTTAGGAGAAAAAAAGCTTTATTCACTTTGAGTTTTTCCACATTACATGTTTTTCCTAGTCTGATATTTTTAGCAGTTTAAAATTAGTTCATATATTTCATCAAGACAAAATCATGGTAACTGACTGAGAAACAAATCTTACTCCAAGTTCTTGAACAAGACTGCAGATGTTGGAGAACAGGAAGAAGGGTAGTTTTTAATGCTCCCATGAAAATCCACCACTTCTAGCCCAACTGCAACCCAGAAAAAATAATAACCTTGCTTAAAAGCTTCAAGGTGTCTTCCTTCAATGGGGAATTTGTTTTTTAGAAATTGCCTTAGATTGACTGATTTTGCCCAGGACCAGGAGGCTGTAGAAGAATTTTCTTGTGTTTGTCATTCCCTGAAGCTCTAGAACTCCAAAGCTAATAAATACAGAGGCAAGTTCTTATGAAATGGAGAACAGAAAGGACTAAAACCTGGAACAATCCCAAATTTCTCAATCTGAGCACAATTTTAAAGCTTTGCAGATAACCTGCACTGGAAAGACATGAGGGCAACCCACTGAACCAGCTGACGCAACAAAGAAAAAACACCCTGTACATTTGAAAATATAATTGTTTAAAGTACTTTTGAATGCATCTTTTAAAGGAAATGCGTGTTTTGATGGGACTATGCACACACACCAGATCTTTCAGTGTATTCTTAGCTATCTCTGTACTGGTTTGTTTTATACAATAGAGGTTTACCCTGTGTCTTCTAAAAGAGCTAATGAGCTTCTAAACAATCCCCAAGAAGAAAAAAAAAAAACCAGCCTTTTTTTTTTTTTTTCCTCCCAAGAAAGAACTAATTCACTTCAGGAACATTCATGGAGCCCAACAAAACAAATCTCCTGACTTGGTTTCTTCTGGATATAATAACTTGGTAATGCATCGAAAATTGATCTGTAAAATCACCAGGAAAGAAATTTGATTCATCTTCCTTTCAGATCTTCTACTTTTGTAGGAAAACAAAATAGTTCTGGGAAAGATTACCCATTCTGAGAACTAAGAAATAATGCAACCAGCTTACCTTATCCTGGCTATGTGCTGCTGCACAGGCTGATGCTGGAAATGGTCAGGCCACTGATGGTGAAGGCAGAAGGATGGGGAGGGCTGAAGACAGCAGGCAGGCTGATAGATAGGGGTGTGTTTTTGGCAAATAGAGGCTGAGTACTCAGTGTGTGGCTGCATGCAGCACGAGGTCATAGGAGATGGTGCTGAGCTGCCAACCACTGAATGACATTCTTGCTTGCTATTATGGCTACTTAAAGAATGGTGGTATGGACAAAGGTGGCAGCATTGAGACAACATCTGCTGAGTTCTTTGGTTGTCTAAAGGCAGAAAGGATGGTTTGATTGTACCATTTAGTTGCAGGCAGCCATTTGGACTTGGTTTTGTTCTTGGTGTTTCCTTGGATGGGAGTTGTTGGACCGTGATGTCTCCATCACTCGCTGCAACAACCCCTGGGCCGGCAGCATTTGACAAGATGCTGCCATTGCTCAGGACCACAGAGTCACTGGTGTTGCTCATAGCCATGCTCCGAGTTCTCAGTGGACACGTGATGTTCCTGAAGAAACAAATAAAGCAGTTTAAGAGTTGCAGTGTTTTCAGATGCTCAAAATAAATTCAGATTAATGTGAGTAAAACTCTGCTCTGAGCTTCACCTTTCACAACACAGGGAAATAGAAAGGAGTCACACGCACTGCCAGGAATGTTTTAATGTACTTAAATTTGTTCAATAAAATGTTAAGAGTGAAGTTATGTCAATTTTCAGTGATTAAACCAAATTATAAGTCAAATGAATAGAGATTTGACAGTGTCTGTGTCACAGCTAACAAATAATGGTTGAAATGAAGAGCAAGATCATTGTGCACAAAACTAAGCCATAGCCACTATTTATAAAAATAGATTTTGGTATAAACGGTGTCACCATCCACACCTTGCACTGCAATTTATCTGTGTGCTTTAAAAACCTGCAGGAGACAAGCCCACACAATAGAAATTACTTAATAACCAATAATGTGCTGGTCTCAGTAAACTCCTTTCTAGTTTCTATTAAAAATGAGGCATATCCATGTTTATAAAGAAATTTTGAAATGCCTTATTTGAATAAATCAAACCATTTCAGCAGACATATCTGAATATTTTCTGAATAGTAGACTAGGTCTTTAGCAGAAGCTCAAAATGAACTATTATGAATACTAAAAAGATAGAATATGATGACATGTTTTTCTTAATTTGGCAAAAAAATAATCCCAAGATTGAATTACTGCTGATTGAGAAGTACTTGCTTCTCAGTGACATGTGTTCTAAAGGCAGTATATAATTTATCATGTTGTAAATAAAGGATATTAAAAGATTTTCTCCTAAGGTTTTTCAAGCAATATGTAGGTAAATGAGCACTATTAACACTGTAGAAGTGACCACAGCTCCAGATCAAAACTTGTGTGAGGTGCTCACAGCAGCCAATTTTTCCCATCTTAACTATAACTTTGTTTTAATAAGATAAAAAGGTAAGTTGGAGATCATTATTTTGATAAATAACATGAAGGGTCAAATATCACACTCAGGTAAGAGTTTGTTACCCAATTTACATGGGCCTGGGGGATGGAGGAAGAGAAAGGAAGAAAAACACTAATTATGTACTACTTAGAAAAATAAATCAACACTTGCTGAAAAAACAGAATCAGTTAACTACAACTGCTTTGACTTTTTAATACCAAATTTATTTAACAGTATTGCAAGCCCAAATTGCAAGGCTTGCATTAAAGACACAGAACTTTGCAGAGAGACACAATACTCATAGATTAAGGCAGATAAGCAGGGAAGTTTCTAACTCATTTTCTTCCCTGATGCCTTTGCTGAGTGCTCAGAGAGCTAAGCCTGCCCAGCCAGCTGAGCTATTTAATTGCCTGAATGCTAATTCTGAGCAGAAAGTGCTTTGCCGACTGGAATGCTTCCCCTGGCAGCCCCCCGCGTAGCATCTTCCTGAGACAGAGCTAAATCCTCCACTTCTGAAACGAAAATTAATCCTCAGCTATTTGTTCTAGATCATGTGCAGAGCCAGATGCCCTGGGAAATCACTTTCATTTAGATAACCAACTGCTCTGAACAGGAGAATATGCTGCTTGACAAGCAAATTTTTCCAGCCTCCAATTCCACACATTCCTGCCGGGCACCCCCTGCCCTGGCCCAGGCAAGTCAAGCCCAAGGAGGACTTTCTGCTGAGCACAGAGAGCAAATTCAAGGGGCTGGCTAAACTTCAGTTTGGTCTGAAGAGACATATTAGTTATGTGAAATTCCACTGCGTTTCAGCAGTCTGGTTTTCTCTCGCACTGCAGGCAATGTCAAACGTCAGTGGACACGGTGAGAGCTGGACATAGAAGCAGAGAAAGCTCCTCTCCAGGTGTCTGGCAGCATTTTAGGAATTTCTGGCTGCTTATTTCTACACTGACTCACATAAGAGATGCACGGTGATGCTGTTCCATTTGCTTCTAAGTTAGTTGGACCCATCCCTATTATCACTTGAAACTGCTGCACACTGATTGCAGTTACTGTTTACTGTAATAACAGAACAGAAAGAACTGCAAACAGAGAGACTGCAAATAACTGATATTTCAGGAAGACAGACACATATCCTTTTGCTTTAAACCTTTTTGCTTGCAACATTAATTTCTAGTAGCTGTTTTCAATCACTTCATGAAGGAAACCACACATCTCTGTGCCAGGCACACACGTGCCAAACACAGATGCCCAAACTCGTGCCCACAGCAGCTGGGCACCCCCAGCACAGACACACGGGCTTGGCCCTTCAGTGCATCTGTGCCCCTTGAGAACACTGACATGGGAATTGTAACCTTTGTCCAGACACCTCAGCAGCCTCCATTTAAGATAAATGCTTTCTTTCCCACACATGTAGTATCTACCTGTGTACCTTTTGTTCAGAAACGTTTTAGAACTGCTAAATTTGAAGAAAAGATCATCAGTACCACAACATACAATTCTGCCTTTGTTCTCCTGTTGAACAAACAATTCATGAACCATTTCAAACATTAAAATTTTAGCAGATAAAGCCAATTCTTTCTTTTTTCCTAAGCCTTGAGGAACTCTTGAGTTCTGTCCATTTTTATGGAGTCTTCTGGAGAGGCAATGGAAGCACCTGCTTACCTTGAAGTTCTTTCAACGATATATTAAAGCAAGGCTACTTTGCATGCTAAGGTAGCCATCTGATTAAATATTTTATTCAGTCACAGCTAAGAAGAACTGGGACTCAAACCAATTCTCTAGAATGTGAGCTGGGCTGTACATTTTCATTTGGTTTGGTAACTTTTCTATTTTGACTCACTGAATTTAACCAGGCCAATGTGATCTGAGTTTTGTTTCACTCATGTTTAAAGGGATTAAAAATTCAGTACTATGGTACTTCATTTGTGTCCCTCTCTGTAGAAGTGACTGGAAATCCACTGACAGCAAGACTTCACGTGCAGCTGTCACACTGAAACTCCTGACTGCATTTTGTCTCCTCTGCCATAATTGCAGTGACTGGGAACTTACAGAGATGTAACAATGGCCCGATAAAATAGCTGAGAGTCTTTTCTTTAGAGGGTGAATAAATAAGCCAAATAAGATGTGACAAGTAAAAAGCATAATAAAATTTTTAATATGACATGGGCATGGGAAATCTAAGAACATGCTGATCATGAAAAAAAAATCCTGAACATAAGAATCTTTGAAAATTCAGTCTTTGAGAATTCTGAATTCTTTCAGTGTTGAAGCTTATTTTTGCTGTGCTCCTCAGACTGCTTTAGGACCTGGCATTTCCAGTACAGTGGGATTTTCAGACTTAAGAAAATTTACACCTGAAAGCTTTGATGCAGTGGACAGTTATTCTGAACAATGAGGTTGTAGAAAATACAAGTACAATGCAGGCAGCCCTACTTAATAGAAGATTAAATACCATTAGAAAAAGTGCTAATCTACATATTTAATACATCCTATGTCTCTAGCTGGACACAAAGTATTTTAAACGTGATCATCTCTTTAGAAATTATGTCAGCTGGACTGCTAAGGAAAGAAAACCAGAATTGTCTTTAATCACTGCATTCTTGATAGCAGTAACTCCTCAGAAAGGACTTTAGCCATGCAGTTCAAAACAACTCTTGGAAGAGTATCATATCTGGAATGTACCATGGTCTGCAGCGGTGCTATTCCTTCGTGACACTTTTATGGAGTAATCCATCTACTATTTGTGGAGCTAACAGTGAACACAGCTCACCCAGCAGACAGCTGCCATCTGCATTGCAAGCCCTTCAGGAAATAAAGTAATATTGTACCACACAAACATTGTGGGATTTGGTGCTCCCCAACTAGCATGTTCTTTTAAAACTTGGATTAAGTTCACCTGTTCCTTTGGCTGCAACTGAAAGAATTTTTCCTTGATTTAAGTTTGTTAAAAAGAAAAAAAACCAACAAAAAACCCCCAACCAGACTTAAAAAAACATTGGTTCAACAAATCCCATCTGGACTCATAATGCTTGCAATTGGGAATGACAGAAGTGCAAATCCAAGAGGGAATGACGTAGTGGAAATTTAGTATAACCTAATATATTAGTACAGATAATTTATAGATTTTTAGAAGACAACAGAGAAAAACCAAGGGTTTAGCGTTGTTTTAACCACATAAGAAAAAAAAACCCAACAAAATCTGTAACTTCACAAAACCAAAACTAAACTGTTGTAAGACTTCAGAGTTTTCATTTAAGGTAGCACAAAATTCAAATTTCATTTCAGAGTTATCTAAAGCTTTTCAGCTGTAGTCAGCATTGCACCACTCAGCCAGCTGAATTAGCCCAGGCTTTATGGACTTTGCAGACCTGTCAGCTACAAAGCATCATAGTTCTGAGATGAACACGATGTCCAAAGTAACAAAAACGTCTTTCCATGTTAAAATTCATCTAAACCAGCTGGATTCTAGAAGCAGTGCATTTCTGAAATAAACAACATTTAACAATCCCAGCGCTACCTGGTAAGGCTCCTTCCAGATGAAATACAATAATGGCTTTACAGTCCTTTAAGATTCTGAAGTTTTCCAAAGAGGCCAATAGTCTGACAGTCGGTAACCTCAGTTAAATCCTCTCCAAGTTTTGTCTGCTGTGCCAGCCAGTGCACAGCCACTCTAAAGGAGGGTTTGCTCCTCCTTCACATTACCAGAATTCTTTGTATCTTTGCTTTTTCTCAGTGGTAAGAAAAGTAACAGGTGGTGCCTGGTGCTTGATACCGGGTTTCATGGGAGATGTCTACTTATCTATCATTGCAATGGTCTTTAGCAAGTCAAACTGCTTTTCAGTGTTTTATGGTTGTTGATCACCATTTTGGCTCTCAGCTAGACATTTTTCAAATTCTCCACCTCTTACTCTAATGCTATCATATGTGGTGCTTGGTTTCTCTCAATATCTCAATTCTTGCTTTTCCATTTCAGCTGTTAACCCCTACCTCTTCCCTGAAAAGCTTTCTCTGTACAAAATACAGGCGCTTCCCAGAACAAGCCATCCCTGTGCTTTCCTTTTTTCCCCCTCAGATATTTAAAATATATTAAATGTATGCATTTCAGCTTCAGGAAGTCTCAAATTCTTATTTCGTCAATAAGCAAGTTTACCTGCTATCTTTATTAATGTAGCCATTTCACTTTGAGAACTGGTACAATGCAGTTCCTATTTTTGAGAAATGCCATTATGAGAGTTTGTTTTCTGCAATCTATAAATACCCATTTTCTCTACTAATGTCACTCTATTAACAAGCAGATTTTCAGCAATCTAAGTCCTTGTTCCACGAGGCAGGACAATTATGAAGGAGGTTTGTAGAGGGGAAATCTCCCCTCCTCCAAGTGTTCTGAGTGCCAGCTGTCCCTGCCATGCCTCTGCACATCCTGCGAGGCTGTGAAGCTGTCCTGTCCTGAACCTGAGACTCCATGAGTTCATTTCCTGTGTCGCAGGCTGCCTTGGAATTGTCACAGTTCCTGTGACAGGGAGTTTCCAGATGTCACCATGCCAGCACCACAGCTCACGTACAGATGGGCACTGGCAACCGGCGCTGCCAAGCTGGCACAAGAATGGACCCGCCAGTAACAGCTGTGGGGTGAGGGAGCTGGGAAAGACTGCAAAGGGTGGGAAAACCAGGATTCTTCAGATCCTCAGAAACAGATTTTGCTTTGCTTTTAAGCTAAAGTTACTTCTCCTGGCACAGAGAGAGCAAAACAACAGCAGACCATTTCCAGAAATCATTTGCAGGGCTTTGACTACAGAAATCGATGGCAGTGCTTTAACTACAAAGTATTTTCAAAGTCCAAATTTACAATAGATATAATTAGACTATAGATAGAAACAACAAGAAGCTCTGAATTCTCTTCCAGAAGTTTTGTATGATTCTGAGTTTTAATTTATAAAAAAAAGGGAGGGAAAGCGTATCTATGTAGAGAAAATGGAAAAAATTGTACTGCAGTCCGAAAAAGCTTCAAATACTCTGAGCTTTGGAATGAGATACAGCTACAAGCAGAAATTATTGGAACCACATTACTTCAAGAAAAAATGTGCATAGTTCTGGAAAGCAGGTGTACACCTCAGCACAGTTTAAGAGCCCAGAAAGCTGTTAAAAAAACCCCAAACACTGCTTACAACTGCCACACTGTCATCGCACTAAATCTTATTTACACAACTTACTGACTTTCCATTACCATATGAAAGACTTTAACGTTTTTGTAATTGCAAATATTCTCATCCAAAATAGCTCTAATCCTGCTTACACAGAGTGGGGATAAACCAAAATATGTCTCTTTCTGGCAGTAAGAAGAGTTACTTGCATTGAAAGTTCCACAGGTTTTTACTTCATCATGCTGTGGGATTAAAATTGAAATTATTACAGTTGTAAAGGGACACAAAAGTAACACTTTAAGGTATGGCCCCAGCTATATCTACCATCACCTTGGCTATATTAATGTTATGTAAGAGGTTAAGAAACCTCTCCACCATCTGCTTAGAATTAGACTTTTTGTTTTCTGTCCAAATTTGAAGGCTATATTTGAACACAGTAACATAGTAACAAGAATTGTTACTGATTTTAGCATTTTTCTTCCCATTTCAATAAAAGCACTAATATAATGTCCTCCTACAGTACGTTAAAGAAGGCAAAGACTCATTGGGAACGTCAGGGCACATTAGGCAGGTACACACTGGCAGTCCCACCTATTTGATAAACACAGAGCATTCTTTGCATTTGGCTACAGAAAACACAGCGAAGCACTTTTACACTATCAGTCCAGCAATAATTTTCTTCGAAAGCGAAAACACGGGAGTTGTTTTTTGGGGTTTTTTTCCCGCTTCATTTCCCAAGCGTGAGCGGGTTTAAAGTCTCCCATTTGCTGAGCCGTGCTCTGAAGGTCAAATGATAAATCTTGTACAGCACTTTTATCACAGCGCATCTGCCCAAAGAGCCGCATCTCGACTCGGGGCGGGGGGGCGGGGGGGGGGGTTGCTTTCTCACCAGGCTCTTCAGCGCTGGCAGCGTCTTGTGCGAAGCTCTCCGGCATTTCTACCCAGCCGGAAAGTCTCGCACAACCCCAGGAGCCCACTTGCATTACAAAGTAGCACTGCGGAGTAAATAAACGCCCTGACTTAAACCTCCATCCGAAGGCACGGCCAGGTCCGAAGCGACCCAACTCACCAGCTCTCGGCACTCAGCAGCCGCAGTCCGGGGCAGATGCGCGGGACGGAGCCGGCAGCGCGGTCTCGCTCCAGGTATTCCCCCGGCACTGGCCCCGAGCGGGGAGCGCCGGGAGCCGGGGCCGCCCCTCCCCGCCGCAGGTCCGGGCTCTGGCGGCTCCTCCCCGCTCCCGGTGCCGCGGGAGCCCCGGGCCGCTCTCCCCGCCCTCTCTGCCAGCCCCCGGGACCGGGAAGGGCTCGGGCTCGGGGCTGCAGCTTCACCTGCCCGCGCCCCGCGGCGCCGCGCCAGCCTTCCCACCGGGAGAGCCCGAGCGGCAGCACCTTGGCACCGGCTGCTGCAAAGGGAAAGAGGCAGAGAAGGCCGCAGACCCCAAACTGCGCTTTCCAATCTCGCTGCAGCCCGCATTAGCTCCTGGCAAGGGCTTGTCCCTCAGCACCAAGCTCTTACTTCATCCTTCGGTCGTCAGGTATTTCTTACAAAATATTGGTGTGTGGCTACAAATCTCCAACAGGTCTCCAGCAACGAAATACATACTGGGATTTAAGGGCTTGTACTCCACCAGATTTTACGATATTTGTACCTAAGAAAGCTTCTTCCACACAGGAGTACTTGAGGATCTGGCAGTTCATGTCCACATATGTTAGATAACAATTTTTTATAAGACTTCATAAATATAAACGTAATTATTACAGACTATTAATGCAAAAAACTGAAAATTTCATGGTTCACAACTCAAAATGAAAGAATAGATATTACCAAAGTCTGGAGATATTTGAACCCTCAATTCTAGGTATGAACGTGGGGAACAGCTCACATAGCAGAGCCGTTCTATGAGGAGTTTAAACCCTACCAGAAGTGCTATAAAGGGTCTCATTCTATGGTACACCAGGATATTATGTTCAAACTAACTGCTAAAGCCCATATACTCACAAGCCTTGTGTTTTAAGAGCTGACTCCTGTTTTTTCCTCAGCTCTGGCTATCTCAGATACAAACCTCTGAACTGCCATCATCCTGGGACACATCTTGTGAATCAGTCTCTGTAAATCCAAAGTAGATCACAATTCACAGCATCTGGCTGGCACTGGCTTTTAGAAGTGCTCTCCTTACTCTCTATTGAAATACAGGAGCTCTGATTTCAGGGTCAAGTTGAACTGGTTGGAGCAAAAGTAATTTCTCATCTTTAAACACTTTTACTGTTTTTAAAGCAAAAGATTTAACCAAAGGAAACACTGAGGTTCAATTTCCCTCAGTGTGACCTTAGAATTATGCATTACAACTGTGATACAAGTTTTTACACAAAGTAGTTCTTCCTGCTAATTAGATCTGGTCTTTAAAAGGTGGTGATAAACTGCTGCTTCCCTACTTCTAAAGGGAAACTTTGTTTTTAAACCTGTCTTCCTTGACTTTCTCATTGAACTTCAACTGGGAAATTTCACTGGCATCAACTGCTGCCTCCACCTCCCCCATACCGTCACCATCCTATCTAGAACATCATTTTTCTAACATTAACAGATTCTATTGCAGAAAACTTGCTTTCCTCCCAAGGTAGAGCCATTCAGTGTTAATGATCTAGGACAGATTTTATGTAAGAAATGTATTTTGCTCAAATGTATTTATCAAGCAAAACAACACTACTACGAAGCAGGTAACTTTCAACCATATTTCAAAATGAAAGCAGGACTGCAACACAGTATTCACTTTCTGAATATCTAAAACACATAATATAGCCTGGAAGCACCAGAAGAATAATCTCAGTTACTTTTACAAAGTCATACAACTCCTTGTAGTTTTGAAAAACCTATCTACTAATAAAAGTATTTCTGAAATGTATAAATATTACTGTGTATCAGTTCACTGCAGATACTGTCCCTAGTATTTGCTAACCCCCTCGAAGAAGTGACAAGAGGCACAGAGTATTTGCTCACTGCTTTTATATCTAGAAGGAAAAGGACTATAAAAATCTAAAGGATCACAGTCTATTAAAACTCTAAGATTACATGTACTGCAGAAAAAACTATTAATTTCTTAGCACATAAATTTAATGCAGATACTTTGTTCCCTAGGATGACAGTAAGACAAATGCATAATGTATGTTCAGAGATACACTTAATAAAAGTATCCAAATGGGATTTAAATAGCGTATCATATATTTGAACTACAGCTTTGTAGTAGATTATTGGCCAGTATCTGAAAATCAAACTCATCACTAAGTGCTCAGAAACCTTTCCCCTACACTACACTTAGGCCCTGCCCAAGAGCCTTGGCTGCCCTGGGTCCCCCCAGCATATTTCTGGTTTAGACATTTCCATCATCCACCCTTTAACATCATCTTCTGCATCACTTCTATTGTTGCTACTTATCCCACCATTCATCTCCAGCAATAGCAGACAAATGCTGACTTCTTTATTTGCAAGTGATTAAAAACACAACTGAGCCCTACAGCATATGGAACGCAGGTTCAGGAAAACCAGGGGAAGGTGAAAAAGGATGGAAGAACTTAAGAGTGATTCAAGGCAGACCAGGAATGTCAGATTTGATCTGTGGATGCCTCGAGAGGATAAATGAGTAACGCTCTGCCCTATTCACTGCCTGGAAATGCATCTACGCAGGGAATCTGGAGGACATCTGCACTACTAATTTAGCCTTGGTTTAATTCAAAATGATCCTCAATGCATCAGGAAGTTTTGTCTACCTATGGATCTACCAATACATTTTACAAGTACTTTGATTGTTCAGTCAAAGAACAATTATTTAACTTATCATAAGAGATGCTTTCTCTATTTTCCTATCACAAGTCGTTTTTTCAAATTGAGATTTCAAAATAGTATTTTTCACAGTATACTTCATGAATAAAATCAAGTTGTACTAAAAAGACCAATACATTTCCCAGATTTCTGTATATTATTATTATGTTATGAAGATAACCCTGGTAGAGACTCAGGTGAGCTGTAGTCTGTGTAAGAAAATGAGCCTAATAAACTGAAGCTTGTATTTACAAAGTAGGACTGACAGAGTGCTGTAATGCAAGAAGTTTGACCATTCTCTCTCCAAACAAGACACAAAGAGCTGCAACACTTGGTCATGGCCCTTTCATAGCCTCTCCTAAACTGAAGACATCAGGCAATGCCATCGAGTGCAGCCAATTCTTTAAATTTTGGCTGCCAACGATCAAGAGCCGTGGCCAAGCTGCCACCCTTCCACCACAGGAGGTGCAGCTACACCTTGTACCTTTTCCTGGCTGGATGCCTGCACCTGCCTCTCTGAGCTTAATATGACACTAATCACAGGCTTTCCTTGGCACAGTGTCACTCTTCCACAGAGATCCAGAAAAAAATGAAAGACTTTGAGCATTGAATGTTATTAAGAGAGTTGGTGGAAGTCTTAGGTGTTTTGGGGACAAATGGGTGATGAAGAACTAAGCAAGTGCTCAGGAGAAAAATGCAGAGGCTTCCAAAATCCTTGAAAGCCAGACAGAAGGCACAAGAGGTGCTTTAGAAATTCTGATGAATTGCTAATGAACTGGGGAGAATAAGGGAATATGGAATAAAAGAGCCAATTAGAGGTTAAAATGACAAAATGAGTTCTGCACGTGGCACATGTACTCTGCACATATTTTATTACAGCTACATTGAATTTTTATTACAATTCCTATCCACCTACAGAATTTCCTGGCTGGTAGGTTTCTTTCCTCGCACGCAAATGTCTCTGTTGCCTTTTAGATGCCATAGCACAGCACTTACAGTAGGCAATTGACCAAATGCCTTTTAAAATAAACAATGTAGCAGGAAAAATATGGTAGGAACCAACCTTTCATTTATTACTTTTCATACTAAAGTATATTTTTGTGCAACACTTGAGGTAATGCTAAGGTAGCAGCACCTACTTTAATTATTCGGAGGCACACAGGGCACAGACCAGGAGATTGCAGCTTCTAGGAATTGTGGAAGTTAACTGGGCTGAGTCAGCTTGATCCATCAGAGATTAGAAGGTCTAGACTGCCACTGATCCTCACACCTGACAACATGCAGAGATCCAAGAGCCTACACGGTGTTCCCAAGTGTTCTTGGATCCAGAAATAGGAGGCAAAGACACAAAGTGACTTATCTGAGACTGCAGCCATGCAAACGTGAGCTGTCTGCTCCTAAGCACAAACTGAACCTGAAAAGAGAATGGCTGTGTCCATAAGGAAATGAAGTTGGAAACTCTCAAAACTGGCCTCTGAAAATTAGAGTTAATTTACAGCTTCTGTTACCCATCCAGAGATGAAGGAAAATATTGCAAAACATAAAACCAAAAGCAGTCAGCAATGAAAATCTGGCACTTCAGTCTGTAGGTTTATTTATTTGAGATACGTGATGAAGAAAAGGAAGTGACTGAAATTCAAGGTATTAAAATCTGAATCCTCTTACACTGCTATTCTTCCATACACATTTTTCTTCTCCTTGAAGTGTCGAAGAGACAGACATTCTAATAAATACAGGTTGTACTATAAACAAAACTGTTTCAATATCATCATATACCTATGGCAGAAGCCTTAAGGAGAGTCCTCCACTTACAGACTGCTGCCTCCACAAAGATGAAATAGTGCCTGATCAATAGAGGATGTGAAGTAAATTGACTGTGCTTCTCCAGCTTCCACTCATCCAGACTTTATCACAAAATCTTTCATAATTGATAGCCTGGAGAAAGACTGAGAATTGAGTGAGTTTACAGGCTGAGAAATCTTTAAACCTTGCAAAGCAGTCTTTCTCTAGCTCTAGTGACAGGAAAAGATATGCCCACTGCTCAAGCTCTATTCATTGTGGTTGTTTTTGGGCTTTGGTTTATTTATTTGTTTTGGTTGTTTGGGTTTAAGATATGCAAAGGACATCTGGCTTGGATTTGGAAAATTTAAACTCCACACACTACATTCAATAAACCAGATCCCAACACATTCTTTTTAATATGCTGGAAACTGGACATTTAAGGCCACATCAGCTTAAATAACACAAAGTCAAAGTACAGAAATAAATTTCTGTGGGCAAAGAGAGTCTTTCATTGTCCATGAAGAGCCTAGAACAATGTCCTCTCAGTCCCCAGAGTAATGAAAAAGTTAGTTCAGCAGGAATCTGCAAACAAATACAGCCTGATTCTAAACTATTTCCTTTATTGATTTTTTGTCCTTTATTGATTTTTTTAAAAAGCTCTCAAAGTATGATAATGACATTTTACAGCCTTGCCTCTTCCCCCAAACAAGTCACCAGCAGCATTTCTCTAACTTTTTTTCATTGAGACTCTGAGATTTTAAATGTGAAGGCTGAGTTTTATGATGTATAAGACTACCTTGTCTGATCTACTTACAGAATAGAAATACTAATATAAATTTAATGACCTTTTTGGTGGAGATCTAACAGACATAAACCTTTTATTTTCCATGTTTCCAAACCACATATACTGTGAACTGAAATGCATATCTGAGACTCCACAGTAACTCAAGTTCCACAACACACAAAAGCCTTGAGAAGCTATTAAGTTTTAAAATTCCCCACACTGGATGAAATTATTTACATTACTAAAATAAAACTGAAAGCAGTGCATTAATCATGAAAAACAGAAGAAAACATTAGTTTTAATACTCTGCAAAAAAGCTTTAATATGGAAAGTTTATAAGACAGTTTTATTAGCATCTCAAATAGTTTTCAGATACTAATATGAAGAAAACTTGTTAAAAAACCAAATAAATCTGGAAGCAGAATTGAATAGCCGTACTTCTGATTTATCTACAGCTTATGATGTTTTGAAGGAATTTTTAATAGCTTGTCTTCAGCTGTCAAAGTTTCATTCTCTAAACAGAGTGCTCCAATAATAAGTTACATTAAAATGCAGCTGCATAAACATGTTTACACACAGTTACATTTTCTCATTCACATTCCTTTCTCACAGGTGTACCTTTTCCACTATGAAGTAACTAAACTTAAGCGTATCTTATGTAAGTGCACACATGTATAATGTCACTTGTAAAATAGTCCAGACTGACTAAGGGGAAAAACTAACAGAATGCTTTATCTGAACATAAAATAAACAAGTGACATAAAAAGCAGTAATTCTACCACTTGTACAACACCAGCACTTAAATCACAACCACCAGCCTCATGGCAGTGAAAGTGACTATTGCAGTGTAATTTTTTTTTCCCCATGACAGGAGAAATGTATTCTACTAATACTGTTTTAATAACCACCACATTAACTTGTCTGCAATCAAAAAGTAACAAAGAACTGCATTTCTCCCATCATTTGGAGAAATTCATATAGCAGCAGTTCAGAAACTACAAACACTACTATTTCCATTTCAGTTAGGGAAGCAAAGGAAAAGTCCCTTCTTTCAGATTCATATTCTTAGTTCAGGAAACAGCAAAGTCTTGCAATGTATGGGATTCTTTCAAAATATATAAATAATTTATAAGATAGGGACAACTGCTTTGAACTAAATTTAGGGAAACTAAAAACGTAACATCTGTACTTATTGCAACTGCATAAGTATTGCCACAGAACGCTTATGCAATATTAACAGCTGTGTGCCAAATAAACGTCTATGCTACAGATATCAGAAAACTTTATTTTGCTGTTCGCTTCATTCACTTACAGAACTAAACAGAAGGTTCTTGCTATTCACTTCAGAGTAAACTAGGTAACAATGGCAATTCTGAAACAATTCTGAAACATTTCTTCTATCTATTTCAGCTTAGCCTAGCTCCCTTGGTTTAGAAAACTAACAGGAGAGAAAACCCCTACCAAGCTTCTTTTTTATTCTTTTCTTTTCGAGATGTTCAAAATTAACTGCCTAAATCGTCAAACAATATATGCAAGAGCTCCCCCTCCTTCTGTGCTCAACCAGCATCACACCTTCACCTTTCTTCATTAGGAAAGTGAAATAAGCACCAGAACTATTTTTTTTTCCCCAGAAAAAGAGAGATCTAAGTGTTTGGAGTAAACAAGCATTGCTAGAGCCCACAGAGGACCTTTTATTTGAAGTGAGCTTTACTGACACACTAACGAAGGCCTGACAGACAAGGCAGGAGAAAATGGTATTTGAGCACAACCTCAATGTTTGCTCACCAGGCTGCCTGCCTGCCACAGGCTTACCCAAACACAGCCCCTGCAATGCAAAGTCAGTCTTTTCGGGCTGTCTCTTAGCAAACAGATGTGAGCCTGGGAATTCCTCATATTTTCAGATAAATCAAGAACCACCAGACCATTCAGAACTCCAACCTTTGTGGCTTTAGAAGGAGATGTCAGATTTCTGCAGGAGCCTCTGATTTCACATCACTTAGACTAAATACAGTTACTGCCAATCATATGCAAGTCACAACTTCCAAAACTGTTCACCAAGATTGAAATGCTTCTGCTTCACCTGCTACTCTACAGGAAAAACCTTGAGACAAGTCTAAACTGTGTAACACCTACATAACATTCCCCTATGGATTTCTTTAATGCTACCTCTATTCCTTTTGCATTATGCCCAGGGATAATGAGGTGTGTCTTCTCAAAAAACTGATCTGGTGTTTTCTACTGTGCACAGGTTCCCACACAGCTCTGACTGTACAGAACTTGTGTTGTCAGTACAAAACTGCAATTGTACCTTCCTCACAACAAATCCTTTAGAAAAGCACAAGGTACACAAACATTGCATTACAGTTGTAATACAAACCCAGATAAATTGCTTCTCTGCATAAAGTCCATTTAACAAACCAGATTTTAATGCAGAAGATGGCCTAGTATTGACCAAAATGTCTAAGGTGAGGTACTTGAGTGCTTTTCAAGCTCAAGGGTACCACTTGAGATTTATATTCAATAAATACAGCTGGATACCTACTTAAAGATGGAATTCAAGAGCAGACTTTGACTAGATTACTTTATACATTCTGTGATGTATGTAGAAATTCAGTTGGACAATACTGATTTTACCATTTTGTCCAATTACTATACAGGCTACACATGCTCAGTTTCTACAAGATTCATTGGAATAGGATTTGATTCTCTACTGGTTATATGCACTCTAGTATGAGATTAACTCTCTTCACACAGGAATTAAGGAATCTAAAGAGGATAAGCTGCTGAAGTGTATTTAGGAGTACAGCATCTCTCCATACCCAGGATCTGAGGATCAGGACTCTGATACCAGTCTGCAAAGGAAGCCAGGCTATGAGAATTGAGAGAACACCAGTCACTGTTGGTCATAAGAGACTACAACTGTGCAGTTGTTTTTTTATATCCTGGCAAAGAGGAATGTCTGGGTATATGCCAGCAGTACCACAGCTGTACAAAGTTAACACCAACAGAGCACCTCCATTATCAGACATGGAGACAAGGAAACAGCAGCTGTGGAAGACTCCTGGCAGCCCCAGGCAGCAGCAGCTGCACAGCCATTTCATGGCTCCAAGGAAAGTTTGGTCCCTTTGCAATTCCCTCCCTTCCAGCTCCCTTAACTGCACCATGTACCTGTTCCAGGGTGTGGGCACTGGTAATTTTAATGAACCTGAGAAATCCATTTACTACCAAGCCATTGAACCTTTATAGCAAGTGTTCAGATGTTAAAACCTAAATATGCTTTTATAATTTTAAATCTTACTTCACAAAACAGCCTTGTTTAGTCTACAGATTTAACAGTCACCAGCAGATACCATTTTAAAGAGCAATGCATGTATAAGATACTGACCTTCCCAGCCAGAACTCACAGCCCAGCTATTAAAAAAAAAAAAAGACCAGCCTCAGTAAGGTTGCTCCATTTGTCAGAAGATATTAAACTCTGCATATGCCCTTTCCAAAACAAGTTAAGTATAAATTTACCAGCAAAAAAAAAAAATCTTTGAGAAAGAGTTAGCTTTAGAAACAAAGCCAAGAAAAATCTAACCTTAAAGGAACCATCCCAATGAATTTTGCATTACTTGTTCTTCATACCTGTATGAGACATCCACGTTTTTCCTCACAGTGAACAAAAGGAAAAAAAAAAGTATCACATGGATCTGGTCACAGTACTCAAAAAGGCACACAGAGTTACTGCTAGGGATTAGAAGAGACTGTAATACCAGCCAGTGTTCCTTCCACCTTTCCAGTACAGATGAGTGTGAGCTGCCAGGCAGGACCAACACCGTGCACAGTGAGTGACCCTGAGCTCCTGTTACTGGCACATTATACACCAGGGGTGAGAGCAAACTGCTCACTCATATCAAGGGGAAGGGGGCTGGAAAGAAGAGAGAGAAAGGAACCTGGAATGCTTGGCCCAGGGTCAGAGGACAAAGAATCTCAGAGTTAGGCAGTAATTTTAAGAGGGAAGTGCCTATCACGCAAACATGTGCTCATCATGCTCACCCACACACTTCCTCTTCAGAGATCAGTTTTAATCCCAATAAATTTTCTACATTCAACTCCCCACATACTTGCACAAGCTTGTTTGCTGGCATAAGGATGGTGGCTATAGCAAGCAAGGATAACTAGATGGAGGAGATGCATTTCTTTCAGTGGCACTGATAATTTAGGTTCACTTAGGAGAACACGTGCATCTAATGTTTAATGTTTATATTAGAGTACAAACTGCAAAAGAAATAGGCTTTATAGGACCAAAGAGAAACTTCTAAAAATTCTTAAGAAAAAGATGCAGTGCAGAGAATATAACTAAAAGGCAGAAATGCAAATCATAGGGGTAAGCATGATACACAATGTCTGCCTCTGAGTTTTCTGTACAAAAAGCTATTCCTGAACTAGCTTTGAATTCTCACAAAATAACAAAACAGAAACAAAGGGCTGTGCACAAACCACTTACAAACTGAAATTCCAGTTCCCTACATACAGGACTTTCTTTCATTAGGACAAGATGGGAAAACAAGTCAGTGATTAGCATTCTAATTCAATACTAAAACATAGTGGGGTACAATTGGTAAAGGCACTGATGGGCATTTTCCCAGGTCCCTTGTTGAATGACTGCACTTTTTCTTTCAGAAAAAAAACAAGTCAACAGTTCAACAACATCATTATCTGCTATGACTTTCCTCACAAGTGCTGCATTACTGAGCTCCTTGCATGGCTACTGTAAACACTGAGCAGGAGCATCGATGCTCTTCAGATTACCAGTCAGAGCATGACAGAGAACAGTCAGGCTCCTTGTGCACAGAACACACCCCAAAGACTCCACAGCCATCAGGAACTAGTTTTCAGGTAAATATGTGAGTGACAGCAGACAAAGCTGTAGTCCATTAAAATGGCAACAGTGAAACCTTCAGAGGGAGGTGATTCAAGGAAAACTCTGCTGTGTATCACTGGATTCTGAACACTTCACAAAAGCCTCATGATTTCAAAAATGAAAGAACAGGTTCTGCTAAATTTCCTGTGCTCACTCCTCCTTATATTTAAGGGTGGAAAGAAAATTTTCCCTCAGGGAAGAGGGGGCCAGTTCATAATTTCTGGATTAAACCCATTACTATTAGCTGCAGAACGAAATTATTAGTGACAGGTTCACTGAATTACCTCTTTACAGAGGTCACTGGAGCTTCCTAGAAATCTAAAACTGCCACTGTAAATTTAGCTAATAACAACTGAGTTTTTGAAACCAACTAAATTAGAGGTAAACATAATAAAGAACCTGCTTTAATACCCTAATCTAGTCATCCACTGTAGAACAATACATTTTCATTTCTTCACTTTGAAGTTGTAAACTGAGAAATACAAGAGTTCTGGCATGCACCACAATTACATCAACATTTTATATCCACAGATGTGGACGTAGAATTTCTATTGATTTTAAATATGCTCAGATCTCTTTGAACTATAACACAAATCAAGAATAATTTTTCTGGCAAGTACACAAAACATAGCTTGATTAGCACATTTAAAATAAGATTATACAGAGGTTTAAAATAGGATTAAACAAAAGCTTTCACCACATAAAACTCTGTTATGAAATGAATCAATTTTGCAATAGCAAGAATCTGAAGAAAAAGAAACCACATGTACAAAAACTTTACTTTCATTCTGTGTTTATTACCATAATTTTGAAGTTTTGCTCACAATTATTGACGAAGCACCTTAGACAGAAATTGTTCAATCCACCACTTCATAGGTTACGCTTAGTTCTGCTTAATCTTCCAAGACAGTTCATAAACTGTGCACTGTTTCATGTAAAGTACATACAGAGTCCTCAAAGTCCAGCCTGTGTTTCCCCCTTCCAAGGAAGTGACCTCACCACCAGATTATAAAGTCCTGTTTCTCTTACTGGTGCTCTCTGTCGCCCTGGTCCTGTAAATTTTGCATTCCTAGGAGCACAAAGGATGCCCTTCATCACAATCCAGTAAACAGCTGAGTGGTTAAGAGTCCACTACTTGGTGAGAAACCTCAGCTTGAGATCCTTTAGCTGGATTTCAGGATGAAATCCAAGTCTTCCCTTTCTCAGGGTTACCACACGGCTGCCCAGCAATGACATCCCACCTTTGCAGGGCATGTGGAGACACTGCTGTGGTGCTGCTGCAGGGGCACTGGGACACTGGCAGGAGCAGCACTGGGCACAGCTCTGCTCCCCAGCACACCAGTTTGCCTGCCTGCTGGGACCACGGAGGGACAGGATGGCACATCTGCTTACACCAGGCTCTCCACTCCTCCCACAGGCAATGAGAGTCTTCATCCCCTGCTGTCCCTCCCAACTTCTGATCCACTTTGTCAGAGGTTACTTCAAGAACTCCCAGAAGTAATGCCATTCCATCCCAGCCAAACCCATTTTGAAATGCCTATTTTTACACAGTGTAAAATAAACACCTTGAATTCTGCTGCTTCCTAAGGAATTGACAGGTAAGATGGGGCTATAACTGAATTACTGGGGAAGAAATGGAACACTCCATGAAATGGTCATGGTAAATCTTATGCCAAATGAGGGTCACCTGTCACAACTGAGCCCCGTTCATTAGTATTGAACAGGAACCTAACCAAGTTCTCATAGTCTCACAAGCCTTAAATAGAAGTAAAACACGCTCTGCTATGATTTATTTTACCAGTGGAATACTATTGTGCAAAGATCACAGAATCCCACTGACCCCAGTCATGAGTTCTGTGGAACTATTATCAAAATTCCACTAGACTTTGAAGCAGACTGATATTAATTTGCAACTAAGAGACTAAGCTACCATAGAGTGCAGGTTTATTGGTCTAAATTCAGTTTACTGTAAATTCAGTTCCCTTTGTGATTTTTTTTCTGCTTATCATTGTAATGGGTTTTGTTTTAATAACTAATATATATCTCCTGCAACAACCAGACATACACAAAACAGATAATGAAACAAAAGGCTGGGAAAAGATCTTGATTAATCAACTCTAAGATTCAATATCACCTTTTGCATAGGACACATGTCATTCTGAACAAGGCAGGCAAACATGCTCTGTTCTGTGCTAGTCTCTGTATCTTTGTGGTAGAGAGTAAACCATAGTATTCCACTTCCTTTTGGCACCGGGTGTCTAAATTGAAAAAATGACCACACTCTCCAGTGTGCAGGCTGGGCAAATAACCTCACTGAAATAAGAATTTCTTTGAATTGTTCCAATTCAGAATTTACAGAATACTCTCAGTATTCAGAATCTGCAGAGGACTCTCAGTAAGAATAAGCCAAGAAAGGACAGGCATTTAAATACTAAAGTGTTTCTCACCCTCCTAAAGAAACTTACAGGTAACAAATATTAATTTAAGTAGGTAACCAAAATGCTGAGGAATTTGCAAGGAAACTGAGTCATTGAAGTCTTGGAGTGGTCTAAACTATCTCCAAATATTATTTTATATTGCATTTCAGGAGTCTAGCTCCTCTTGCAGAGCAACTTCTGACAGCCTTCAGACATTAGGTGATCTAAAATTCAACAAACTCTGTCAGGGGCTGTGCTGAATTATCTGCCATTTGGAAACTGTAAATACCAAAATTATAGGAAGGGACACGAAAAAAATATTATTAAAACACAACGGTGATGGTGAAGCTTGACAACTTTCCAAAAGGACTAACTGGAAACCCGCTTTTTCTGAAGACCCATACAACCTGAAGCAAGCTGAGTAAGAGCTAAGAGCCCTGAGGCATCAGGTAAGGCTACCCAAGCAGAGTCTCCTACCTGTGGAAATTAAACTCTATTTCCTTCTACAATGAAATGCAGATTTTTTTTGTTTTCGCTTTTAAATTGGATAAAAAATATAGATCTAATTTTAAAACACTGAAATTCTTTCCAAAAGTACAGTTCTCTTTATCCAGCCAATTCTGTATAGTCTCTTTCTGAAAAACATAGCACTGCTCAAAATTAAGTTAAAGGATTATTTGGCATTGTCTTGCATAAACACAAGCCAAGTATCAGCTTAAGTTACTATAATGGTCTTTATATAGGCTCATAAGTCACACGGCAAATTCTGGCAGAAACAGACTTCAGTCTTTGGACACATTTAGATATTTGAACATGGTGCCAAAAATCTCCAAAAGATAAGTGAAACACACCAGGAAAACTGGTTTTAATATCCGAAGAGTTACTCAAGCTCAATTGAATTTATCAAGATAACGAATACATTTTTCTTGCTATGCAGAGAACAGATGAATCTTTCTGCTCAATATCAAACAGCTGTTGGAAATAACAGATGCTGAAAACTCTCTAACAGATTCTACAAAAAAAAATCTTTTATGGAGCAAATTACTTTGCAACCTAAACACCACACCAGAGTTCCTATAATGAAATCAATTTTTATGCCATGGTCTTAATTTCAGTTTACTTCATGTATTCATTCAACCAACAGCCCCTGAGCTTTATATTCAAGAAGGTCTCATACCAGAAGTTGTCTTCCATAAAGAGCCTTGTTCCCTTAACAGTGCTAGTATTTACTCAGTGAAATAATAGTTCTTGCAACCTGTTAGAAAGGAACTGAACAACAACACACTCTGGTCTGCCCTCCTGAAAAAAAAGTAAAAAAGCCTAAAGAAGAACAAAAAGGAAACATTTTCAAAACGGGATGTTTTATTCTACATGGAACAGTTCACGTTGATTCTGTACTCCAAAGTTGAAAATGGTAACATTTCACTAATTTACCAAAATGCTTGTATTTTTTTTCACCTAAGGTTTAAGCCAAATGTGTCTCAGTACTGGATCCCAAACTTTAATTTCCTTCTACTTCTGCTATTGTTATGCCAGCACTTCTAAATATTTACCCTTCCCAGATTCCTAAAATGGAAGAAGCCAGGGCTCTTTTGTAGTGCAGATGATTTGCACAGACCCCAAGCAGTGGAGAAATTCTCACGCTTTCATGGGAGGGAACTGGATTTAGGGGATACTTTGCTCCTGACAGGGTAAAGTAATCTTTAATAAATTTAAATGGAAGGATCTTTCTAACACAGAGAGATTATGTATATCTTCCCTATGTACAATGATAAACAATAAAGGTATTAGGAAACATTCCTTAGAGAATTGCAGATGTACATTTTTCATGAAGTGTAGATGTGATTAAACTGCATCTAAAGCTGGAAATATTTAGCACTCAGCTACTGAAAAATTACTTTTCTGTATATGTCACTTCAATTTATCTTCTGAAAAATTAAACTGTCATTATAGATAAGGATTCAGTAAAAGCTTAATCAAAAGTGTAAAGGCAATACTAACAAAATGCAAGCATAAACAACATGAAAAAGAAAACTGCATTTTTACGCCTACTGAATCTTTTGGAGTCTCCATAGGAGCAATTTAGTCCTTGGCATCAAAGAGGGAAGTCAGCTTGGTCTTTGCTGGTATCACACATTCAGCAAAGTGACCTGTAAGAGAAATGCTCCATATACTGTTTATTTATTAAATCAACCCTATAGTCTAAAAAGTCATGCTACAGTAAAGGAGATGTAAACATGTAAGATACTACAGAGTCATCTGAGACAAAAGCAGTTTTCCTATTTTTGTAAGCACACACTGAGTTATATCCTCCTACTTAACAGAAATCTGTTGCTAAGGATAGACAGAAAACTACTTAAAACTTGCTGAAGTCATTGATTGTGTCATTTCAGTTGAAGCTGTGAATAAAAGTATCAATATATTATAGTATTCTTTATTTTGAAGTTGTCAAACTATGCACTCTAACTAAAGAAAATCCTTCCAGAAAATCTTTGTGAGCACTGAGCCTCTTTTGTTATCAAAGTAAACATTTCTTTGTGTGTCTGTTCTATCTGATAAAGTTGGATTTTGCCCCCTTACAGATGCTGAAAACTTGGGGGATAAGGATCTAAACGAGATCATCATTCCCATGTATTACAGAACTCCTTAAGGATCCATACAAGTGCACAGTAATCAACAGAGGAATATAAAGAAGCTTAAAATAAAGGTGTTTTTTGCACAGTAGGGAGCTACAATTTTTCAGTACTGAACTCAGAACACATGGGCAAATCAAAAACGAGAGAAAAAAGCAGAGGTTGTCCCAATCTACTTTTCAGTCTAAGGCAGAAAAATAACCAAGCCATATTTTTTTTAAAAACAGGACAAAAGTACTTCAAAGGAATGGCTGTTAGTGCCAAACCCATTTCACACAGTTCTACCAGTCTACCAAAAGCAACATCATCTTATACTCCTGGTACTGCACCACTCCTTCTGACTTTACATGACCTTTGCTTCTTTCTCCCCTCCTGCTTCTGTTTTATCTCCTCTTGTCCTGAATTTTCCTAATTACAAAGCCTTCTAAAACAGAGGAATCAGAAACCTAGATGAAAAATTTCTAGGAGCAGCAGTCTAGATAGGGAAGGAGAAATCTGTCTCTGTCCTGCAGGCAATCTTCCTGTGTAGAATACCTGTCTGCATCAACACCACTTATCATTGCAAGAAGTTTAGATGTGCAGGACAGTTTAAACAAATAGCCAAGGAGCTGCTGTGGGCACACAGCTTCCATGGATCCCATTAACCAGTTTCACCTTTTAATCATTGCAGTGACCTGCACTGCACTTGCACCTCACACAACACTCGAGTGCCAGTCACCATAATGCTCATTCATGAGGCGTTCCTTGAGTTCTCCAGATTAGGGTAAGATTATTTCCAAGATATTTAACCCCTAAGGGAAAGAGCTGGAAAACAAAATCTTAAGCTTTGTTCATGAGAATAAGGAGAAACTGTAATATTCAAAGTCGTCATTAAAATGACTGCTTTTATAGACTGACTTCAAGAAAATACTTCAGAAAACCCTTTCTACATGGTTCTAACTTCACTGGTAAGTTATAATACAGCTACATTTCATCAATTTCAGATCAAGCCAGGCAAGTGCTTTAAATTCTCAAAAGACCACTGAACAAGCAATAGCTACTTATCACAGAAGCTCCTATCTTTAGAAAATATTGAAAATCAGCGCTGGAACTTTAAACCCTTAAAACAGAACTTTAGAAAATAACAGTTGATATTGACAAATTGTAGGCACCTATTTTTCTTAACCTTGTTTTTTTACAGGTATAACATTTGCTTTAGAAGTCGTAAGAAAAAAATACACAATTGTTTACCTTGCCCATTTAAAACTCATAGCTGGACATTTAGGGTTTGATGCATTGAGTAACACAGCTGCTGGATTCAAAACCAGTGATTATGAGAAAATTTTAAGAAGTTTAAAAAAAAAGTTAAACTTTTCATAATCTCCCAACTGCAGTAACCAAAAGTTGAACACTACTGAGGACTGGACCAAACTTTTTAATACTCTTTATTCCGCCTTTCCCATTTATCTGACTTAAAGGTATGCTTCCCAAAAATCTGAATTAAAAGCGGAGAGGTAAGACAGCTAGCTGAACTGGAAACTGTAATAGTAGTAAAGTTACATAGATATGCAGCAAACAAATACATTGCTAACACTGACTAGCAAGGTAAGGGTCCTATTTTCAGGTGGAAAATTAGTTTTAAAGAGCAGTCAAGGTGAATCTGCATGGTGAGAACAGTCTTAAAATGGGAAACATTTAGACAGAGAGTTAACAGTTCTGTATATATAATAAATAACATTCAGACAACTGGCCACAGATACAATCCTTTCCAAACAGTGTCGGCTGTTCTCAGGAATTCTGCCCTCTCCAATGCAGAATGTATGATGTCAACTCTGGAGAGGAAAGGCAAAAGGGAACAGGAGAAGAAAGGCACCTGGAAAGAAGTAACCCAGTTTTAGGTAGGATGATAACACTCTGAAAGCTGCTGGATAAAGAGAGAAGCAATTTGAAACAACTCTGTGTTACTCTTCAAAAGAAGATTTTAATGATAATGAAAATAAGAGAATCTGAAAAAAACCCCTACCTCAAGCCACATAAAGAAGACATGTTCACAAGAAGAGATGCAAATACTTATTGCCCTTTCTTCCAATTATCAATGCACACCATTACGTTCTATGTCCATATGTCCTAAAATCTCCATTTCCATCAATGTGCCTCACTAAAAGCAAGAAAGATTCTTGGTTCTGGATTAGTTACCTAAACACAAGTGAGCTGACAACTTTAACAGCACCTTCCCAATACAGCAGAATTAAAAACACGAACTTCCCAGAGCCTGCACAAAGCAACCCCATCCCTCCTTACCCAGCCACGAGTGTGACTCTTGAGAAGCAGCTGACTGCACTCAGACCGAGGTCTCTGCTGGAAATTAGGCTCATGTGTTACACTTGATGTACTTCAGGCAAGTGAAAAACTTCATTAGAACATTCCAAACAGGTTTCCAGGAACAGCAGTACACAGAAAAAGGAGGTAAAGGAAGAGGAGTTGTCAGTTGTAAGTGCACCAGAAAGAAAAACAGGAACACACTTCCTGGGGCTTTTTAAATTACACTTCAAGAGTTATTGTTACTAATAGCTGCTCTGAGCTGTAAAAACTGCAACCTTGGAGGGCAAAAGTCAAAGAAACCCTACTGGTTTTCCCCGGATTACTCACAGAATTAATAAGATCATTTGGAAGGCAGCCTTGAGGTTATCAGAAATCTCCCGTCACATGCCCACAGCAAACTTTTCCAGCATTTCTGCTTACAACTCTTTAATGAACTGCAGCACTGAAGCAGAAATCCTCTTGCCTGCTAGCAGGTCGTGCTGGAATGCAATTTGGCTACCTATGTGTTTTGTGTTTCCAACAGCAAAGTTACCAAAAGAAATCCCCAAACAACCAGATAAGTCTTTAGCAGTTTTCCATTACACGATTCTGAAGTAGCTTTTTAAAGTGTATTTACCACTAAAAAACAAAAAAGTCAACTTATGCATCAATATTATTATTGACAATATAAGTAAATCCTCTTAACTTATCAGTACATAATCAAAGAGAACACTGCCTTGAAGCGCCATAGAAAGTGCTCCTTCTTCAAATATTCTTTAAAGCAATAGCACTGGAACAGGCTGCTCAGGGAGGTCATGGAGTCTCTCTCTGGAGACATTCGAACCCCACCTGGACACATTCCTATGTCACCTGCTCCAGGTGACCCTGCCTTGGCAGGTGGTTGGGACTGTAACCTCTGGAAGTCCCTTCCAACCCTAATGAATCTGTGATTCTGTAATAGGTCTCAGGCAGGTAGAAACAATGACAGTTTGTAGTTGAATTGAGCTGGTTTGATACTCAGAAAATCCTCAGTATCAATGGAACTGAGGGTGGACATGATTCAAACAGATTCTTGCCAAGGAAGGAATTGTAGGATTTTAGCTACAGGCATATCTTCACTACACCATACTTATGTACTTCGAGGATTATGGCCCAAAGCCACTGTTTGTGCTCAAGTATGTCATACTCTGAGCACTTGGTTTAATGAAGTTCCTCACAAAACAGACACCAAGGTGGATATCAAAATTCAGCTTTCCAGCCAGAAGCTCAGACACTCACTATGAATTTGTGATGGGAGGTCAGCAGGAGAACAACCCAAAGTGGTATGGCCACTACAGGAGAACTTTTTGATATGGCCACAAGAATAAGCAGAAACAGGTAGAGATCAGACAAATAAAAATGAAAATACTCATGGCAAAGCAGGATTTCAATTTGTCCTTAATGTGATGGGCTTGGTCAAACACCTGGCATTGCTGGAAGTGTGCATCTGGAAGTGTTACACATCTGAAAACCCTTTCTTTTGGCCTTTTGGACAAACTTTCTGAGAAGAAAATGAAAGGACTTTAAGAGGGTGAGTTTGTCTGGGAGGCCAGACATCAGGTTGGAACCCAAGGAATAATAAAACCCCCAAAACTTACATCCCTCCTTAAAGTCAAAAAAGAGGCCAAAATCCCCAAAGCAGTCTGTCACAGCTAAGAGGCTGAGTTAACCTTTTTATCAATTTGAGAGAAACCAGTATTTGTGGAAGGATTTTGCTGCTTCAATCAGTACACTCATTGGAGACTTAAGATAATCAGGCATTGACTGTCACAGCTTAAAACAATGTTTTGCAATATTTGACTTCCCCTCCCACATCCCAGACAATCTAAAATGGATTCCAAGTAGGCAGAGAAATTAAAGGTCTTTAGCCAGTCACATCTGTTTTAGTTGAAAAGTTGTGAGATGTGTTGAATTTGTGCTTCTTATAAGACAGAGGGAGCACAGACATCCATCCAAATATACTGCTCTTAGTTTCCAGAAAAGAAAGTTAAATCAGAGTATGGGGTGAGGTTGTGTGTCTCAACTGCTGTATATGAAAGTTCACTGTCCTGAGAAGGGTTAACACAGAGAACTTATTGACCACTTGAACATGCAAACCTTGGCATGATTTTTTGCACATTAGAAGCAGCCCTAATGCACTGAGATATTTGAAGTCATAAATCCCACTGCACGACATGCAGTTTTAAGCCATCTCATGAGACTGCTGTTGTCTGCTATCTGGGCACTGGTGATTCACTGTTTGTGTCCATGTGCTGCAAAGATTGCTGTCACATGCAATGTTCTGAATCCGAGTTCTGCACCTTGTTTGCGTTGGCAGGAACTTTTGCCCGCTCTTGACAGAAGCAGCTTAAGATGAGGCTTAGAAATTTCTTGGTCAGGGTAGATTCTCCCTTCTCCTCATACAACTCATGTCAAGGAGCAGGAAGGAAGGAAGAGAAGACAAGAGAAACAAACCTATTAATAAATTCTCAGACCAGAGAAGCATGGGCACATAAAACTTTGATAAGCCAAGTTACCAGTTATCTACACATTTTACTCCAAAAAAGATGGATCAAAGGATATCTCTTGCTTTCCCTGTACTGCTACACCACAAGATTGGAGAGGTGTGTGTCCTGCCTTGGACTCACTGATTTCCATCCAATCCCAAAAGCAGCTCTTGATCCCACTCTTTTTTCTTTTTATCTTGTTCTCTCCACCAGCAGTGACATGAACCAAATTTGCCATTTGAACAGGTGGGTAACAGCAGCTTGCCTGTCTTGGGCCTCCAGCTACCCTCAACTTTGGCAACTGCCCAGTACAAATATTCTTTTATCTGGAAGATAAGTAAGTTCAAGCAGCACAGTGTCAGCTGGAACACCCAACAGATGGGACAGATGTGCACTGGCTGATGACATCCACAGAAGTAGGGATGAAGCAGACAAATAAATGGTTGTAAATCACTGAGGTCACGGGAGAAATCCACTGTCTTGGAGAAGTCGTTTCCAATGATAAGATGTGAGGATAATTTCCATTAGCTGAAAACAACAGTTACATCAATTTCCTCATCTGTCAATACTGAAAAAAGACAAAGTTTTACACTATGAAAAACAGGTGTCTGTCTTAGAACTGCTGGTAGCTGAAGACATTCATAAGCTTTCTGACACCTTTTTTTGAGCCAACCGAGTTCTGCCACGAGGCAAAGTTTCACCCTACCATCACACAGGGAGTCAATGACTACTAGCCCAAGACTTGTACAACTCCCTGGAATTTGCCCTGCAGACCCCTCTGTCAAAAAGGTTAACAACGACTTTTTTTCCCTTTTGCATTGCTTCACCAGTAACCCCCTCATTGGATTTGTATGATACAACTAAAATCGAATTTCTGCCTGTTCTGGATGATGACTTCTTGTCAGAACTGTGTTATCTCAAGACTTTTAGACCAAGATGCAATTTTTACACAACAAGATTAGGAATAGGAATTGTTATCACATCTCATTCTCTCCACAAAGTAATTGGTATGGATTTATTATTTCATCTATAGTATCTTCAAGCAAAAATTTTCCAGTCTGAAACAACGCAGTGAAAGCGGACAACATCTACACTCCACATTTATGCTTATACATTACCAACAAAACAATTATCAACAAGTGTCTTGATACTCAGCTTCAGGCAGCATCCATTTTAAAAAGTTATCAGACAACTTTTTGACTGCTCATGCAAATTGAACAAATGACTTGATTTCAAGAACTGAGAGTAAAAAACTTTACTTGGTGGAAACCTCGGGAGTGATGGGAAGGGAGCAGACACGCCTTAAAAAATAACCTGATATTATTTCAGCATCCCTCAGAGATTGCCATTGGGGTAGGAGACTCCCAAGAATGTTCCAGTCAAGGCCTCTATGATGCAGTTTGTGCTGGGTGGAAATTCATGTGGAAAGCCACATGAATTAGGAGTTAGCTGTCCAAGGAAATACAATTCCTTGGCTGAAGCACCTCGCTGATCTTGCCTACTACATGAATATAAAATACCTCCCTCAAAACCCAAAATGTAATCAAATCTGTGTAATTGAGACAATCAAAAGGTAAATATTTGTGTGCAACTGATGGCAGATTTCTAATACTCTTAATATACGTGATTAAGACCAGGAATATGATCTCATGTTTATCTAACCTTTATTTGAGGTGGAAAATAAACCAGTACAAAGTACTTGTGCTCATTTAGGAAAATCACATCTCTGCAAAGGATACTTATGAGAAAGATAAGAACAAAGTTTCTCATTATCAGAATACCATGCCACTTCACACTTTCTACATAGTTTTTCAAGGAAATACAATTTTTCTTGCAGTGAAAAAGAAGTTGTAACTAGATTGAAAATAAACAGTCTGAACGAGGGAATCTCAGTGTAAATTTTTAAGCAGAGCTCTGCTTGGAATTTCAACAAGGTAATTAGATATAGACCACTTCAAAGTGGGACAAGTCTATACTGATCGCTGAAACACACAATATTGCAGAAAGGGAGCCAGTACTTCCAACAACATTTGAATAAAACATGGAATTTTTTAAAAATCTGTACTCTACAGGAAACATAAGAACAGACAGAGAATATCTGAGCAGGTCTGCTTTTCATTTTTTTCAGCTAACATTATTTACGCCTGTATCAAAAGCTTCTTTGGAAGCACCAGAACTTACCTGTTGGCTCCAAATATCTTAACATAATTAGAGTGCTTTTAAACCTTAGTTATGCCATGCTTCCTCACCCTTCTGTGCATGATACAGGGGACTGAAGATCCAGTTTGCCTTCCCTCTTGCTGACCTCAGCTTGTCCTGTTGGAACTCAAAAGTGAGAAGGTTTCCAAGTCACAGCTCCTCTTCACAAAAGCTACATTGTCAGTATATTAATCTGTCTGCTGCAGAAGTGGGACTTACACCATTCTTTCCCCTCCAGTCTGCAAGCACAAGTAAAACAAGTGTTTAATCACAGTACTTGAGAAAAGAATTGGCTGCTGGGCTCCAAGTTAGCTGATGTTGCAAAACAATAGCTAACACAAGTAGTAGGGCAACTATCCACTGTTTTAGCAGAAAAAGTCTTCAATGTGCTCACAATATCCAGATATTTTAACATGGAAGAGGAAAATTCACTTCTCTTTATCCTAAAATAGAATTTCTATTTCTCAGTTTACTGGTTTTTGGATTTTTTTTAAATAGCTAAATCCACAGTTCATATATACTCCAATTCTCAAACATATATTTGCATCAAAAACATATTTTGTAGACTGAGGTGCACAGACTCAATGAACTGAAACTTTGCCTGTGATGACATCAGCCAGTTGCAAATAGAGTCTAGGTACACTGTCAGAACTGGGAAGACAGGCCAAAAGCCCTGGCTCCATCTCTGGAGACCTTGACAGAAAACAGAATTTCACTTTTAGGGTGGAATACACAAAATAAAAATAATGTATCTGTCTTTTATAACAGAAATTTATTTGGATAGACTACCAAACAGGTCATAGCTTCAAATTACCACTATGAGATTCGGGGTGATTTTTTGGAGCTGTTTGTTTGCTTTTAAAATATAAACATACACACTCTTACAGTCATATTTTGCTCAATGAGCTTTATAAAAAAATCTGCCATATTCTGCAGCTTTGCAAACTGAGACCATATGTGAGCATTACACACACCACAATAAAAAGGCAAGCTGCCTGTTCAGCTGAACATCTCTTCCTGAGCATGGACACAGATGGAAGCAGCTGTTGCCACTAAATAACTCACAGAGCTAAAATACATCTGAGAAAGTGCTCCAATCCCCAGGCAGGACCTGTTCTTATAGACAGCAGCAGAGCTGGATGGGACAGAAAATAGATGGAAGTAGTGAGGTTGTTTATCATTCCCCCTTCATCTCCTGAAATGAGCTCTGCACAGATACTCATCCAGCTCTGAGAAATGCAAAGACAAATACAAACACCCCTTCCTCCTGTAATTGCTAAGCTAAGCAGAAACACAAAGTGCAATTTTATTTCACAGCACAAACAAGAATTAGGCTTTTAGTATCAAACCATTAAAACATGCAATTTTGCCCATCAGGTCACTGTAGCAAAAAGAAGTGAAAAAAAGCAAAGTGTCTGTAACATTGGCTTATACTGGAAAAACAAGGAGGTGGAAGGATGAGGTAATGGAAAGAGGGAAAGCAGTTTATCACCCCACTCACTCTCAGAGAAGACTCTGAGTGCTCAGGAATAGCAGGGGACTATGCTCCTACTCATGACCTTTCTTTGAAAAAGTGCAGTGCAAAGTCTCAAAAAGTAAAAGTCAGGGAGGAGGCAGAAATCTGGCATTCCAGCACTCCCACTCCCAGCTTAAAACTTCAAGGCAGACCTATTGCTATTTCACAGTCTGCTGATTTCCATGAACCATGAATGCTTTAAAAATTCTAATTTAATCTCTGCTTAATGTGTCAGGTTAATCACATTAAAATTTTGCTTCTGAAATCTTTAAGGTCATCAGTGGCAGTAGTGGGCCACTGAAAGTGAACATTCAATAAGAAAAAGAAAACTAAGAATCTCCTTGCTGGAAGAAAGTGAGCCAGAAGTCTCTTTTCTTGGGGATTTTAGAGACAGGTTAGTTTCATTTGCACATTTTTAGAGAGGCCTTTAGGAGGAGAAATCACATGTAAATCAATACAGAAATAACAGTTCTCTCTGGTATTTATCAGGTTAAGAGAAACAATTAGCAATGGTACTGAAGTATATGTGTTTATGGATTAGAAAAGGCATTCCTGCTTTCTGCAGCTCATGAAATCCTTTCTCTCATAGAAAGCAGCTATAATACTACACACTGCAGTCCATACAACTGTAGGTATTTACATTTCTGTGACTGAAATACAGGAATGATTGTGATAATCAATCCACAAAATAAGAACTTTTTAAGCCTCAAAACCAACAAAATATCTGATTCTTCAGATAAAAGTATGATTACCACAAAATGGACAACTTTATAGGGAATGCCTTCTCTAGGAATTTATGATTTTTTTTTTTTTAAACTGTTTGAACTTTTGGAGTCTATGACATTTTTAAGGTAGGTTTCAGATATGGCAGAGACCCTATCTTTGCATCATCAATTCTGCACCATGTAGCCAAATTGTCTGATCTCCAAACAAACTATGCCTCTTATAAATAAAGAGCTGCAATTTTTGCATTTCTACAAAGCAAATAAATTTTTAGAAGTACTTAATTCTGGATGCTGCTTTCCCTGTCATGGAACTACTTTCCAATTAAATGACTAAAAATGTCAAGGCTTACATCAACACACAGTATCTCTCTAATCTTTAGGTATTATTATATAGGTGTAGTTCTGCTTGGACATGTAGAAGATAAATATTTCCAGCCACTGGCCCTTTAGAGATGTTGAGTGGGTAATGTGAACAAGGGAACAGGAAAATGCACACATGCAAGTTTTATTTGCAAGTTTCACTCTCAGTTCTGTTACCTAAAAGCTTTACACAATTTTCTATTCCTATAGAGAAACCATATCCTTAGCTTCACCCAGACCAAGTCCTTCTTTCTTCAAATGAAAACGGGTTAATTCCAAATTTCAAGTAAGTATTCCTATAGCCACCTTCATTACTTGTCCAAGCAATGAGGCAAACCAAAGGGAAAAACTCCAACAAGTCAACAATTCCATGAATCACACAGAAATTATTTTGCTTCCACTGACAGGATCGATGTTTAAGTGAAGTATTGATGTCATTTTAATGGCACACCCTTCCCTGCTGCAGGACCTCACCCACAGCCTGTGCCCAGCTTCCATCCCATCCAAGCACATCCATTAGGTCTGCACTTCTGCAACAGGCTGCACTTATGTCTGCACTATATTTTAAATCATTTAACTGTTCTACTTGCTTTTTAACAGAGTCAAATCAGATATAACAATAATTACAAGCAGAACAATGAAAATAACAAAAAAATTCAGTAAAAAGAATCCTCAGTTACTTAATTGCCTTTTAAATCCCATACATTCAACTTTGCTTTGCTAAAGAACTTTCAAGTTCTTTACAGGTAATAATGGCTCATTTGACCAGTTTTTACTTAAAAGTCAATTACTGTACTTGTAAAGTTTACCTTTAATGCAATTGCCACCCAAGACCTCTTCATCATTGTTCTTGATTGATTCCTCAGGTCCTTCTCTCAAAGTCAGGTTCTGCAGTCAATACTGCAGCATCTTTCCCCAAGTCCCTGCTTTTCTTCTTCTCCATCAGCATCAAGAAACCAATTCCCAATCACAGAATTTCCATCTACCCTCCATCCTAACTCTCCCTAGTAAAACAGCACTCTTGTCATTCTGACTTACCCAGGTGTGGAAGGGAAAAAAGCCCATCCATACCAAAAGACACTGAATTTACAGAAGTTATTTCCCTTGCAATAACTCACATTCCTGAGCTTGCAATTTATATTCCCACCTTACATTGTTTCCCCCTCAGCTGCCTGCATCTCCTGGGTTTCCACACAGCACCCTCATTTTCTTCCCCACACTCAAATGCTTTGAGCAAGATTGAGCTGCATGAAGCCACCAGGCATTTGGAAATAAAGCAGGAGAGAGAGGAAAGCCTTATTACAGACAGATGTTGCTGCTCTTACTGCAGCTCCATGCTCAGGAGTCTCATTAGAAGGAATATTGCTCCCAGTTGCAGCCTAACAGTGGAGAGCAATACAACAGAAGCAAAGCAAGTTGTCTGCTCCTGACAAGGGAACATTCAATAAAAATCTAAATTTGGCACCTTAATGTCTTTGAAATCAATCAGCCTTTAAAAATCCCTGCCACATGATGCTAACCATGGAAAACAGCAAAGTTTAGTACACTGCAAATTTTTATGGTTGTCAGGAACTTTTAGCTGCTTGTACTATTAATGTCAACAGAAGGACTATTAGAAGAGAGATAAGTATCTGCTGTTTAAGATGTTAAGCTTTTCATGCCTCTAGCCCAAATAATTTCACACTCTGAGTAAGATTCCACATTCTTCACCAACTTGCCTTTTCTCCAGCTTTAATAATGGTGCATTCTCTTCCTGCTTATTCTGTTCCTCCACACTTGCAAAAAGCATCACTGCTCCTATATACACCCAGCATTCTGACAAGCCTTGAACAGAAGGATTTGATTTCTTTCTGCCTTCTCATAGCTATTCAGTCCTCTGCCATCTCCATCTCGTCTCTCCTCAAACTACCACAATATCAAAAAAAGTAGTGAATAAATGGTACAGCAAAAGGGTACTGAACAGCTCTCCCCTTTCTAATAAGGTTTTTAATTCCTTAGGCTAGATCAGATGTTTCTCTTCATGTTAGTACTAGCACCAAGTTAGTATTTCCTTTCAGTACCAAGATTATGGTGCTACCAAATAGTAATAAATCTCAACTAAATATTCTCAAGAAATTAAGTTCTAAAATTAGACTTGAAAGCAATATTTTTAAGAACCTCTAATGACTATTAGAATGGGGGAAGATATGAAAAAAAGAAAACTGACTGAAGTGGTTTCAAAGAACAGTGTAATTATAGATGAGCTTCTAGCATTTTATGATCACAAAAAAGTTATCTTCCTTAAACTGAATTATGACAGATTGTTCCTTCTCAGGTGTGGAACATCACAAAACTGGTACTACCGAAATCTTCAGCTGAGGCAAGGCATCTTCAGCAAAACTTTTTATCTCTATTATGACCTTGTGGTCAGATGACTATTACATGGCCAAGCAAAACCAACTTCAATGTGAAAATATTTCTAACCTGTAGCTAAAGAAACCAAAGTAAACATTTGTGTGCATCAGTTCCTTTATTTCCATTTGTAGAACATGAGAGTGTGTAAGAATACAATGTTCTCCATAAGCTTTAGGAGATGGTACAATTCATCTAGAACATTCCAACAGTGAAACTACAGAAGAAATAGCCTGGAGACAGAATATGGGAGAAGAGGAAAGACAAACTGCCTTTCAGACCCATCCCAGAAGGGCAACAACTTTTCATTATTTGACATTTGTAAAAATCTTTAATTCAGGCATTCAAATAAAACCTTCATGATATGCAAAATCTCTACATAAGAACACTATTCCTAAAAGTGAATATATCAAGTGGAGTATAAACATTCCAACTGGAAAACTGGGATGAAACTCTCAGATCACTGCTTCTTGCTTAAAACAGAGGGATTTCTGTAAAAACACTTACTTTTAGTCAACTACAGATTAAATCACTAAGGTTATAACTATGCAAAAGAACCCATCAAAATTCAAACATGTTCAGATGAACCATTCTGTAATTCCATCAGAGAAGTTCTGGAGTTTTTGGCTAGAAGTGCTGGTTTTCCCTAGCTCAAATAGCTACCCATTTCTAATATTCTAAATGAAGTCATCGGTCTTTTTCTAATTACCACTTACACCCAAATCAACCATAAGGACACAAAAAATAAAACAGAGACACCAAAACCTAAGACTATTCTGGTAAACAGTACTTTTGGTACCCAGGCCAAGCAGCAACCACAAGAATGCAGTCTGGCCACGATGAAACTCTTGATATCCAGTCCCTGCTGCCACGACTGACCCCTGATCACCCAGAATATTTCAACAATTTCTGCAGGCTTGCCTCGAGACATTATTGTGACTACAGCGTGATACAGAATATTAAAGTACTGTAAGAAGAAGATTGAGCTATCTCCAGCTTCTCCTACAAATATAAAGCTATAGAATATTTTAGTTGTGCAAAACCAAATGCTGATTTTTAATCAGATTTCACTGCCATCATCTTTCAAGACCAATTTAAATATTTTCCCAAAAAGTACTTTTTAAATTAGATCTTGTAAGCAATATATTAAGTTCTTTCCCTTAAAAGCAGGATCTCATTTTGTGCAAGTTTAAGATACCAAAAGCCCACTAAAAATGCACACCATTTCCTGGGCAAAGTTAATTCTTTATTAACGTAAGTATTAAAGCTCAAAATCATGTTTCTTTCCAAATAACCGAAATATCTCTTCAATAAAGCAGCAAACTGTTGTGCAGCATGAACATTGCCACTGTCTCCTTTTAGCAGATAATTTCATTTCACCATTTTATTTGTATAAAATACAAATTTTACTACCTTCCAGTACTTCTCTCCTCTCAAAGTTTTACTGTTTTGCAACACTCTGGAAATCCAACATGTCGCTTTGAAACAGCTTTGAAACCTGGCTTATGGCCAACCTGCAACTGATACTACAGTTTAAATACCTTCCCAGCAAAGTTGCACAAACTTCAAAACACTCTGGGATCAGTCATTAAAATGTTTTTGTTTCAGTTACAACACTAATGAAAACCAAATGCCTACATTTATTTTAGCCAGTTTAATGGTCTAGGGACTTTGCTTAAAAGAAAGCTCTGAATCAACCCTCATTTACTTGACTGAACAGATTAGCAAAACAACATTGCACAGAGATACGGAAAATATTTTTAAAAGGTTTAATGAGAGCCTTTCAGCCATAGATTCAATTATGGAGGCCCAATTAATCGCCTCAATTTTCTTCTTCTCTAAAGTCTTCAATTACAGCACACTCAGAACGATGCACTTTTAGCTGCAACTTCACAAGGCTCAATTTGCAAAAAGATTTAAGACCCAAAAGTAATGTTGTGCTACAGGATAGGCTAATGCAAATGAAATAAGGTACAAAATACCAGATCCTGCCTGGAGTTTGAGCCTTCCCAAAGTGCCTGCTTGTGAAAGATATCACTGTGCTATGCAAGTGTATCTCCCAGTTATACACACACCACATTCACTGGACATGGGAATATTCGGGGTGGGAATTGCAGAGTGCTAAATGAAATGCTCCATACAAAGCTGGCTTTCAGCTGAGAGTCGTGACATTCTGCTGCTGCTTTAATCTATACCTTCCACAATAAAGCCAACAAATTCTATGTTGGTTTTGTATACAGCCTTAGCAATTTGAAATGAATTATGTTTCAGCAACATTTTATGCCTAAATTAATTTTTGAACTTTGTACGTATTTCTCCAGAGCAAAGAATACGGAAAGTCTGCTGAAACAAAACCAACACAAGCTATCACAAATATCCACATTTCAGTAACACTATTGACCATCATTTGTATCTCAAGATATTTGGAGAATGCACCACCTGTTTCCAACTAGCTCTCACACTGTTCAAGCACACGATTAATGACAGCTGCTAAAAAGTCTAAAATATCAGGGAAAACAAATAAAAGTTTAACAGCAGCTACGCTGGATTGAGGCAAGCCATGGTCTTTTTGCTAAATATGAGTCACTATAACACATACAATACTCCATTAACGTGTATTTGCACTTCACAGACTCCCTTCAACACCATTATAACTCAAAAGTTAAGAGTTTGTGTCTGCAGAACGCCAGCGCCTCTGTGCAACAACTGTTTCTAGGCCAGGAGGGTGAGCAGGCTGCCCCTGCACTTCCAGACTTTTACAGACCTAAGGAATTCCTAGCAGACATTTCCCAGTACACATCCCTAATATGCACATCCATCCTATTTAGCCAGAAACAGAAGATAGTGCAAAAAGCCTGCTCAAGAAGTGACAATAAGTGCACAAATGCCAATCCAAAAAGAAATTGAAAATGGATGAATCTCAAATCATCAATTTTGTACTCCTCAAAATGTGGAAAATTTGATATATAGCAAGAAGGTAAAGGTTATAGGTAACTGATGAGCCAGTAAATAGACTTTATAACATCCACTTTAAGGGCATTGCCACTATATTTGAAAATGCATTTTACTTATGAACACTGGCATTCTTGCTGTGCTTTCCAAAGTATGCAGAACTCTCCCTGTGTAAAAATCCTTCTTTCTAGCACAGCAAGACATTGAAAAGAGTGACTTTTTATATGCTTAATTCAGAGTTTCACAAAAAATCACATGCTTAGAGTAATTCACTTGATTTCTCTATTTAGGAGATTTTTTCCCAGAAATTAGAATACAGAATTCTGGTACTAAGCAGCTAATAATTGCTTTTTGGTTAATCCCAAAAGGAGGAGAAAGGAATAATGCAGGGGAAAATGGGTACTTAAAATGAATACACTTATGTTTCACCAAAAAAATCCCAATGCAACATAAAAGTCTTCCAAGGCCTTAGGTCTCTGGCCTGGTCATGACTTTCTAGATGATGGACATGACATCAAGAGCACCACAAGCAAAGAATCCTTTCTCAAAGTTTCAGCTAAATTATCACTAAAAGGAGCAGGAAACAAGATCAAATAGTTCAGGTATTTAAATGAGAATGAAAAAATAGCTGGGAATAACTTCTTATTCCTTTATTTTGTAAATCCACATACCTGCTCTTTACTACTTTTGGAGAGAATCACGGCATCCTGTTTATATAGTTATTTCTTCTATGTGGATAAGAGAAGTGTGAATTCAACCACACCCTTCAAGAACCTTCAAAAATACCATTTCTCAGTATGAATTTTCTCAGACCCTGGCAGCCTTACAGAACAGCCACAGCTCCAGCCAGCAAAGAGACATTTCAAACAGATACAAAAATGCCTTCATTTATTAAACTGACCATACCTGCCTATCACATTTTCTCTCAGGCATTCAGCAAAGAAGATTAATAAAGAGCATATGGATCAAACAAGCAACACCCCCTGAGAACAAGAATAACAAATTCCTCCAAGAACACAGTTGGAGGTAAGTTCCTGCTATCAAGTACTGTTTGCACAAAGCAGCACAGAAGTGCAAATCATGAACTCTCGGGAGACTCCCATATCCCATCTGCATACAAAGGGAACTTTTCAGTTTTAAAACCTAACCTATGCTTTGGGACACAATTCTCAAGTAAGACTCTTTTAAGCAGTAATACACATTCATTCCTTTCTCAAAGGAAAATAATTACATCAAAAGCAGATTACAGAGAAACGGCAATACTGAAGACTTAAATCTCATAAATTCAGAATATTAAGATTGATTTTTATGGCTTATATAACAAGCTTCAGTTCTTGCATGAGACAGGGGATCTTTTATGTGAACACACCTTGAGGAAAAACAGATAAATATTTTCCAGCAAAACAGGACTTGACACTTGTCATATATTGAGCATTCTCATTTTAAAGCCTCACACACTCACAGAAGCAGTCACTCAGAATTTTGTTATTCCAAAAGGGGCATCTTTTTTTTTTTTTTTTTAATCCCAACATTCTGCATCTGGGGCATTTTCTCACTGTGTATTAAGGGTTAACCTGAACGCATTTAATAGAGATTACTCTGTGAATATTTAGGATCCTGATGGTTGGTTGTGTCAGTTTCAGAAGCTGGCTGTTGGGTCAGGCCAAGAGGATTAATGGAAAATAAGGTAATTGAACAGATATGCACAGCACTTTGGGTTTTGTTCCCTGTCACTAGGGGGCCAAGTAGCCGTTTTGTGTACAGCATCATCTCCAGGTATGGGAAATCAACCTATGGCATGAGTGAAAAAAATCCAAAAACCTAACACACTAAACAAAAACATGGTGGTTTTTTACCTAAAAATCTACTTGAAAATTAGGCTTGAACTTCCATAAAAGCATTCTAACCCAACAGCATTTGGTCACTGGTGATTATGAGGAGGAGAGACAGATTGGTATTGTTAAGACAACATCTAATAAAATGAAATAAGCATACACTGCAGAAGGCATTCATCCCCAAGCACTGTCATGGTTTAACATCCTGCTGAGTTGCACTTCACTGCTGAAATTCACTTCTTGGCAATTCCAGTAAAGATTCTCACAATTTCATTTAGTCCTGGACAAGTCTTCAGATCCATGCCTACCTTCTTCCCAAAGAAGCTGAACTTGTGTCAAAGAAAACTAGACTACAACTTTTCTCACTGTCCTGCAAGGGTTCCCTCCCAGGGACACACTCCTGACTGGATCTTTGGCTATAAGGAAGGACCCAGTGAAACTGTACTTCTACAGAGGTGCAGAAAGTACAGACTCCACATTGCTCATTCTGAATGGAAAATGCAGGTGTTTCATGGGGGTGGTATTTAGCTTGCATGAACCACTCAAGATATTTTGCACTGCGTCTATAAAAGCAATGAAAAGGCTCTTCTGTGAAACACAAATAGTTTCCAGCACAGCTATCTCTTACCTGTCACTTCACAAAGGCACCTCTGGCTATTGCTATGGATACTAAACCCAGAGAACATCTTGTCACCTTCACCTAGAAACTCAGACCTACTGCACTAAAATTAGCACACTGAGGGTATTTCATTTACATTTTTTAAAACACACAAGACACTTTTTGTACAGACATTTCAAGGTTTTGGAACACACAAGGTGTAAGACTACCACACTTTTCTCAAATTACTTTTAATAAACTTTACATGTGAGGTAACTTTAAAAGGTTGACAGCAAAGCTCATATGGGAACCAACTGACAGAGACTGACCATGCCCAGGCTTCTCCCCACTGAAGAAACTACCTTTGATTATGAAGTGGAAGAGAACAGAATCACTGTGGCCGTGGAGTTTCACAATTAAATTCTCACAGAACGTACACAAGGATCAATTTTACCAAGAAAGTCGTTGCTAATTCTTATACTCCACTAAAAGTTGTCATCCATTTTTAGCAGCTGCTTCTTTAACAGGTGCTTCTCTCTTACCTCTCACTTTCCACAACAGGACATTCACATTTTCATTTTTTTCCACCATGTTGTCTCTTGACAATTTGCTACTCTTTTGGCTATTTGACCCGAAACTGAACCAAGCATCCTGCAGCAGTTGTTTGTCTTGTCCTTAAGGACTGCACAGCTTACAGTGAGACATGAGCAGCACCTAATGACACCTTCACTGTGACAAACGCAGGGTTTGTTTTTATCAGTTTTCAAACATGCCTGCCCACACCTCTTCCAGTGTGACCTGGAAAAGGAACAGGTTAATGTTTGACTTCTGGTTTAATTGTATACTTTTTTCTAGTGGTTACTTGACAGCAGAGTCTGGTGCTGTGCAGGTCATTTGCATGAGTTCCAAAGTCAGCAGTTTGTATTTCTGAATCAAGATTTGAGAGGTTACATAAACACATTTATCTTTGTGGTCTTTATTTTGGAAGGGGAGAAAAGTAAGTGTGCAGCTAGGAAGGAGCAAAGAAGATGACTTGGAAGGCAGAGAACAGATCAGAAACATAATCCAAGTGTTGTATTATGTAATAAACACACAAATGCTCTCTCATGGGCATTTCATCTATGCATGCAGGAGTTTGATGGCTTGATTTCCTTGTTATGCTAGTTCTTAAACAGAAAAAATTCACTATCCCCTTTTCCCAATCACAGCAAGTCTAGGACCTCTTTGCTTCGTGCAGGTACATGAGATGCAGCACATTTTGCAGCAGCAGTTCCTCAGCTCTAGGTGAGTGCATTGCCTTCCTATTTCAGTGCTAACTGACAAGACTCCAACACGCAACACAGAGCACACAAAATCATTTTACTGCACAGGGGATAAAGCAACCTGAACAACTGACAAGCTAATGCAAAGTAAGGATATACATGAACATCTCTGCACTGGATCTTTCAAAGAGAACTTAATTCTTAAAGCAGACAGTAGAATTTACATCTGGCCAGTTAACTCCAGTGAGAACAGCATCACTTGAAAGCAGAACATGCATTTGAAAATAGCTACCATAAACCTTCTCTACCTCATTCCTCTGTAAACAAACATTAAGAACCTGACATATCCATGGCAACTTGTGCTGTGGAAACGAGAATTCAACATAACCTTTAAAAAAATGATGCCAGTTCTTTTACAAAGAATTCATTGAAAGAATTATAAACCCTGTAGGGTGACACCACAATAATAAATTTAAATGTCTGTGCAGGCCTAACTTTAAACAAGCACCTGCAGGAAGAAGCCTGCAGGGATTTCAGCCTGATGCTACCAGCCTTGGAAAAGGTATTTCATTGCCCTAAAGACCCCACACGCCCTCTCACTCTTCAACACTGCTGGTCTGTTGAACCACAATGACATCATGCAGCATTGCCCTCAGCCTCCAAAGGAACTTAAATTAAAAAATAAATCCTTTGGCTGTATTGCTGTATCGATGCTCCAAGACAAACCAGCTTATACCAATGAGGCCTCCTTTGCTTAGAAAATAACAGGACTGGGATTCCACTAAAATTTAAATTCTGCAATCTTTCTGTATCCTTATAAATCATGAATTAAGTAAAAAAAACTACACCATACATCTGAAGTCTTTGAGAAAGGAGCTGTCTTCAAGAATAGCAGGGAATCGAAAAAGCAAAGGAAGAAAAAAAGAATTTGCATTTTCCATATGTAAAAACTAAGGAAAATACCACAGGGTTAAATATTTTTAACCTATCAGAATTTTAAATTATTGTTCTTTAACATGAGAATACTGTAGCAGAAGAATTCAAACAGAACTTAGGAATTCATGAATGAAAACCTTGGACTTACAAACTAACTTTTAATGAGGAAAGACAAGTCTGAGAGTTTTAATTCTACATGGCTACAGACAAAAATTAATCCTTACAGCATTACATTCTGTGTGTGGAAAACAGAGCCAGGAATTAAACATGCCCTTCAGCAAATCATAATTCAACAACATGTCTAAGATTAAGATGCTGACAGCTCTGTCTCCCAGGCCCAAGTTACTGCTACCGGAGTACACTGCCTCTTATTCATGCATTTTAATTGCCAGGTTTAGAAAAAAAAGGCATGCAAGATAAAAGCTGCTATCTGCTAATGAGGGAATGGTTTCTTTTATGTCTTAATTCTGATTTGGAGAAATGAGCTAAGCAGTCTGAAATCTTAGAATCTGGTATCAAACTTAACATGGGGTTTGAAGAGTCTAATTTCTCCCTTCATCCCCAAAGCAATTTTACATACAGCTAGGGAAGAAAGATGATTCTGGAAGTTTGTAGCCATCAGTATACACCCAGTGTATCAACTGGAAGATATTTACAGACATGAAATGGAAGTGAGCCAGAAGATTTATAAAAGTATTTCCCCCTCTCCCCCAATGCAATATTACTTTCTTTGAAGAGCAGGAAATAGAAATGAGGGAGTACAGATGTGCAATTTTGACAGCAAGAACCATTATCATAAGATGAGAAGGTGATTAACATGGGCCCAGTGCCATTAACCACTTTGATACCTTTTTAATTCGAATGTCCATACTTTCTAGAAACCCTTCTAGGATTTTCTAATACTTTAATGGTTAGAAAACAGCTCAATAAATCAGCTAATCCTGCCTCTCAGGAACTGAGGGAGAAAAACATGGTCTAGACATAGTTAATCTGTGCCTTATGAGGCACTCTAAACATGGCAATACCACAGTCTTCCCAAGCAATCTGTTTCAGTGGGTCACAGTTCTTTTCTAGTGTCCATTTCCACTCCCTCCGTTGCAGTTTACGAACATTACCAGTGGTTCTGCTGTCAGAGAGACTGGAACTGAAAAATGCTGTCTGTGTTTACACCCAACCTGAAGAAAACTCTCCCTTCTCTCTGTAGTCTTCCATTCTGTAAGGGAAACACTTCTCAGTCTTTCTGTGAATAAAATAATTACATTGCCAAGACTTCATTCTTTACTTCCCTCTATACTGTCTTGTAATTGAGCTTTTCCTGGGGTGAAATGCTTAAGCCTAGCATGAAGGATTATTTTGTGATATGCAGAAACTCATCCTGCTTACATTTTACAGTACATCCAAGCTGTTTGCTGCAGCTGTCTTAACAGAATCATATCTGGCTTCTCAACTGCAACATGCCCAGAACTCTTTGCACAAAACTGAGTCCACTCCTCCCCAGTCTTCTTGTACAAAGACAGTAAATGGAGGATCTTGTATCTTGTCCTCATCCAAAAGCCATGGTTTTCTCCTTCCCAGACTGCTCCTTCTCAGGCCTCAAGTCTCTCTGAACCCTGTCCACATTTTCCAGCACACTCACCAGCAATTCCAAGCTTGATACCATCTGCTGCTAATACTGCACAGCCATTTAAGTCAAAATTAGTGACAGAACCCTGCAGAGAGCATTCAGTCTCCACATCCTCTGGTCTGACAGTGATCCATGAAACTATTTAAGGCTTTTCACCAACTTTATAGCATTTAGAGAAACATCCTTGCTTATAATACAGAAAAAGCCATTAGAATAACTAACTAAACCAAGAACACATTTGTTCCTCCCAAAAAAGACTGGATACCATGCCATAAAAGGAGATCTGACTGGTTGTGAATTTTGGTTTGAGAAAATGCACACTTATATTTATTTAACACTTTTTGTACTTACTACTTGAAAGACTTATCCAATAATTCACATTTGTTGCAGTGTTTTTGCAAGTGGACTCCAGAACACTTGTGCTTCTTTTGCGCTTGACCCACTTAGATACAGGTGCTGGGCCTGGCTTCTCTCCCTACTTATATGTGAGCTTTATCTGTCTACATGGAAACTGGTAACAGTTCTGTGACCAGGAAGCAAATAAACCAAATCATCCTTTCAGTTTCACCTGTTTTCTAAATTAGCCCTTTTGTAAATGTTCTTCATCATCCTCCTTGTACAAGAAAAATTCCGATGCTTCTGTTTCTGGTGTCAAGTGTAACTACAGCTTATCCTGCAATAAAGATATATCTGAAACAAGTGTACTAAACATACAGTCTAGAATTTTTAAATGTTTTCCTGGGAAGAAAGTTCATTCAAACCTTTTCCAAAAGGGTTGCAACCAATTGATTTTTTAGAATATTTTCACCACTCAGGTCTTTTATTAGTTGTCTGCACCCCAATTTATAAACACCCAGCAGCACCTCACATTCAAGTTAACAACAGTCCAGTTTGGTCAACTGGGAAAACAAAGTCTTATGTTGCAGGTGTAAATGATCTCACTGACCACCAAACATCCCCTTGGAGCCATGTGAGGTCTCTTGCCTCCTGTCCTGGTTGAGCTGTACCAGCCGTGCTGGTGCATATCCCACCATGCCTTCAGCTCGTTCTGAGGAGCCTCCTGCCAGGATCTTACAAGGACAAAGGATGACCAGTCACTGGAGCACAGCTGCTGCACACAGCAGCTAGAACTACTTGATATTGTTAATTACAGATAGCTTCTCAGGAAGCTGTCTGTACATGTCTGAATTCAATGGAAGGAGGTAACTGTGAGAAAAGAAGAATTTAAGCAATGGAACAAAGCATCTGCCTCCATGGAACAGCCACGAGTGCTTGTTTTGGCCCAGGGATTATTACACGACACAGCATACCGTGGAAGGCTACCCAGAAGCAGCTCACAGAAGAGACAACCACATCCAACTAAAAATTACCAAAATATTTACTTAATTCAAACTTTTCACTGCTGCATTTCTGTTTTCTAGTCTGCTCCAGTCATTCTGCTCAAAGCTGTAATACAATGGGGAAGATTCGTAACACAAATATGAACACAAATTTCCAGAAAAGACAAACAAGATACCACAGAACATCCTCTTAAGAGGGCTGACAGAAGGGCTGGTGCTATGTCTTAAATAGTAAAGTAATACAACTGCTTTGAGCTATCATTCAGACCCATTATTATAATCTGAATAAATTTTAACCTAATATCTTTGACACTAAGGCACTGACCACCAAGCCTTCCCTGAACCAGAGATGGCAGTGATGACAGGCACAGTAAATAAGAGAGAGCTCTCAAAATAAAGAATTCATCTCAGAGTCACATAATCCCATTATTATGGCTTCAGTTTGGGGGTTTTAGATTTAGCAGCCTTCAATTTGTAGGTTCTACAGATTTAGCATCCTAAGGTCTAAAATCAGCGAGGAACTCTAAACAGCATATTCAAATTGCCTTTGGGGTTTAGAGGATAAGATGCCAATTTAAGAAAACAAAATCTTGTTTGGCACAAGCAAACAGATGCACTTTCTCCTGCCTAGATCATAAAAAAAATTTAGAAAATCTTGTCTTTTTGGGAGTCAGTAACTTCTCTATTGTGCATACAATAGTAAAGCCATAAAAAAGAGAAGTTAAAGAGCTTCACAAAGTAACAAAAGCTAAGAGAGGGACAAGCCTTCCCCAATCCATTCAACATCACGTCAGTGATCAAAATCTATTTTAAAAAAAAGTAATTAAAACCCCTTTCAATTTTGCCAGAAAGCAGTTTGGTTTGTAGAACTCAATCATATATAGGGCAATAACAAACCACCATGTGACACTCTTATGGAAAGACCATGGAAAAAAATAAAGAAATCTGTCTAGAGTTCAGGCAAATCAACATACTTAGTCATAACTCAACTGCACTACTTACAAAGCAAGTAACTGTTTTCCCACTAATGCCATCTCTACCATTTTTAACAGAGAACAAGTTGCCAAAGTACTCAGTTTGCAGCAGATCAAACTGGCTTTGCTTGACAGTAAAGAAAAGCAGAGAAAAGCAATTTACTGATGCAACATTTAAGCAGTAACGAAAAAAATCCCCAGTTACAGCTCAGAGTCAACCACAACTACTTTCTCCAGCTGTCTTGGTGTATAAACATTATCACACAATGACATTTCAAAAACCCTTAAAGCAAATCTTGCTTTTTCAGTTCGTAAAGTTTCACTGTCACAGAAAATACCCAATGACTAATTCAGGCCCAGAAAGTGTCTAGGACCATTCAGGATCTTAGACTGCACTGTCACAGAAGTGAGTTCTAAACTTTATTAATGATCTTACTTTTAGTTTTAATACTAGATTTTGGTTTTAATTCCATTATGTTTTTATAAAGGTATCAGCATGACATACATTTCACAGGACTTAACTTCATAGGGTTAAGATTAAGTTACTGAATTCTTGCAATACCTGCTGTAGTTTTTTATAGTATTAAAGAAGCTATCAACAATAAGTGAGAACATATGTTTAAGACTAGGGTAAAGTTTATTCCAAAAGGCAAAAATTCCCTTCAGCTTTATATAATTATTTAGAACAGCATACGTATTAAAGAAAATATTTTAACTTACTTGCATATTCAAAGTATGTGGCATAGCACTCTGTAATTTTCTAAGCCCAAAACATCATAACCACAGCAATCTTTAATTAATTACCTAGTTCTCAAAATCCCCCTCTTCCTTCCTCCCACCCAAAGATATCTCCACATCATGAAGTTTTGATGCAACTTCAAGAACTGCTGCCCAAGAGGGGTGTTTCAATATTAAATATTTTTACCATTAGAAATGGATCCTATCAGTTGAATTGCTGAGCACAGCACTTACTTTTCAGTAAATACAACAGGGAGAAAATTCCTAAGTCTTTTAAGTTCACATCAAGTCTAAAAGCATTTGCATTCTAAGCCTGTAAGTATCAAGCACCCTCTAGGTCTTACAACAAGTAATAGGAAAGTGCAAAACTCGGAAGACCACAAATGAGGCTTTGCAAAGAAAAAACAACAAACAAGCTCCAAAACCCCCAGCTTTAATTCCAACACTACCCCGAAGCACAAGTGTAATCTGAGCTGTACCATTCCACTCACATTCCAGGTAGAATGGATTTTGTGTTTACAAAACCTGTCTTCTCAAATCTCACTACCGATGCTCCATCCTGTCTATAAATACTTAATCACAAACACTTCACGAAAGGCAGCTCATTGGCAAATGAATCACTCTAAGTTAAAACATGGAAAATGATGTTACACAAATATGGTATTGCAAAAGAAGCCTTAAAGAGAGATTGAAAGAAACAATTTCTAAAGTCAGTCGCTTTATGTCGAAAATATTTTTCAAGCATATTCATTGACCAGACACGTATAAATCACAGGAAGATGATGCTGTACTTAAACTTCAAAACCTGAAACAATTCTCAAGACTCTCCCCAAACGCTCAGTAAACAGCAGACAGGATGCTTTTTAAAAGCAGGGCACAAGCTGTGGCAGTATTAGCTGTGGCAATAAACCTTAGGGCCTTTGAGACTGACTCCCTGGTTCAGCTCCAGCAGGCACGTCTTATCACATGCAAGGATGGCAATGGCATAGGGAAATACCAGGAAGTCTAAAACAAGGCTGTTTACAGCCCCTGACCAACCCTGGCTACATAAAGAGGAAAGATAAGAATTAAAGCTCTAGGAGGGAGGGAGATAGTCTTGTCAACCCAGGAATAACAATAGTTTAATTTCTAAACATTCTGGCTCTGCACAAGAAAGGAGTATTGCTGAGCATGCAGGCTTCACCCAGGAGCATAAGTGTTTTCAGATGACAAGGCAAACATTTTCCCTTATTAAAGCCTATCTCCCTCCCATTTTATCTGCATGTGAAGTTCATTAACAAGGAAAGACTACACAAGACTAAACCACAGTTTCCATCTGCTATTAGTTATGGCTTAATTCAGTCATTTTTATTAATTTGTGTTACATAGCGCAAGAATTATGTTGTACTATAGACAGCACAAGAATGTTTTTATCATGCTGTGTTTGTCTGTTTCTACAAAAACAACAATGCTGTACATAAAGACACACAGCAAGACCTTTCTTCAGAGACTTGAATGCAGAAAGCTGATGTTATTTCCAGTCGTGTTGACTGTACCAACTCACCAGAAACCAAGTTTTTCATGTCTCCCATAGAGAATAAATATGGAGGGAAGAATAGGAAGAGGGAGGGCAGAAAGGATATTTCTTTCACAGCTTCTATAAGCTGTGAGCAGCACTCTGGGCTGTGCATCACTGAGAACACCCAGCATAGCACACAAACACATCCCTCTTGAGTTTACCACACGGCTTCTCTCATATGGGGCTGCAAGTCTTAAGCTGTCTCCATACCACAAGACCCCTGGTTCCCACCTCAGCACTGAGCTTCTCTCCCCTCACAGGAATGGGCTTCACATGCCCCTATTCTCATTTCCTTCCACACACTCTAAGAGCATGAACCTTACAGTCACTAATTCTTTTTCTGGTGCCTTTCAGATATATTTCTACTTAATTTTAAATGGCACTTTCCTGCCTAGTTTCTTTCTCTGTCTCTCCTCAATGCCACCTTCACTAACCAGAAAACTTCATGCTTGCAAGGTCTATGCTGCTTTACAACACCACCAGTAACCTTCAGTCTTCTGTGATCCCTGGCTTTGCCCCATTCCATTTCCCAACACCACTTTTGTTGCCTTTCTTTGCCCCACTCCCTGACTTGATTGCTTCCACTTCCAGATCTCCTTCCAAGATCTGACACTAGTTCCCCTTCCAACAACTCTCCTAGATAGATTTATTTCTGTTAATATTGCATGCTGGAGAATCTCCCAGAGAGAAATTTAAGCTGCTATTTATAAGCATAGAATAATGGTCAGCTTAAAAATCCCAGGATTTTTCACCTTTATTAAAACTCCTTCAGAAACAGCTCCAAGCTTCCCAACCAAAGACTCCTCTGTATTATCCTAGCTTTCACCAGCTCAGCTGGACTGTGCTCCTTGATGCCCAGAATGTTCCTCACAAGCTCTTGATTTGAAAATCTTAGAAACATTAGAGTTGGAAGAGACTTCTAAGATCATTGAGTCCAATCATTAACCAGACGCTGCCAAGTCCACCACTGTAAGCACCACATCCATGTGTTTTCTGAACGCTTCTAGGGATGACTCCATCACTTCCCTGGGCAGCTTTTTCCAGTGCTTGGCCATCTTTTTAATGAAGACATTTTTCCTAATATCCAATCTAGTTCTTCTCTGGAGCAACGTGAGGCTGTTTCTTGTTCTATTGCTTGGTACCTGGGAGAAAAGACCAAGTCTCACCTGTCTACAACCTCCTTTTCAGGTGGTCACAAAAAGCAGTAAGGGCCCCCTGGGCCTCCTTTTCTCCAGACTAAACAACCCCAGTTCCCTCAGCCACTTCTCATGTGACAGATAAAATTCACACTTTTTTGATTACTGTAGGCCTCAAAAAATCAGAATTCAGATGGAAATTTCCTGTGGCTGTTCTATTAATGTCATGACACATTTAACAACAGCATTAATGTATCACACCTCAAGAAGAAAATCCCTTAAAAGTGTATGACACTGAAAGAGGGGTGTCCTTTTCACAGAAAAGCTTAAAAGTATTTTTTTACAACAAAATTGATCTGTTGATCAATTATTTGCATTAAAAACTTCAGTGTCAAACAAGCAGCATTTACAAATTTTTACTGCTTTAGCATTACAGTCTCCCTGAACGTGTGATTTAGAGGCTACAATCTACTCTTACACCAAAGTTAAAGCAACCTGCTTTTTTTTTTCCTCTTTTAATATAAGAACATTTTCACACCTTCCCATAGTATTTAATTTTTGCTGCACTTCACACCAAAGCCCTGCTGACTTTGTAAAAACCACCTACAGGAAATCACACTAAACTCAGAAATACCATATGGCTGCTGAATGAGAAAATAGCCATGGTTACCAAACCAAATTAATGCCACTGATCACTTTAAAGAGAGATAGATGTAGGCTTGCTAATTACTTGAGGTGCTTATTATGTATTTCAAAGTTTGAAAGTAATTCTATCCTTCTATCAAAGCCAGTAAATCAATCATCTCTGTTAAAAGCTTAGAGAAAAAGTCAAGCTTACTGCCCAAATAAATCTATGGTCAACATATGAGAAACATTACTATGAAAGCCATTCAAAAAGCCTCCTCATGGGAAAGGGTAACATTAGGAGAACTAAGTGTTTTCACATGTTGTTTTTACCTTTGTTCTTTCAAAGTCTTACTTTTCACCTCTTCTACGTCTTCAAGATTTTTTGGAGGCTACTAATCTGAATTCCATCTCTTTCTTCTCAAGGTCCCTTGGGACCGATTCTCCCCCATCACTGTCCTTTGTTCCTGCTACAGTAATTCTCTGAGCAGTCAAAAATAGCTTCACATGGCATGCTCCAACAGAGCCAGGAATTTGTGATGGTAGTGCATTTGGAAAGGAGTAGTGAAAAAAGAATTGAAAAAACCCACATTCTCAGCAATGTTGTGACTGTATGCTAAGAAAGCTTCATCCTCAAGTCACATCTCCCGTGCACTACCTGAGCAAGAGAAGGCAAATCCATTGAAGCAAAGAAGGGCTCTCTAGACAGGAAAGCCCAACCACTGACCCTGCCCTGTCCCCGGTGCCTTGAAGGCAAACAGACATCACCGTGGCCTTATTTATAATTTCATGTAACCTGCAAACAACCTTAACTCTGCTACAGTGACTTCAAAAGCAGGCTAAAACAATGGAAAACCCAATCACTGCGTTTTATTCCCTACATATATCCTGTGTCCCTCGAAAGGGGAAAAACCCCTCCTGAGTCATGGCACAAAGTTTCAAACCCTAAGGCACTCTTCCAGACTTCGTCCCACTCTGGTGTCAAGCCCTCACTTCAACATCCATCTGCTTTTAAACAACGCACATGTTTAAGCTTCTAATCTCAAAATAACTGCGTTCTCCAACTAGGCTATGATATTGCTACAGGAAATCACTCCCTTCACTCTAAAGGAGAAAATAAATCTTCCTGTGGAATCTGATTTTTCTTTCTATTTAATCACCACCAAAATATCCTACACTACAACAATGGTAAAGTTCAGACACTCTCTTCTGAAACAGAACATGAGTGTCAAAGGCTGTTTTGTTTTCTTACTTTAACACTTAAAGATAATTACTTAAGCAAAAAAGCCCCCAGCTGGATGTTTGCCTCTTTAATTTGTATTTCAATTTACACAAGCATTCAGCAATCAGCACAGCAGCCTCCTAGTACTAGTTAAGAGTTTCTGGGAGCTCCTAAAAAACTAAAGAAAAAAACCTAAAGAAGCACAAGTCATTTATTTTACATTCAGAGAAAAATAAAAATATATGTAAAACACCTATCATCTGTAAATGTTATATACATTCTAATATAGTGTGAAGGTTTGATTACAAGCTTAAATATCTGCCGCAAGAGACTATAAATCACAGAATCTCTTGGGTTGGAACAGAACCACAAGAATTATTCAGTCCAACTCCTGCACAGGACATCCTCAAGAATCATATTGTGTGCCTGAGAGCATTGTCCAAACACATCTTGAAGTCCAGCAGCCTTAGTGCCATGCCAACACTTGAAGTATTTATAGTTTTCTAATACACTTTTCCCTGGCTCCACCTCGGCAGTTTGACACTGGATGTCTTCCACACCCATCCCTGCAGGCTGCTTGCTTCAGGCTCTTATTCCTTTGTCCAGTTAAGAAATCCCTTATTCCTTCCAGTCTCAACTGGAAGCCATCTGCTTCCTGGCACCTACTTTTGCCTGTAGTTCCACCAGTCAACACTCTTAGAGCTCAGCACTTTTATAAACCCACTGACAATCCAGATGCCTTGTCTTAAGTGTTTGTTACTACTTCACAGGTTTGTCCAAGCCAGATATTCTATAACAAGCTACTTGCAATTCTGATCAGAGAGTTTTTGTTCATTTAAATCACACACATGCTTACAGATGTGCTTTGAGTAACTACAGCTCTTCATCTCTCTCCTGAAGAGCTGATTCTCATTTACATCCATACAATGTGAACCATCAACCATTCTACAAAAATTCATTTTTCCATCTTCTCCAGAGGCTGAGAAAAAAGAGATGGAGTGTCCTATTGCCTTACTCACGGGAAAGTTTGTCATTATACTTCTAGTATGTTCTCAACCTCTGCTAGGATGAGGATGTGCAGAACCAGCAGGTGAGCTGTCCCTGATGCAGGAACTAAGCCATTCCCAAAGCGGGATACTGCACTGGCTACAGGTGCCAGCTCCACAGACAACATGGGAACTGGCTGCTCGCACTGAATCCAGAAACTGAAGACACTTCCACACCCCTCCGGACAGCCCTCGGCCCTATTGGTCTCTCCAACACACCTCCAGCATTTTCCACTTCCACTGGAAGCAATGAGCAACCTTACCACAACATCGCTTGTGCGGCCACAAGTCGGGAATTACCTTATTTCCCAAGACAAAGGGTGCCATATGAGCTCCCTTTCGAAACCACCGCCTGTAGACCTGCTCTCAAGGAGTCTTTGCTCCTAACAAATAAAACAGGCAACTACAAGCACCGTGTGTCTGAACAAAGGGCAGGAGCACACGAAGGGCTGATCGCATCTCAGACCGTAACCAACGAAAAAAGTTAGGTGCTTAAACACCTTTAAATAAAGAGAAGGGGAGGGAAAAAAAGGCCCCAGGTCCCAGTAAAATAAACACAAAAGATTCAGAAGTGAAAGTGAAGAATTAACTCATTTTTACAAGATATTTTAAGGTACGGCTCAGCCGACACAAGGGCACCTCTGCCCCGGCAGGGCTGTCCCTGCGGCGGGGCCGCCGCTGTCCCGCGGCCGCGGCTCCCCGGGGCGCTGCCCCCGGACCGGGGGTTCATCCCCCGCTACACGAGCGCGGGGCGGCCCCGCCGCCTCCTCCCCGGCGCCGCCGGCCCGACCCGGTACCTCGGCGGCGCGGAGAGACCGCCCCGCGGGGCCCGCCCACCCCGCCGGGCTCCTCTCACCTCGCGACCCGGCGGCTGCCGGCGGCGCGGCCCCGGAGGCGGCGGCTGCCCGTCGTCGCGGGCCGGGCGGCGGCAGGAAGCGAGCGGCGGCCGCGGCGTCCCCGCCGTGGCGCAGTTACCATGGGACGGACGCCCTCTCCCGCTCCCTCCGGAAGTCACCGCCGGCGGGGCGGGGGAAGGAGGGGCGGCCGGCGCCGCCATCTTGAGCGCGGCGCCCGGCCCGGCTCCCGCCGGCCGCCATCTTGAGCGTGGCGTGGGGCTCGCCTGAGGGCCCGCCCCGCCTCTGGGCTGGTAGTGGCTGCTGTGAAGGGAGCGTGACCGAAACTCCCCAAAGAAGCACAGTCGAAAATGCACACTTTTAAAAATATATTGGAACTGTGGGAAAGGAGTGTCTGGAGTTGAAAGGATTCCCCTTTAGTCTAAGGAGATCACACCGCGAAGGCCACGGTGGCCCCCATACAGTTTCATCCTAGGCAGTGACGCAGATCAGATGTACCACCCTTCATCTCTAAACACATGTCAATATTGCGTATGAAATTGCACGTAGGAAACAACATTATCTATACAGATAAACCCGGTGCTGAATTCCTAGGAACAGCTTGCTCCAGACATAATTGTGCCAATTGGTGCATAGGCCTCAGTTTTTAATTACATGATTTCTTACTTTTCTGCCCCAAAAGGCGTCTTTCTCGTTTAGTGCACAGGATGGGCCGAAACACAGTCGTGGAGTTTCCTGACCTTTGAGCGCTTCTTTTTGCAGTCGGAATAAAAGAATGCCTTTGTAATTTTTTAAACCACAGTAACACGTGGGATAATCTGCAGCGATCCCTTGCACATGATGAGCTGTTTCACTTTCATCCTGTCCTGAGGGTAATCGGCTCTCTAAAAACCCTTGTGCAGCCTGTGAAACACGCGGGTCAGGCTGCTGATCGTTTGAGAGCCAGAGTCGGATTCCAAATCCCCTCCTTCCCTGCCCGATGCTCCCTCTGGCCTTCATGTGGAGTGGATTTTATCCAGGGCTCGTTGTGATCTCTGTGAGCACCATTGCTGTGTCTCCTCCATCAGCCCAAGGGTTTGCCTTTGTCAGATGGGGCAGAGCCGGAGCACAGCGAAATGCTGTGGAAGTTGGTGGTTTTAACACTGTCAGGTTTGGGACTAGAACTGCGCTCAAGGAGTGCTGTGCTGACAGGGGGGAGCATATGAATTCTGGAGGAGACTTTTCTGTGAAGCGACATGAGCAAAAGAGAAATCTCCATCTCCCCAATCTGCAAAGGGACTTTGCTGTCAGCCCTAGTCATTAATATCACGTGCTGTCACCTCGTCTCTAATTGTACCAATTTCTTCCATAGACTCAAGAAAAAACTGAGTTTTGCCATAAAGCTTCTGTAATTCCTGTGACTCTTTTCTGTCTTTCTTCCTCCCCCCTCTCTGTAATAGATTACAGGGTATCATTTATGCTGCAGTGGCCCTCCACCGGAGTACACTAACATCAAGAAATATAAAATACCTGTTTTCTGCACCCCAGCTCCTGTCTTTCAGTGCCATCTAGTGCCCACGCATGGAAGAGATGGTGTAATTAATCGAATTTCCCCTCGTCAGCTCGATTTGCTATAATTAATGCACTTTGGAAATTGATAGATGGCACCGGTAGAAATTATATTAATACAATATTTCTCTATATAAATATAGCGATATATAAATTCATATTTTTATTTTATGGCACTAAATTCTGACACAGATCTCTTTTGCATTAATTAAATTAAAATCAATAGCACTCACAAATCAAACATATGTATATATAGCAGTTATTTACTTTTGGCTATGCTGTTCTTTGTAATTAATTAGATTGCTTTGGGAAATAATGGTCTCATAAAAAAAAGTACTGAAATAATTTATCACCTTGCTTCATTTTCAGCTCTACTGAAAAGGAGCAGCCCCCCAGATCCGAGCCCAATCACAATTTCATTTGCAAAGTAAATCTGCAAGTCTTGGAGTAACAGGTCTTTCTATTCATCTACAGAAAGTAACAAGGTGATTTTTGAAACAAGGAAGAAACAAAAAGTGAATGGTTATCCTGAGATCATCTGACTTCAGTTTGTCATATTTTATCCCTTCATGCCTTTCTTTACAGTGATGACTAGTTATTATTCTCATCAGCAGTGAAATAGTTCTTAACCTTGAAACACCCTTGGCTGTCTTTTACTGTAACACATAAACTTGAGAGATGCACATGAGGGAGTTACATCATCTCCCCATATTACTGCAAAGAAAGCACTTCATGGCCAGTACAGATAATTCCCCCTTGAAGATCTCAGATTCTAAATTAAGATGCAAATTTGTGAGTGGCAAGTACAACAAAAGGAATATGAATACAGAATTCTGTATGATAGTCTAGTGCATATTCAGATCCTTGTTTATATGTAACAAATCTTACCTTTTCTACCTGGCCATGAAAGAACTGTAAAGTCACTATTCTCTGAATTAGTCCAGCTAAAGAGGAAACAAAACAAGGTGCTCAGCTGCTTTCATTCTAGTAAAAATCTAATTTAATTAGAGCAATTTCAGATCACAATTCTGACAGCTGTGTTTATCACACTTTCTTCAAAGGATAGAAATTAGCATTGACTGACATTAGCATCAAAGCTTATTTATTCACCCGCCCACATCCTAGCAGCCCTTCTGAGTTTGTCTGTTTATTTAGCACTTTAATAACACCACAGTAAATAAGATTTCATTTCAGAGAGTGCACGTTTTTTTGTCAAAGCATTTAGTGCAGCCTTGTTGGAATGCCACGGTAGAGCCCCTCGTTGCAGGTTTGATGAAAGAGCACTGGGTGTTCTCCAGAAAAAGCATTTTAAATGGTTAACAAGGACATAGCCTGGGACACAGAATTTTTTTTTTCTTTCTTTTATGTCAACAACTAGAAAATATCTGTCTTTCAGCAGTAGCCAGAGACAACCTGTCAATTCTTAAGCTGCAGAGGACTGCCCAAGTCTGCCAAAAGCTTGGATGGGGTGGAAATGGAGCCTCCTGCAGACATGATCCAGGCAGAAATGGCTGACCACCTCTGTTATGCTTTGCTTGTTTATGAAATCAGGAGAAAGACAAGCAGCAGCCCTGTGAGCAAAGGGGCACTGTGGGCATTTTCTGCCTTGCAGTGAAACATCAAAATTAATGAGGGAAATAGCTTTTCCTTCCCGAGGTTTATCATGTACAGTCAGGACAGTAGTCTCACCTAGACAGTGCTAGCAGTCTTAGCTGAAACCAAAAAATCAGAGCCCTCACTGAAAGGTGTAATTCAGAGCATGAACAAAGAACAGCATAGATGTAAAAGTTCTCTCTCCAGTGGGCATACAGTTCTAAAGAAAAATCAAATTTAAAAATTAAAAATTAAAAACCAACAGAACAAAGAAAACAGAGAATAACTAATGGGAATAAATTCCACTGCTTTGACCACAGAATTACTTTCTCAAATCCTGGGACTTAATATGCAAGAGAATTATCATAAGACAACAGTTCTGTGTAATGGAAATAATTAAATTTTCGGTATTTCATCCAGCAGTGCAGACAGGCCTGTGGAGTGTGCCATCTTAGCTAGAGCACTTACTCAGTCTGACCACTGCTTTATACAGCAGGAGCTGAAAAGTGACAAATTCAACTCTCCAATTCTGAAAGTAGGAAAAAACGAGAAACGCCAAGGAAATGAGACACTCAGCAGCTGGTTGGTGAGACAGAGAGATGAAAAATTCACAACTTTCAATCACTCACAGCACATGTTTTGGAGAAAAAGACTGAACTCCCAGTTTGGCTTTGGAGGTTGTGTCATTTCCAATCTTTCCTGTGAGACTCAAGCTTGGCTTATGGTGGCGATGTGCATGTGGATGAATGACACGTCTGCTTTAAAGGATTGTATTCCTGTCTTCGTTTTCTGTAGTTGAGAGAGAAAACAGCTTTTGGGAAGATATATTTCCCTTGTAAATATCACCATGCTCCAAACCATTACACTCAGACTGACTTTTTTTTAAAAAAAAAAAGGAGGAGAAAGGAAAAAGGTAGGGGAGGCAACAGCGTTAACACTGATTTGCATGTTCAACTGACAGCCCAGCAGCTGGAAAATTTTGTTTATTCTGTTTAGCTAGCCAGAAACCACACAGGCCCATGTAAACCCAAATTTTGGACATGCTTTTTCTCAATTACCATGAATATGTCAGGGAAAAGCATAATTTGAATGTCCCTTCAAAAGCATGTCCAGAAAACTTGTCTTGCATAGTGCTTTACACAATCCATTCTTCCAGTGTTTCCCCTCCCTTTCTTGCACACCTGCAACCAAAAATGTACAACAATGGTAAGAGTAGCTTAGGACAATATTCAGTATCTCATTGGAGATTACTGCAGCAGCATATTAACTGGGATAAGAGTATTCTTCTTTTATTAGATTAGTTGATTGATAAAGCAAATCTACCTTCTTTATGAATACTGACCAACACTTTAATCTGCAACAAAGATATGGAACCTGGAGAGCAAGAATTAAGAAAATCACTATTAATAATGTTGCTACTTGTTTTGCTGAATATAGGTAAATTTTACATATTTCCAGTCAACCAAAGTTCTTTTTGTTTCTACTTCTCTACTTTGATGAGTGAGAAAAAATCCCCTGCATTTGCCCAGTGCAAAAGAGGATTCTGCAGGCCAGTTTAGGGACATCAGGGTATTGAATTCCTTTGTAATGGCCCAAGCAGGAAGCTTTCCATATTCAGAAGTCATCAGCTAATGACATCTCCAAGACCCATGCATCAGAAAATAAGAGTTCCAATTAATGGGAATCAGATTACAAGCTCCAGCAATCCCTTTAGCTTAAATAAACAGCAGATGCCACTGAGGTCATGTTCTTCCTCATAAAACTCCTTTTTTTCTTCCATGATGGCGATTTTTCTCTGCTGTGCATTAAATCTTGCTGGCTGGGCAAAGAGAGGGGATGTGTTGTGCCACAAGCAGGTAAGAATTCACTCCCAGCCTAATAAGTTACTTTCATCAGAGATGTATTGGAACAGCAACAATCAGTGTTTAGTTGTTGAGACACTTCTTGGGTCACATTCTGAAACTTCATTAATATGTGAAAAAGCACATTGTGAGAAACCCAATGTATTCTTTATTGATCTTCAACACTCTGTACCCCAAGGTGTCTTTTGTCACCCAAAAAAGTCCATGTCATTTCTCTCAGAGCTTTCTCCACTACCTCCATGTTCCTGAAGATAAACCAGTAAAACATTCATCAGATGAAAGGCAACTAATGTAGGTGTTTTCTGTTAGGAACACTTAAAAAATTACAATTCTCCCAGTGCTTCCACTTACCTTGCACTGAGACTCCATCCCATAAGGCTGATTTATGGCTGTAGCTTATGTGGTGAACAGTGACAAGACATTTGCAGTATCAGAAGCCACAAAACACAGTTAAACCTTGAAAAGCAACAGTGTGGAAACACCATCAGCAAACCTGCTGTTATATTTTAGAAATGAACCAGTTTTGCTTTAGCAGCAAAGAGCTGCAAGAAGTTGTATTAGAGCAGAGAGGGTGAGCTGCAATCACCTCTGGCTCATGCTTCATGAGTCCCAACTCCTGTGCTACCCTTTTTCTCTCAAGTTACTCCCTCCACTAAGCAAGCCTGCTGTTAAATAGGTTTATGTATCAAAGGTTCATATTTAAGTCTTGTTAAAGAGAAGTAAGAATAAAATTTGATGGACAAGAACCAAGCTCAAGGGAAAGATCTCAGAATACACTGCCAGAGCTGAAGTCCTGTTTTAAAATTCAGTTGTATCACACCTAAAACTTGGAAAACTGCACTACCAGTTTTAGATATCGCTTTTCCAAAGCAGACATTCACTTTAAAGCACAAATTGGCACAAGCTGACACTTCAGGCTTTCAGGGAAGTTGTGTTGCACCTAAATTGCAAGAGCCCATGTGTGATTATTCGCTAAAGTTGAACTGGCTAACTAGAACTTCAAATACAGATTCAGACAGTTTCAAGTTTCAACAACATTTGGGACTCCTTTATCGATAGGCAACGAAAACTGGATTCAAAATTATGAAGTCCATAATCTATTATCTTCACGTTAAAAAAAAAATCCCATATCTTCTGTATAATTTTATAGCTAGAAAAACCCCACCACACATTTCACGCATTCTTAGTTACAAAATTTCACCCAGCTGATCATCCACAATGTTTTTCTTCAAGAGGTCCTGGGACTTACCTTGGATCAGCTGAATGTCCTGTACAGCACCATTGTTGCAGTCATTAGTAACCAGTCTTGCAGCATAACAAAGCAGCACAGGTTATTTCCTTACTGGCAGGAATTCATAAAGGATAATTGGAGTTACCTTACATTATGCCAACAGCAAACACCACTAACAGAACCGGGAATGTTGCAACAGAATCACATACTTAAGGGATTTTCAGAGAATTGGTGATAGGAAAAAGGTTTCGAATTCAGGTTTTGGGAAGGATTTTGTGTCACCTACATTTCTTATGGTTAGACAAAGTTAATCCTGTACAGTGTCACGTAGTTAGTGACCCATCAAAACCCCTCACTTAATTCTTGGATCGGGCTAAATTTGGGATATTGCCTATTGCAAAGATGCACATAAAGGCTCAACTATTTTCTGTTTCATATGAAAGAGGTTGCCTGACATAAGGTCATAAAAGCTGCTGGGTTGGTGGTTTTTCCCTGTAGTATGTCCAAGGACCCTCAGGTGCTCTTCTCTGCCCAGCTAAAGGGTGTCCTCATTAGCTTTCTCTCCACACCATGTCCAGTTTTTTGCCATGGCTGTTGCTGAGGAAGGGCACCCCTGCCTCTTCCTGGGCACCATCCTGCTGGGAAACCTTGTGGCTTTGTGTCCTTCTCCCCCAACACTTGGGCAGGTGCCTGTGACAGTGGAGTGTCCAGGAGCTCCAGGAAGGTCTTATTTACAATGCAAGGTTAGAACACACTGAGTTCAACTTCACATTCCAGTGCTGTTCATGGGAAGTGGAAATGAGTGGAACAGACAAAGATTTATTTATGGCAATCTTGTATCTCGCAGGGTGATAGATTTTCATGGTTACACTGAGATTACTTTCCTACAGCCACATTGATTTCCACGGAATAATTTCATATTTGTATTCCTGTAATCTGGCCAGGAAGAATCAAATGTTCCATTTAAACCAATTTTTTTTTTCATTCAGTGGTAAATTTTTCATGCTCTTCTAGATCTGAGTTCTGGACAAACGGTAAATGAGAAAAATAAAATTGTGAGGGAAAAGAAAAATATCTGTTTTATTTATACCAACTCATTTGCATTAAAATCAGTCGTGGCTGAGGCTGGTTTTTGCAATATGCAGGGGGAGCTTTTCCAGGCCAGGTCCCTCAGCAGTTCTCTGCATACCCAGCACTGGGTTCAAAACAGCTTTTCATTGACGTTCGAGAGTCTGTTAAATTTACCACGTTTATTAGTATTTGTTTATTAACAATTTGCAAAATCAGCTGTTCCTGTACTCTGACTATGCATTATTTACCTTATCCAGAAGAAAAGCTGAACACATGAAATCCTAGGGGAGGTTTCCTCTTATAGCACCATTTAAAACTGCAGCCCCAGTGCAGGTTTCAATCAAATGCACTGTTTTTCCTCGAAACCTGCCTGCACATACATGCCTTATCTGTGTGGCAGTGAGGAGCAGTCTGAAGGTTATTGGGGTAGCTATGGAATATCAATACCTCCATGGCCACAAATGCAATGTCTATTTGTTTCTTCTAAACCCCTTTTTACTTACTTATTATTCCAGTTGTGGTTTTCCCCGGATGATATTAAAAGCGGGCAAAGTGCATCCATTGGGTAGAGAGAGCCAAGTCTGTGTAAATTGTAAGTCAGAACTCCCTACAACTGAACGAGCATAGGGGCACACAGTTATTTCTGTGTCAGAATTCCTGCAGTAGGTGCATGCCCTCGGTTACCTCCACAGGCCGTGCTGCCCATGTGCAGTTGGTCAGGATGTTCTCTGAGCTGATGGAGGGGAAGAGATGAAACCCAGTGACAGTCCCTCATTTCAGACATGTCACTCAGTAACTCTGTCATATTTACCTGAAACTCTCTCCAGAATGTGTTTTCTTACCAAGGAGACTTTTTACTTTCAGCAGGAGACAAGATATTGTGGAAGCTGCAGAGAGATTTTCTATCTGCCTTGCCAGTAGAAAGGTTTTCCATTAATAGTTACAGCAGGGAGGTTTTAAAGGCTGTGTTGCCAAAAGAAAATGGTTTGAATTTTAATGTGTGGCTTTGAGTTCAACATTTTCCCCTTTCTCGTTCATTAATTTCCTCTTATATTCCTAAGGATCTACCATGTATTACAGTACTTTTCACAGAAATTCATGTAATCTGATCTTAAGCTTTATGTGGATTCTCATTCTGGTCAATTCATTAATACTTAAAAGTTTCTGCAGTTTGAAATACAGGAACAAGTAAGTCCTTAGTCAGACTGACTACACCTGGTAATACATGGCTCAAATTTAACAAACCTGTCAAGAATTACTTGGTCTTTCTTGGTCCACCCTTGATTAGAATCATCCTATTCTGATTTCTTCACAAGTGTCTTCTGCCCCACTGGTTTAACTGCGAAGTTTGCACAAACTTCATACCATACCTAACATACCACACACTGATTGCTGTCTACCTGTGTGATAACTATGGTTTTCTACTGTTTTCATCCACAAAGGCTGCATCTAGGCATGCAAAAGCTCCTTTGTGGGTACTGTAAAATGTACCCTTTGGAAAAAGATGATGGGCTGATACTGTGCAGTGTAGTCTGAATTGTATTGATAGAATTTATATCATTTGAACAAAAAAAACCCAGCAAATTTTACAAATCATCAAGGTTTTAAATCCTGGTGATAATCCCTTCAGACAACACCAGTAAGTATTAAAAGGAGGAGAAAAAATAGCGAAGTGCCAGCTTTGTTGCTTGAGTAGTGACTGCATTCCAGTTAATCCATCCTTAAAATAAGTTAATCGATCATACTAAAATTAAAAAAAAAAAAAACGGAAAGAAAAAATTTTAACTTGCTAAGGAATTATAGTAGTTGCAATTCAAACTGTCCCATCAGAGATACAGACTCCAAGGACACTGTGAACTATGGAAACAAGAAGCTTTAATTTTGAGCATAACACCAAGTTAATCTGTGAAGTTGCACCAAACACATTTCTGCACCATTCAGCTTGCAATATGATCTGCCACTTTGCAAAGAAGAAAACCTGTAGCCTCTTTTAATTACCTCCTCAGACTGGCCAGATTCAGCTAATATATTATTTGCTTTAAATAATCCTACCATGGGTAGCAGGTTTTGATAGAACAGTTAGTGTATGCAACAGCCATATAGACATCTGAATTTGGAAAGAATCAGGTCTTAGAGATACATCAGGAATCTCTATCCTGTTTGCCAGTTTGTCAAACCAAACACATTGGCAAGGTTCCATGTTTTATCCCACAAATTCATAACTCTATGACTGAGCTCTCCAGACAAGAGATTCACATCAACCTCACTTGTGTCACATTAAACGTGGCAATTGGAAGACTCACTTGGTGGTCTTTGTAAATACCACAATTCCTGTATTTGTGACTTTCTCCATTTTTAATACTGATGTTTTGCCATGTGGAGATTTCCTGTCATACTCGTGATTTTTTTCTAAACAGCCATAGCTAAAGCTCCTGTTTCCTGCTGCAGTCCTGATCTGCAGATGCTGTGTGCACAGGGCACTGCTGCTATGGCTTTACAAAGGACCATCGTGATTTATCCCTGGTTGGCAGCTCAGTGTAAGTTGTGACAACCCTTCCCAATTTAAATCTAGGGTACCGTCCTAGCGTTCACACTGTCTGTGCTGGGCAGCTGTGTGGAAAAACTGCAGGAAAACACAAGCTCTGCTGCCCCTTGGTGGCCATCACTCCAGCAGAGTCCTGTGGGAATTTTTTATCCGTTGGAGGGCTCTGTTGGTGCAGTTTTTGATGATGTTTAGGGAGAAGGTATTGACTAAGCTGTACTGGCAGAAACTGGGGAAGCACAGCCAGCAGAGGAGAGGGTCCAGGTGTCATAGAGGACAAGGTCCCTGACCTTCAGATTTGGGAGCAACTCAACAAAGCAAGGGCAGCTTTACATCCAGGAGCCATCAACATGGACATTGCAAATAAGTCCTTCTGTGGCAAAGCTAGACAGAAAGATTGGAGGCATGAAACAAAATTCTTAAAACCCCCACTTGGCTCTGAGAGACAGATGGGACTCCTGGAGACACCAGCAGCTACATGTCTGGTTCAGACTGGGAAGACTGAGCCCATTATGCTAGTGAGGCTTCATCCAGAATATCAGAGAAGTAATTCCCAAAAAACTCCCTTCACACAGTATACCCCACAATGTCACAGACCTTGGCAAGACCTGGGATTTTCTACAGCCGTAAGAACTTCTGCCTAATTACTTTCTTTTTTCTAAACAGGAATTTGGGAAGCCCATCTCCTCTCCTGTTCCAGTCCTGTTCCAGGACTTGACATGCTTCACTGTAGCTACTACGTCCATAGGTACCCAATTCGTGTATCTTCCTTACTTAAGTCCTCCTTTAAACAAGGATTAAGCATTCTCTCTAATTAATAAAGTTGCATTAAATTGTAGAAAGTAACATTCAAGACAGAGCCTTTTTCTTGCTACTGTATGTAAAGTTTTAAATAATGAAATAAAACATGATACTTGAAGATTGTTTATTTTAAATGGTATTCTGAAATTCGTAGCTATATACAAATTTTCCAACTATGAAGCTTAAGATTGCATGGTGACTGTCTTCACAAAGTAAGGCTGCTTGGTCAGTGATTTCAGAGCTGATTCCATTGAAGTGGGATTACTCAGATACAGGACGGCTTCAGGAAGCTTGTAATCCATGAAGACACCAACATCAAAGGAAGGAGGGGTTCCCACATAAAAAGCAGATCAACAGCCACCTGGGTTGCCCGTGGGACCTTTGCTGAATTTGAGAGCATCACCAGTGGTGAAAGGTCTGAATGAAACCAAGGGTCACTGTGGAAAGGCCTTCACACTGCATTCAGGTACACACTGCAGGGGCTTTTCCATGCCAGTCTTACTCACTGTGCTTTAGTCCTCACTCAGCTGGGCCAGTGACAGGAAAAAAACACAGAAAAGGGAAAAAAGGCAGCTTATGCTACTATGGTAATTTAAGAGTGATCTTTAGAGACAGAATCTTTTTAGGGATAATTAATAGGCATGAACAGGATTTATGTTAATGCTGAAACTTCAGTTTAGATACCAGACACAGGGATGGGATGAAATGTTTCACCCCGCAGCCAACAGATATTCACTTCTTGGAATTCCCATGGAAGACAGATGAGCTACTGCCTCCTCTCGTGTTCCCCCATACTAAAGGCAGAGATATGCTTCATGAGTTTGTTTTATACATAGACAATTAAAAATACATTTTAGTAATGTTTCCCATTAAAACCTTACCCATAGCACAGTACTGAAATCAGTGCAACAAAATGACAGGAAGGAGTATTTACAAGCATATTGTATTGTACCAAATTTGCAAGACAAGAAAATTCTAAAGTGCAAAGTTGTCTCTATTCTACACAGACACAGGGATCCATTTTCCTGCTCGTTGTACAAACCACTACCATCATTACAGACACACCACAGATCCATGCTGAACATCCAAGTGACCAAACACCATCCCTAGGCTGATGGGCAAAACTCCTCTACCAAATCCAGTGGGAGGCAGACATCAGCATCCAAGGGCCAGGTTCAGTCCCTCAGCTGTAGGTGTGTCCCATGCTGGATGGAGAATAACTACTGAAATTGCAGGAGGATGAAACATGAAGGAAGTGTATTTAAATACATGGAGGAAGGTATTTAAATAGAAATCCTACAAAGAGCTTAATGGTTTGGCTTACAGTAGATTAAAGACAATCACTGCTTTTCTTAAAGCACAAAACAGAGGGCCCAGCACTCCGTGTTTTATTCAGCTGCAGTTCTGTCCTGCTTAAAATGGGGCACAAACTTTTAAAGACTATTTACACCAACAAGATTTGCAGGCTTAGCCATGAGAGCCTCTAAAACCAGAGAGAGGCCACAAAAACAGGCTCTTGCAGCATTAGAATATTAAAAAGTCACCGTTCAAAATACCTCACTCTTAAAAATTACTAAAGGGAGCTATAAGAGAAGGAACATGGCTGCTGGGTTTCCAGATTCACTGAAACTCCCAGTTCACTCACCCATATTTTTAAGCATACTGGACAGATAATCTATATCCTATTTACAGTAATTCCTGCTACTACCCAACAAAACCGGAAGAGAAAGCTGGCTGCTCATTGCCTCACAGCTCTCTCTACTTTGCAAACTAAACAGTCTCCAGCTTCTTATTTTTTGGAAAACCATCCAATGTTTGCCACAGGATTTCAGCTACAAGTCAACAAAGTTTGTCTTGAAAAGCAACACATGTTAAGTGAATTAGTTTGTTCCATTAGTCTATTTTTAAACTACTACATCATATTTACTGAAACAGCTATGGCATAAGAGGTTACACAGCTAGGCTTAAGTAATGTCATCATCTGACACAATTAACTTGGTTATGCCCCAAACTATTTACAGTGAACTTGATTCAGACAAACCGCTCGGTTTGAGAAAGCGTCCAAAGAATTCCAAGTCCATAAAATAATCTTTCCTACCAAGATGTTTGGGAATGATTTAGTCATGATTTGTTAATTTGATTTTAAGATACCCCTCTACTGGAACCCACCCATGGGTAAAAGCTGCATTGGAAATGAGTCCCAGGACCTACACATGCATTAGCAAACAAGGGTAAGTCTGCGCCACAATTTGTCCAGATGGAAGGGAAAATGAGGAGAGGAGGGAAAACAGGATCTAGTCTAACACAGAAAGAAAACTAATTCAGTTGAGATGTGTACATATTGACAAAGAATTCTGAAAAACAATGAGTAACTAAAAAAGTTGTGATTATGCAACTGAGTTAACTGTATCTTGATTCTTAAAGGGGGAAGGCTGAGCAAATGTTGATGACTACAGCTGGAAGACATTCTTAGAATTAAAATCTATATAAGAAAACTAACTCCACACTCCACTCTGGCAAAACCTAAGCTGATCTTTTAACAATGCAAGAAGTCTAAGGAGTCAGCTGGTCAAGTTAGGAACAGATTTGAGTAACTCTTCATGAAATATACCCCGGGGTCCCCGTGCAGCTCCAGAAGAAATGGAGCCATTTTAGGTATATATTCTTCTTGATACTCATTACATTCTAGGCCCCTGCAGAACACAAACTTCTTGCAACAGAATTCAGCTCAGTTTACGCTTATTTTTATGTGCAGAACTGACAGAAAGAAAAATCCATCAAGCAAGGAGGTCTGCATTTGATCAACCCACAACAGCCAGCATTAAAAGTCTCTTTGCCTTTTGTATCAACAAATTTTTATAATTTGGTCCAGTATCTCACAGGAAGAGTCTTGAGTTGCCTATTAACCTCCTCAGCAGCTTTTGTTCCACAGGCCTTCAAGGAGTTACACACCTGCTCTCTAAGCTGACTCCAAGCCCCATGGAAGATTTTAGAAGCACTGAATTACAGCACAGTGGAAGGTGAACAAAGAGGAATGTGTTTACATTTTACATCACAGTAAGTGCATTTGCCATCATATGTGCTGGAAGGGTGAACACTGTCAGGCTGCTCAGTTTCTCTCTCATGCAAAGAGAAGTGCAGCAATTGGTACCCAGGGATTGCAAGGCTCTCACTTCAACACATTCATCATATGCCTTTGCATTTGCAGCAAATCAGAAAGATGTTTTCGTTGTCACAGGTGTTTTGCAGTGCTCAGCACTAAAGAATGCTGTCACATTTTTCACAGCAGGCAGAAATGGAAGCAGCAAGTTCTACAAAATCCTTTCTCAGCCTTGACTGGGCTTGGCTTCTGGCAAGTTTTCTTCAGAAAGAGCTGATTTCAGTGCAATACTGCAAAAGCTGAGAAGCAGCCCTGTTTACACAGGGCATAAAGGAAATCTAGAGCTTGGCTTCCCAGCTGCACCATCAGCTCTTCAGTTCATCTTTCCTCCCTGTTCTCCTGACAGCTTCTTATAGACACCACCCAGATGGGAACACAGCAACTTACTTCCAAATCCATTACCTTAGCATGACAGCTTGAGGAATTCCAGTGCCAGGAGATTTGGACTGTCTGCAGACTTCAAACTTAACAAAGCTTTGAAGATTCAAAAACTCAGAATGAATGACACAGGGATGCTTTGCTTTTAAGCACTTCCATGTTGCTTGCTGCATTGCTTTCAGATACACTTTGATTTTAAAGGATTTGGATCAAAGGACAGACAAAGCTAAGGTATCTTACTACAAATTCTGATATAAAAACCCTAATCTATAGAGGAAAGGACAGACTAGTAGTTTCAGAACATAAATTGTGCTCTTGTTATGCAGAACTTGAGGTTTCCCAAATTCTTGCAAGTCCTGTGAAATACCATAGGAGTGTTACAAACCAAACCCAGATTTTCTTCCCTCACTACAATTAGGTGAATTGGAACACGACAGGGTGCTAAGCCTAAATGACAAAACTTGAATAAATATAACTGTTCATGCAAACCTCTGTTCGCAGAATTGGACATGATAAGAGCATATAAGGTAATGGAAAAACCATCAAGCATTACAATCATGATGCTTCCTTTGCTATTTGTGGGTAAAACTAAACCCACAAAAAGAAACTCCCTAGAGGCACAATAGGAACATTTAAGCCCACTCATTCTATGATATCCCACTAAAACCAAAAATAAGTCAGATATAAATAACCTCCTAGAAATCCACCACATTCTTAAGCAAGATAGACACATATTAACAAAGGTAAATTAAATTAGTCTCCTAAAAGAAGAAAGGAGGATCAAAAAAGGAGATCAGAACTAAAGCCCCAGAGTCCTATGAATAGGAGTTTCAAAGTGAATTCAAAGCACTTATGGTACTTAAGAAATCTGGCATCCACTGTCTTTTTGAGGCTTTATATCTGGTTCCTTCAGAGGTTTTACTTCTTCATCTGGTTTTGGTTTAGCCTGCAAACAAGAAGAAAAATAACTCAACTCAATACCACAAGTACAAACCACTGTGTCTGCACAGTATTTATGCATAGCTAACTTTACATGTTATAATCTAATAGTCCCTCTCTTTTCAAGGCTGAAAACTTTGAGTAAGCCTCAAGCAAGAGGGAAAAGCCAACTGCTCCTGTTTCAGCATCCTTAAATGAATCCTTTTCTGAAAAAGAATCTTTCTCTCCAAGCATTCACTCCAGTAATGTCACAGGACTTAGTGAAAAATAAGCTGATTTTCCAGGTACTGGCAGAGGTTAATTGACTTGCCCCTGGCATAACAGAAGGAAGAGCTTAGGTGATAGCCTTGTATCTGCATCCTACACTGAGCTGGGGAATGTTACAGAAGAGCCAAACTAACTCTGTGTGATGCACAGAATAAAGCCAGAGGGAAGAACAGCACATAGGATTATCTTACAGTGTCCTCCTTTGGCCTCTTGGTGAGATCAAATGCTGCAACTGTTTCAGGAGTCCAGTGTGCGTTCAAGGCAGGAAACTCAAAAGGAACAGGCTCTACTAAGCCATAGTTTGCTTTCAATTCCAGCTGGGGAGCCTCTGCTGGCACTTTCTGGAAATAGCTGGAACAGAATACAGAAATGTATTTCAAATACAATGCACCATCTCTGCAAGTCTTGTTTGCACTTCTAAACAAAGCAATCTGGGTTTTCAAAGTGGCAAGCACTGCTGCTCTCTTCCATTTCATTAAGGCACTGCCTAACATGCATTCTGCCAGCAAGGTTCACAAGAACAAAAGCAACTCCTTCTTAGGATTATTGTTTGTTCCCTAATCGAGTGGCAGGTTTTCTCCTACTTCATAACCAATATCCCAGTGCTTCAATGAGAAGAGCATCTTTTGTCCAAAAAAAAACCTCTTCAAAATACAAATGTATTAAAGTACTTCCCAAAGATGAAGAGGACAGCTCTCTTCCTAAACATTCCTAATGTGCCACAGTGGATGATGGCAACACAGCAGTCCCTCAAAGACTGGCTACAGGTCAAAGCCTGACTCAGGGTGCCCCTCTGCCCTTGGCAGGCCAGCAGTGCGTTACACACTGACACACTCTGCCTCACTTCCTGTGCTGCACAGAGCTCTCCCAAACCAGCCACTGCTTTCTCTTTTCAAGTTTTGTTCTAGAGGGACATGGATGTGTTGAAATCTCCAGTATGCTGCTGTTGTAAGCTCTGACAATAGGTATTTGAACCAGAGCAGAGCACTTCTCTTCCTATTTGCAGTTCACTTTGATGTACTTGACCATCCTTTCCATTTAGTCGGTTCCCCTACTATGCAGGTCTTTAAATATCATGAAAATGGAAATAAAAAACCTATTATGGCATACTAAATCATAATAGGAGGAAAGGGGAGATATAAATGAGAAAAAGAACTCTAAAGACAAACTAATATTGATATTTCCAACTGAAATAAAAACTTGGTATTTCCAAACCCTTTTTGGAAGGACATTAATGAAGAGAGAGCCCTGTTCACACTATTAACTATACTTGGACTGGGGTAAAGTTCCTAGCACCCTAAGCATGATCTTCACTGAAGGCAGCACCATGTTTTGACTTCCCTGCTTGCAAAGCAGAATCACCTACTGGTCTTCTCCACCTTCCCCTTTGCCCTCTTTTCCCTACTATATCCCAGGAGACAGGAAGAGAGCATTACAGCAACACAGCAACTTCTGCAGATTTCCTCCTGTGCAGAGAAGGAAAAGTAACCAAGTGGTGGAGGAATGAAGGAAGAAAACTGCTCAACCACTCCAGATGTCAGTCCCACCCACCCTGCTGAACTGGTACAGGACACAGAGTGGGACAGCACAGACCCACTGCAAATCTGCCAAGAGAAAATTAGAGAATTGCAAATTTATCTGTAAGTTACATGCCATGCCCTAAGGGAATGTAACAACTGCAGAGTAAAATTTACCATCCCATCCTGAAATAAAGGCAAATGAGGTAATAACACCTCATACAGAGTGCTGTACCAACCATGAATTACTTACATAAATCCATTCTCTCTCTGGCATTTTTCTAGTGTGTTCTTAATCATACTTCCTAATTTCCTAAAGAAAAGATGTCCAGAAGGTTTGGCAGTAGTCCCAGGCCCTTTGGTTTCTCCATACTCTTTGCACAATGCTTCAGCCTTGGCAAAAACTTTGCAAGAAAGGAAAGAAATAAAAATTATTTGCATGATCCTCCTAAATCATGGTTCTGCTCTACAGTGCTTCTGTCTTAGAAGACAGAAGAATCCAGTCAGGCCTCTTTCTTCTTAGAAACAAAACCAAACTAGTTCAAAGACAGCACTTCCAGTCAAGATTTACTGCACCCAACAAGTGACTAGGAACAGGAAAAGGAAAAGATAGCTTCTTGGGTGGGAAGATGCAGGAAAGCATTCTTATGTGTGGGGCAAAATGCAACAATAAGCTCAAGGATGTGCCACATAGTAGGGAAAAACAGAGGGTGTGAAGGTGTCCACACACAGCTGATGTCCCATACCAAACAACAATAACCAATATGGAGTGGGAGAAGAAGCACTCTCTCTGAACAGCAGAACAGTATTTGTTTTACAACAAGAAATCCAACTTCGTTTACTCTTAAAACATTTTTGATTTTTTTTTTAAAACGAATATTAAAGGTTCCACTTTGAAGATTTGAGCATTTTTATACATTGCAGTAAAGTTATCCAGTGCAGGCAATTGGGGTAGAAATAGCTTTGAAGAGAGAAGACTGGGCAGAAGACCTGGAACTACTGCAAACTAGCCTGAATATACCTTTCAAATTAATAGAAAATAACTAAGTTACTGAAATCTGCTTAAATATAAATAACCATGATCTAGATTTACTACTTATCCTCCAAAGCAGAAATGGCTGTGCTATTCTACCATGTAGACCAGAAAACAGGACGACCAAACCATTGGTTTTTACACTGTATCTTGCAGGCAGCTCAAAGCCAGTCTCTTAAGCCAGGCTGGGAAGTGAAGATGAAATTTTCTGCAGCACTGTTATGAAAGACAGTCTTTGGTAAAAAAAAATTAAAAAAAAAAATACATGGTCTCTATTCAAAGGCGTGCTGGATTTTCATCAGGTGACAGAAAATCTTTATGGGAGAGCAAATTAAGACAATACAGCAAAACAGAATAGGCATGACCATGTACTCCAGTCTCAACCACACTTACATTTCTCTGATTCCTGCAGAGATCTGATTGCTTCCCCACATTTATCACTGGCCAGCAAAGTCTGGCCATGGTAACAGTATGCCTGATGGGAGAGGACAAAATCATTACCAACATCACTGGGCACTTCCTGCACCAACTCCCTTCTCCTGCTCCCTACAGCAGCTGCAGCTCTCTGCAGCTGCCATTCCCTGCAGGCAGTTGAGAGCTGGGGAATGCAAGTCAAAGCAGCAGTCACAGAGTCATTAATGCAGTTCAACATGAGCACTGTGAACCAGAACCATGAACACTTCGTATGAACTGAGCTGTCTCAGATCTGGCCAAGAATAACTGAGCTGCATGAAGCTGTTTTGACCTGAAGCACTGGCACACAGGCCAGTCCAAGCTCCCACTGTAGCAGTGTGCAGCATCAAGCCCCAGCACAGAAAGAGAATGAACCCCAGGCAAGTTTACAAAGCTAAGACTGAAAACTAAAACTACCTGAACACTCAAAAACTCCATCTACAAAAAACGTCACTGAATCTGGAAGAGATGAGGTGTTCTGCTGTCTGAGATATTTTGTTATAGTCCAAATAACTTTTCCACCCCAAAAAGTCCCATTCCTTCACTCCTGTGCTTGAAGGTGGTATTGTATTCCAGTGAGACCTGAATTGCCTATTATCTCTTATTAGGAGTCTAGTTTAACTAGTAAATACAATAGGTGAAGGAACAATCCCATCAATGCCTACCTTGCCCCCCTTCCTTTAGTGTCTCTTCTCACAGTACAGATCTATCCAAATCTATCATTGCCCAGATCCCTCAAATTTAAAAAAAGAGGAAGTACAACTCTGACCCTCCCTCACCTTTCAAACTTGTTAATAAGTCAAGCAGCTCTTAGCTACAGGTTCAGCCTAAGAGAAAGACAATTATGTAAACTACTTAGCTTGGGCCTTTTGTACAGTATAAAAAAGACAGATTACAGGCTATGGCAGGCTAAAGGCACAGCAAATTGAGCAGCTGAGGATCTCAAGGGCACCACAGCATTTGCTAGGAGATCCATCAGGCAAATAGGGCAGCTCTTGGAATGGTACCTTGTGGTACTTAATGCAGTAAGTATTTCATTCAGGGCCTTCATAAAGATGCTCAGCTCTGAACTGTGCCTAGGATCACACTGCAGTGTAGATAACAGAGATGACCATTATGCTCAGCCTGAATGGCTTCAATTAAAGATCTGTGATCACAACAAATCCACACTGCTGCAATTTAATTTGGCTCCACAAACAGTTCAAATGTCACTGACACTGCACAATTCCTCTTCACAGCATGGAGAGAAAGCCAAGGCAATACTTAGCCCCCATTCCCTATGCAGCCCTTTAAAGACAGACAACAAGCTGTGACTGCTGTCACCCAAAGTACTTACATAGGCCATATAGAAACAGCTCTTCAAGTTTAAGTATTTCCTCCATTTACCTGAATAGGCTGTATCCAAACTGGATAATGTTTGATCTGTGAACACATATGTAAAGTTATTCTTAAGACATTTCCAAAAAGAAAAACACCAAACACATTAAAAGACCAGAATTCTTAAACTTAGCAATAGATCCTAACTCTAAAGTATCCAGAAACAAGGGACAAAATTACTCCTGCAAAAGCACAGAAAAACTATGATGAAAACCCCAAAACTATGCAGCTATCATGCAGCTGTGCCTAGAACTCCTGAAGCTGCTGTGCACTAAATCTGGATGGCTAATTCTCTAAGTATTTTTAGGTAACATTTCAAAGCTTGTTCCTAGTTTAAGTTCCAGTAGTGACCTATAATGTGACGTGTTACAATATTCTCTGACTCCCGTACTTCTGCACTTCTCCCACTTGCCTCAGTAGGCCCAGAGATCATCTCACTCATCTGCAAGGTGGTACATAATGAACCCACTCCACTCTCCATGCTCTGCATCATGATCTGCTGCCCAAAGGCAGCTGGAACACATTCCATTGATATCAGGCCATTTGTCTGCTGCTAGTCTGTCTTCCTTCACTAACATTTCCTACCATCAGCTACAGAACAAGATTCCCACAAAACCAAAAAGCCTTATCAAAATACATGCTGATAATTGAAGCTTAAATGTGCTAAATAGAAGCTAAATACATACTCCATATCCACCGACAAGAGCATTAATATTGCAATTCATGGGTAGGTGAAGTGTCTGCTGGCAAGATTGTATAAACCAAGTCACTAAGGATACAAAACAAGACACTCACCAGCTTTTTGGTAGAAGTTGGCTGTTTCATAAGCAAGAGCAGCTATTAGGCCTGGATTGTGTTTCAGCTCAATAGCCCGAGCAATTGTCACTGAAAAGAAGTTCCACACCATGGTTTAAGTTTAATTGAAATGTCCCATCACATCAGATCAACAATGGCATTTAGGGTTTTAAAACCCCTGCACGAACAGAAAATAGATGTTGTGCAGTCAAGCAAACAGCAGAATAAAGACAGATTGTTTCTTGGCTAGAATGATTCCAATTTAATAGAAAAACTGAAGGAATGTTAGCCTTAAGATTAACTAATAAACAGAAGCTGCACATATTTTAAAGTAAAGGAACTGGGAATTTATGTTAGGCAAGCAGGGTGGTGAAAGGGTTGCACGAAAGAAAACAGTAAGAAAAAGGAGGAGTGCCACACACAAGTTCTCCAAAACTAAAGATATTCCGTATTACAACTGCAATATCAGACTGATTTGTGGCATTTTCCTTCTGTAATTGTTACGTAATTTTTCTTAAAATCAACCTGCCCCACTACACCACAGTACTTCAGGACAATACCAAACCCATGGCCTTGCTGCCAAGAAGAATTCATGAGACATCAGTGACCCACAAAGAGCCATTTCCCACACCCACCAATATATATTTGAAGATACCTTCTTGAGCTTCAGCTTGACACTGTATGATGTAGGAGTCTATAAGTCGAGCTTCTAAATCTCTTCCCTTTTCCACAGGTGTAATCAATTTTGGAATGTGACTTTCCTAAATACAGAGCAAGTCTCAGAGTTAGTTTAGGCCTAATACCAGTGCAAAACAAGTGCCTCATTCTTAAACAGATGGGACACACTGAATGAAGGTCCCAAGAGAGCAGTGTAGCACATGATATGGGCAGACAGACAAATCACTCTTCCAATGCCATTGGGGATGATTTGCAGGGAGTGAGTGGTACCACGACCTATTAATACCCTTCTGTTTCCTGTAACATTCAGGTGGTCTCAGGTATGTGTGTACAGCAAGGGCCTCTCTAAGACAAAAGTCAAGTATCTGGAGAGACCTCAAAGAACAGACAGCAAAGAAAGTCCTTCTACCTTCAGGTGTTTAAAAATCCCAGCTGCTATCTTCAGGCTGCGGTGAACGTCTTTTGCTTCATCTTCTGTAATACTGGGAAAATAGAATGAATCAGTAAAATTGTAGTTAGAAAGGGCCTCCAAGTGTCATTTAGTGCCACCTCCTGCTTTGGGGCGCCACAACTGGCAACAGCAGATCAGGTCAGTTATGGCTTTGTCTAGATGAATCTTAAATCCTTCAAGAATCAAGAGTCCATTAATTCCCTAAGTGACCTGTTCCACTGCTGTGCTACCCTCACAATAAAGGAATTTCTTACAGTGTCCCATCATGAAATAATTATATAGAACTCACTTGAAAAAAAAAGAAAGATCCTGTGATGACTCTCAAGTAAAAGGCAACCTCAGTGTTAGAAGCCAAGGATTTAGAAGTCTGTAGGGCTAAACATCAGCAGAGCTGTGATTTTGAGAATCTCAGTTTTGTACCTGGACATTTAGACAGGGACTGATGAAGGGTTTATTGACAACTGACACTTTCTCTGTATCACAGTCACGTGGTACGACTGCACTTGGTTTACAGAGGCAAGAAGGGATTGAAGTGCTTGTGTGTAAAGACCAAATGCCTCCTGCAACTCCTCTGTCTGAGCTGGACATGTCCCACATGTCCAAATTCAGCAGGTAACCCCCAGAACCTGCTAAATCTTTGGTGGAATACTGCTGCAGCAGAATTGTTAAGAAAAGAAAACCACTTACTCTTCTTTTCCAGCGAGTCTTGATGCGTATTTTGTGTACCATAGAGCTACATTAAATCCCATGGAAACCAGTTCAAACACTGCATCCTGCTGGGCACTATAGAAAGACAGAAAAAAAACCCCCAAAAACTTAATGAATTCAGTTTTGTTCTCACATCTCTCTCTGCTGATAGTAAACATAGCAAAATTCAACATTTCTCTCCATAAAACATTTTTGACTTAAGATGTCAACAATTTCCAATTCAGAACCTCCAACTTCCTGAACTGCCTAAGAGAGACTTCAATTTTTTTACTTATTCTCTTTAAGAACTCATAATTAGAATCTTCCACATTCAGATGCCCACCCTTCCCTTTTGGGAACTTTTATTTTAAAACTGTAACTTGAGATTTGTTTAGCTTTGGGTGTGGCTGACTTTTTTTTTTTCCCAGTTGCAGAGTTTGTGGAAAGCCTTGCCCTGGAATGTCCACTTTAAAGTTGTACTGCTAAGTTAATACGTTGTAATAAGTTACAACTCTCTCAAATGAATGTTATTGCAAATATTTATGTAACTGCAGACACACAGCATGTGCAAATAGCAGGAAATTTCAAAAGCTAAAAACAGAGTCTTTGAAAAGACTGAACTTGCAATCATAAGCTCAGTATAGCTTAGGAACTAACAAACCTTTTAAAAAGAAAGATGTGGGAGTGGGAAGAATAATGTTGGCACAAGTACAAGCATGTATGACCGTGAGAAAATTAGAAGAAAGTCCTAATCAACAGATTTTATTCCACGGGGAATAAAAGTTTTAAGGAGGTCAAGCACTTCTAGCTAAAGCTTGACAAATTTGTAGGTGTGGTTATACAACACAATTACCTCCAATAGCAAGAGACAAGTGAATCATTCAGAAGGTTACAGATCTGTATTCCTACTGGAAACAGATTTGTTTGTTTGAACCAAGAGTACATATACTCAGAGCTTCAGAGGACAAGAACAAAATCAGATCTTCAACAACACTGGAACCTCCAAACACACAGAAGTCCCTGGTCAGGCAGTAGTGCCAAATTAAGTTTTAAACTGCAGTGGGCTTTGTCAACCATGCTTAACTCACCAAAACTCTCAAGGCTCTTCTTTGTACTGCTCTAGCCAACTGCAGGTTCGGTTTGGAGATCAACTGAGACCCAAGGGATGCTTCTACCATTATTATGCATTCTTACAGCTTTACATAACGGCCACACACACTTCAGAACACCTAGCACAGTACAGCAGCAACCAAAAGCACAGCAACACCTTTTTAGAAACTCCTTTGTGTTCAAGGCTTTGCTACATTTCTGTTTCCCTTCAGGCCTGTGCTGGCACAGGTGCACGTAACAGAGCAGCAGAGAGCAGCTGCTTACCCCACACTCAGAAAAGCACACACACCTCGGGACTTGTCCTTGTAACGTGTCTGTCCACTTGAAATTCTGAATGTATCTCAACTTGCACTCTTGGGAAGAGTCATCCAGTGAAAGGATAAAACCTATGGAATAATGAAACAGACAAACTCAAAGCAGGAAAGAGAAATGAGTAAGGAAGGAGATGGATCAATATGAATACAGATATAGATATAGGAATGTTTCTTGCTGAACCCCTCAAAACCCCATGTTACTTCCTGGAGCTTTTATTCCTCATTATCTTGAGAACAAAATATGGAAAAAAAACAACTGGCTATTCCAGGAAACTGCTTGCCCAGCATGTTACCAACTCAATCCTGAGAATCTTGACTGCTCAAGGAAAACCTGGCAGATGTCTGCATGTCCCACATGGTGACAAGTTGGGAGTGGGACTGGCCCAGGTATAGGATGGCTGAGGTTGTTCAAGATGAGTGGCTGTGTCTGCCACCACAGTGGCATCCAGGAAATTCCAGGAAAAGCTGCCTGGTCAACGGGGATAGGGAAAAGGGCTTCTAAGCATGGGCTCACCTAGTCACCATCTATCTCCAGGGCTACAGGAAATTGGTTCTTTATGTCCAGTAACCCAGAAAACAGCAGTTAGTGCAATGAAGCTCATGCTATGAGATGTTCAAATCCCACCATATGCAGGCCCAGGAATTTTTTAGGGAGGCTGAAGAAGGGCCTTGGTCTGACCACGTCTTATAGACTTTAAGAGGTCAAGAGCTTGTCATAGCAGCTACAAGGGCTACACCTCTCAGTGTGTAATATGTTTATAAACACAGAAAATACTTGTTCCTTTCACATGCAGAAGATTTTAGTGGCCAAGCATGATATTTTCCTGAAGAAACTCTCCAAATCTTGGCTGTACTAACAGGAATTCTTATCTGACCTTTAGATGCAACATTAGCCTATACCCTCCCAGGGGCTCATTAAACCAACGTTTACTTCCCAGAGACTGAAAGATCCCACTTTCCACGAATCAGCTGATTCTTTAAAACTCAGTCCTAAAAAACCTGGCTGAGCACCTGACTGCTAAGAGAGAGTTACCAAAATATTGGCAGAACGAAGGTTTCAAAGGAATGTGGCAGCACAGGTGAACCATCTACTGAAAATGCAGATACCATGCTAGTGACCACCTACATATAGACACACATCTAAGAGAAACAGCAGTAGAAGGTAAACTTGCAACATATGGTCTAGTATTAGACAAACCAGCAGTTTACATTGACTAGTAAATGATATCAATTAATTGACTCAATTTATACTTAGGGAGCAACTCACCACCCTCTAAGGGACAAATACAAGTTTTCTCTGTCAGCAGGAAGTAGAATGAGGTTAAAGACAGGAGGGCAGGACTACCAGCACTTAGTACAGGCAGGGTCAAAAAGGACACTGAAACTTGGAGAAGAGGCCTGGTGAGCAGCCATCACTGGTATCAAGCACAGAACCCATGAAGACACTCTCCTTCCTGAGAAGTGCAAAGCTTCTTTACAGGAGATCAGCACAGTTAACATTCTGAGAAGTGCCATTAAAATTGAACGGATACTTCTCTTGATCAATTAGTAGTACTGCTAATAAATCTCCCTACCTTGCAGGAGTGAGAAGTACAAGTCAGCTGCATTCTTCATCATTTCCGGATTACAGCTTGAGTCTGTAAACAGCTCCAATAGCCGTGTTCGAGATAAGCGCAAGTCACTAAGTGAAAGGAGAATAAAAAAAGAAAAAAAAAAAAAACCACCTAAGAAATCCTATTCAAAAATGTACTAATACCGAAAAATCTTCCTCTCTCCTCTGGATACATATGTCTGACTCTTTAGTACAATCCATTTTGCACACAGAGCAGTGGATAATCAGTACTCAATCTATTGTTCTAACACTTACTAAAATAACTATGCCTTTACCCACCAAGAGGCCAAGTGTACAGAGAGGAAAAGAAGTAACAAGCAGGAACATTCTTCAACATTGGAATGAGATGATGAGATGAAGAGATAAGAATAGATCTGCAAAATAGGCTGAGATCCCTTTTCATTACATTCCTATCCACAACGGAACAGTCAGGCCTTATCCACTTATGGAAATTAAGCAATCTTTTGCAGAGGACTGCACAGTCATCAGAAATACAATAGTGTTTTGTCTTTGCCTCTGCATAGTTGTAACTGGCCTTGCTGCCATTCAGAGACTCAAAAACTGGAGAATTCATTCTCTATAAGCACATGTTCAGTGTTAGTGGTGTCTTACATCTCTAGTCATCTTCAGCTCAAAAACTGAAGAGCAACCATTGCTTGAAATTATTTCCCCCAAACTGTAAGAGGCAGAGTGAAGTTAGTCCCAAGTACACTTACTTGCAAACCTTTGTTGCAGCTGGAGTGGTGGCAACCCCATAATAATTAAATGAAACAGGAGCTGTAGCCTTCAGAGGGTTGCGATGGAACCAGTGGGTCATTTTCTTCCTCTAATGCTGTTGATGCCAAATCTAAGGAGTGGAAAGGAAAGAACAGCTGCAGGAACTGGTACAACTGAGGTGCTGCACATGCCCTGCTCCTCTGCTCACAAAAAGATATTCTAAATGTAAGCAACTAAGCAAGAAATTAATTTGAAATTTTTTTTTTTCATTTGAAACACCAAGCTTCCATTTGTCTTGTGCTCATCATCCATGTGCTTAGTGTGAGAATTGCACTCTCTTGAAATACAAATGCTCTCTGAGGCAACTACTTTAAGCTAGGCAAAAAGCTACCACCTACTTTGCTCTATGTGAGCACACACATTCTTAAGGAAAAAACCTCCACATTTGTTACCTCCTGCATAAGGCTGTAAATTATATGAGAAATATCTCACAATCACAGAATCAATTAGGATGGAAAATACCCCTAAGATCACTGAGCTCAACCTTTGACAGAACATTCCCATGCCAACTAAACCATGGCACTGAGTGACATGTCCAGTCTTTCCCTAAACACCCCCAGGGATGGTGGGTGACTCCACCACCTCCGTGGACAGCCCATTCCAATGTTTAACAACTCCTTATGCAAAGGAATTCTTCCTAATGCAAGACCTGAACCTCCCTTGACACAGCCTGAAGCCATTTCCTGTCATCCTGTCACTTGTTGCCTGGAAAAAGAGGCTGATTCCCAACTTGCTACATCCTCCTTTCAGGGAGTTGTAGGGAGTGATAAGGATACCCCTGAACCTTCTTCCTCTTTTCCAGGCTAAATCTCCATTCACTGAGATCATTATACAGTGCCTGGTCCATCTGTGAATAGCTTGTTTTTGGGAGCCTTAGGTATAAATGAACCTGCAACCACAAACTCTGACTGAAAACACGGATCTATTTACATATGTGTATCAGACCTGGAAGGCTGGGAGAGCAGAGATAAACCCGACTGTATCTTTTCTTTCACTTCAATCTCAGCAGACAAATACAACGCAAGCATTGCAGCGAACCTTAAAACACCAGTGTGGGGTGATGGAATACAATAGGCACATCCTGAACACGGGAAGGCCCTACTGGATAAAAGGCGAAGCTCCTTCACCATGAGGACAGTAAAACTGAGAAGCAAGCTGTGTGTTCTCCACCCTCAAAGGCTTTCCAGGCCTCACTAGACAAAGCCCTGAGCCCTGGTGTGACCTCGGAGCTGTCTCTGCTCTGAGCAGGACGCTGCACCGGAGACCCCTCAGGACCTCTAGCGTCCCGCGGTCCTTTTGGAATCCCTTAAATTCATCTTTAGAAAACACTCTGCAGCTTTGCTGAAACAAACAAAAAAACCCTAAGAAGATCTGCCAACACTGATCCCTCGGCACTGTTCAGAGCCTCCTGACCGAGCAGAGGGCTCGTTCATCGCGCTGTGCTTACGGTGCCGGTACCTCTCGGGGCTTGCTCCTCAGGCCAGCGAGTGTCGCGCCGGGCCACCCACCTGCGCAGCTCTGCTGTCCCCGCGGTGTGGCGGCCCGGCGCGGGGCGGTCCCCGAGAGGATGGCGAGGCCGCGGGACCCCGGCCCGGCCCCGCCGCTCCCGGCGGTGGCGTCACGCGCCCGCCGCCGCAGGCAGCGCCAGCCGAGAGCCGATGGCACCGCCCCATCGCGGCCGATCGCATCGACCCCGTCGCTCGCCCTCCTCCCCACCGCAGTCCCCGGGCCGCCGCCGCCAACAACAGCCCCGCGGCTGTGCGGCCTCCCCCCGGGACAGCGGCCGCCAGCGCGGCCGGGGCCCACAGCCTTCCCGCGGGAAGGACCCCCGAACACCACCAACAGCGGCGGGAGCGGGGACGCCAGCAAGCCCGCAGCAGCACCTGCCGTCCCGGAGGGGCGAGAACCGGCTGCGGTGCTGCAGGGGGGCGCCGGAGCTTACCTGGGGGCGGGCCTGCGGCGGCGGCACGGCCGGCAGCGGAGGGAGGAGCGGAGGGAGGGGCAGAGGGAGGGGTGGAGCGGCCCCGCCCGTGCGCACGTGACCGGCGCCATGACAGGTACCGGGGCGGAAGTGGAGCGCTCGCCTCGGTAGCGATGGCGCGGGCGGGCGCGGCCGGCGCCGCCTCCCCGGCTGGGCGGTGCGGGCGGGAGGCGCCGCCGCGCTCGGGTGTCCCGGGGGCCGGGCCGGGCTGTGCCGGGCGGGGCGGTGCCGGCGGCGCGGGGCTGGCGGGAGCGGCTGTCCGGCGCGGTGGGTGCCCCGGCGCGGGGTGAGCATGGTGCCCTAGCGCTGGGGCTATGTCGGAGGCGGCCCGCAGCCTCCTGCAGCGCTGGGGCGCCAGCTTCAGGAAGGGCACCGACTTCGACTCCTGGGGGCAGCTGGTGGAGGCGATCGACGAGTACCAGATGTGAGTGCGGGCCCGCCACGGCCCCGGAGTCCCGGGCGAGGCGCCGGGGTGAGGGAGCGGCCCCGGGTGGGGCGGGGCGGGGCAGGGCAGGGGGGCCCCGCCGGGCCCAGGCCGCGGCCCCCTCACCCCTGGGGCCCCGCCGGTGGGTCCGGCCCTTCCCCAAGGCGCGGGGCCAGGGGCCGGGGCGTCCCCTCGGGGTGTGCCCGGCCGGGGGGCGCGGCGGGAGCCGGCCGTCCTGCTCTCTTGGGAGGGCGGCAGCGGCCGGCATGGAGCTTAGAGCAAACCTGGTCTGGTGGAAGGTGTCCCCCTGCCCATGGCAGTGGATGGGACAAGGTGATCTTTAATGTCCCTTCCAGCCCAAACCGGGTTGTGATTTTGTGAGCGTGGGCTGCCGGGGTGGTTGGTTGGTTGGTGGAGCCTCCGAAACACCACTGGACCGGGATGCCCCCATCCCATCACCTTGTTGCCCTGGCACCACGCTTGTGGGAACAGAGTGGCCTGGCAAATGGACTGCCTAAGCATCAGCCTCAACCAAAAAACCCTACAAGCAACCTATCAGAATGAAAAGAGGTCCGTCACACGCTCGTGTGTTGTGTCCCTGATGGTACCAGGGTGGGAGAGTGGGGATCCTTGCAGCCCCAGCCAGGTTGGCTGGCAGAGGGTGAGACCGCACTATCCACGAATCCTTTGGCAGCAGAGGAGTATCAGCTACAGGGCACTGATGATGGACTCCTTGGAAACACACCTGGTACCTTTAGTCAGGTATTCTTCCCTACTATTCTATTTGCCATGACGATGAAAGTTATTTCTTCATGATTGGAGTATTTCAGGCCAGGCTTCTCATGGTGAATTTTCTGGAATTTGTCAAGAGAGTTTGCACTTGTTTGCCAAGAGAAAGTCAGCTGAAGAGATGCTCCCTGAGGGATCTTCTACCACTGTTCAGGACTGGTCAAGTTGAGTTGTAACCACACTAGCTGCCAGTTCAGTTGTCACTTACAATTACTGATCTGCTGGACATGTACCATGTGCTCAGGAGAGGCTGTAATATCATCATTTCATTCACTCACCAGGAAGGATGATGCAAGTTCAGTGATTTGCAGTTTGCTGATGGCCTTTAGAGTAGGGCAAGCTGTTACTCTACAAACCTTGGCAGAGAGATGAAAAGAAGTTCTCTTCCAGATCTGTATCTCGGCAGAAAAAAACGAATCATCAAGAAGTGAAAGAAGATATTTTTACTAACTGCCCTTGTGTGGATGTCTACAAGGAGTCCAGTAGAATGCTAATGCTTTAAACTGTCTAAGCAATCTGAGCAGTGAGTTTCATATAATGATGTTTCTTTGGAATGAAAAGTCTTTGGGCTCTCCTTCTGAGCTCTCTTCATTGAGAAGTGAGGTCACTAAACATTTGCAGACAGTCCAGTTTGAGAATTGAAATGCAACTTCTGTTGCCTTCCTGACTCTGTTGCTTGTGTTGGACAAGAGCTGAGGTGATCTCCACACCGTGGCTCTCTTCTGACCTGGGAGCAGTGTGGTGTCTTTGTAAGGAAGCTCTCCTCTTGGGTGCAAGCTGCTCTTATCAGTGAGTTTCTACTAAATACTTGACAATAGATGAACTCTGTGATCTGAGGACTGAGTAGAACGAGAGAGAAGTTCAAGGGATTACAGGGAGATATTTCCTAGGGAGGAGCAAAACCTTTTCTTCTTTATCCTGTATCTTTAGCAGGTAAATTAATAACAATATGAAGCTGTAGGCTAGAAGCTGCAAACAAGCAGCACAGGGCAAAGATACCAAGCTGTAGTTCTAGAGAGACATTGCAGGATGGGTTTATGGTGTTGCCTTCTCAAAGGCACCCTGAGATGGGATGAACAGGTGTGGTGCTGCTCTTGTCCAAGTGCTGGGAACACCAGCACGGTCTGTGCTGATCCACACAATCATCCTGGTGGGCAGCTGCTTACACTGAACTTGCTGATGCTGCGAAAGCTTGGATTTTGGAAAAATCCAAGTCCTGATGTAAAACACAGTTATATACCTCCTGTGTCCATCTGCTCAGGTCTTTGTGTTACCCCTGGAAGTACAAGAAGCTTGGCACAAAGATTGGCCCTCAATCATTCAGGTGATTATTCATGCAGGACCCCTTCAAGCTGTCAGCAGTGGCTTCCCTGTTAAATGTCCCCATCTGTGGAATTTGGTCTCTTCCAACTTTGAACAAGCTTCAAGGGGAATGACAGATGCATTTATTTGTATTAGAGTGGGTTTTTTTGTTTTTTTTTTTTTGTATTAGTAACAAATGGAAAGAGGGTTGTGTTAGTGATACTTGCAGAAAGCTTAATGCTGTGATGCTGCCTGTTGTGGGTGACATATTGCTGCTATGGTGATCTGTTTTCTTAAATCATTACTTTAAAATGCCCTTTCTCTGTGTCCTGCCTATCATAGGGCAAGGCAGTAGGCAAGGAGTGTACTTTTGGGTTCAAGCATGTTTATGCTTTTTGTCTTTTCTCAGCCCCAATCTTTCTCCATTTTTGAAGAGGGACAACACCACCAAGTTGTGCAGTTACCTCATCTTGTTTGGTTGTGTTTTCCCTGGTGAGAGTTAAAAGCTACAGTGACCTCAATCAGTATGGGCATTTTTTGAGAGCTTATTTTGAGGAAAAGCAAAGAAAATGAGTTCTGATTGTTTGTTCCTGCCACAGGCTTTGACAACAGTTTGTTCTGCTAGATGTATCTTGATGTATATATTTTATAAACTCCTCCTAAAGCTGGGCCAATGCCCACAGCAGTGAAGAGAAGCAGAGTCCCTTTCACAGTACAAACTTGTGAGGTTCCAGGAGGAAGCCTGTTGTGATGTCCCTGGGTTTCCCCTCAATCCCTGTCTTCCCTCTCCCTCTGCTTTGTAAAAAAAAAAAATTATTTACAGGGAATGGCAACAATTGCCCAGAGGCTTTGCTTGTTTAATGTTCTCCTTCCTCCCGGGACGGAAACTGTAACTCTTCCCATAGCTTCCCTCCAGCTTCCTTTCGCTTTCTCGAGCTGTTTGCTTACTGTTACTTTCCAAACCCCTTGGTGCTCCTGCCTTGGTGATGACAAGGGGTGGGGTTTGTGCTCCTCCTGTGATGCTGACAGGCACAAATATGAGCGGATCCACCCCGGCAGCCTGGCCAAGCCGCCCTGTGCCTGGCTTCCAGTGCTGGGAGAGCATGTGCCATGGCTTAGGGTGCCCTCACCCGAGCCCCCCGGCGTCTCACTCAGCTCAGCCTCTCCCTGGCAAATGCGTGTGGGATTGCACCACAATGCATCTTCATAGCGGCTGTGATTTGTTATTATAAAAGAAGGGGATTGTGAGAGGAAAAAAATCAGTGCTTGTAAAAGGGGCTATAAGGACCCTCTTACCTGTTCTCCCTTCATGATGCATTAGTCTTTCCTGCCTAATGTAGCTGCATACTTTGTCCACCTTCTGGGGTTTTTTCTTAAGTATGAACTGCCATGGCTATAGAAAACTTTGTTTCAAAAGACAAACCAAAAACACAACGGCAAAACCAATCCAAACCTCTTTGGAGCAGCAGCCTGTGAACCTTTTGGCTGACACATTTTCTGGAGCTGGGGTGTGGGTGTTTGTGTTGTGTTCCCACTCTAAAATTTTCTTTTCCCCCATCCAGATTAGCGAGGCATCTCCAGAAAGAGGCACAGTCTCAGCACAACAACTCTGAATTCACAGAAGATCAAAAGGTGAGTACTGCTGTTTGCTCAGGCAAGGAGCTTGACTCATAGATGTTGAGTGTGTGTTATGTTTTTTTATCTTGCAGGCCAGAGCCTTATGAGACCTTTTTTCCTTCCTCAATACATGCAAACAGAAACAGAGCCCAGCGTGGCTAAAAAGGTTGCTGTTGTTAGATGTGAGGGATGCTCTGCTTTGCTATTGAATGTCAAGCATGCTGGCCAGAGTCTTTCATAACCTGGGTGTTTCTTTTTTTTTTTTTTTTTTTTGAGTAATATTTGATAACTTGCTTATTCAACATTAGCGCAATTTATGTCGTGAGCTCTGAACACAAAACATCTTGAACTGCAGACATTGAGGGTGTGTGAGGGGGATGAAAGCTTAACATGTAACACCTGACAGGGAAGGTTCCTGGCAGAATACTCCCTAGCAGCCTCTTAGAATGTTATTTGTTTATAATATTTCAAAATATTGAAATTACTTTACTCCTCCCTCTCTCCTCTCAGTTGAAAGGCTGTTTCTTGTCTAAGCAACATACTGCTGCAGTTCTGTGATAGGATTTAAGTGGACTCATGCACTCCAGCATTTACTGCAAAATAAAATTGGCATTTGCTAGCTCAGAATCTCATCAGTGGTAATAGGATGCTAGAGTAATGAGAGTTGTGCTTGGGAGTGTAAGTCCTGAAAACAGGTGCTGGCTACAGAAATTCGAGATGAACTTGATGTGTGTAAAGAAGCTCAAAGAAATGCATCTTTACATAGACTCTGAGAGAGATTTGTAGCTGTTTCCTCGAGGTGTACCAATATGAAAAGCAAAGACCTGGTCTTCCATGTTCTGCTTATCTTCTGCAAAGATGATAAAGCTCATGATTGCCTTAAAGAGAGCCATAATTTTGGAGAAGCATTTGGTCCACTTTTCCTGAACTGTAAGCCATGAGAGCCTTGTTAATGTTGGACAGCTGTTTATTCCTTGAATGTTTCTGCTCTCCCTCGCTTGCTGGTAGCTTTCTCCATCTTTCTCAGCTAGAGTCATCTTTACTGCATGTTTCCCTTCTGTGGAGACTTTTGAAAATATAGTTACTTCATGAAGGCGAAGCTGTTAATCTCACTTCTGGAGACATCATCTCCTGTGAGTATGGGAACCAGAACCACACAGGGCTTTGCCTCCAGATGTTCCCTGAGTCTTATGAAAAGGACCTTGGACCAGATTGTGGAAGTGAATGAGGTCAGCCGTGAGGGAAGGCCTGGGGGGCTCAGGAAGTGGAGATAACTGACCTCAGATGTTTCATGCACAAGTGCTGTCATGTCTTAAGGCAACAGTCTTCTGAAAAGAAAAAAAATAGTGGGTGGTGGTTTTACATCCTAGCAGAGTGATACCCATTTCTGAAGCTGATATAATTTTATAAAAGAGGATGGCATTTTTATCACATGCTGGTTTTTGCAGATCATTAAGTGGCTGATGCATTGAATCTTTTAGTCTGGTTATCAAACAGCTGTTTCATTAGCCACATGCACAAACCAATTCCCCAACATTTCGTTGAAAGAACACTATCATGAGGAAGGCTAGTCACAAAAAAAAATGTAACTAGAGTCTTGCTATTGCTTAGAAAAAAAACCACTTAAAACTCTGCACAGCAAAACCTCTGAGTAAAGCTCCTTGCTGTGCTGGTCTTCCCTATTTCTGCAGGAGCTCAGCCAGTATATCATCTAGTGATTATGACTAATTACTATCATCACTAATATCATTCATATGGCATGTGGCTGGAAGGCTTGGTGTATGCTGGGTTTGCAAGCAGTTTGATTTAATAGAAGTGTATCTTCTTTCCTGCTGCCCTTCCAAAAATCAGCTACAAATCAGTAACTTTTGCTCAACTGTTCTCCTGCCAGTGCACCCACCAGCATGTTCTTTCCTTCTGGTTTCCAAAAATCTCTTTCCCTAATATCTTAACTTTCTCAGGCTCTGTATGTTACAAAAGAGCCACCTTTTAAATTTTTTTTAACTGTGGAAGAGTCTATAACCTTCAGGATTTGCTTATCTGATGTCACTGGCCAAGGCTGCGTGCAGAATTTCACAGATTAAAAGGCCATGAAACTAATTATGATTTCCACTTGCTTGATCTACCCCCATTGCAGTTTTTCTGTAGATTTTCAGTCAGCTCTTTTCCAAAGGACCATATATATTGCTGAGAATTGTTGTGAGGCTATAGTTTCTTACTCGACCTACCCTGTGGGGAAGGTGGATTTCAGCAATGATTCCTCTGTACCAAGGGGATAATACTTTCTTTACAGCTGCAGGGAAAGGACAAGACTAGGTCCAAATCCTCATCTCTATCTATCTGTATGAACTTTTACCACATTTGGGTTTATTTCATGCATCACAGGTGGTGTTACAGTGCAGATATGGCCACATGAAAATTGATGGTGTGTTACTTGCTAATGTAATCATAAAATTTGTTAATCTAGGAACACTTGACAGATACCACCAGTTTCTTTCCTGGTCATACTGTGAGCCAGTTATCATTTATCTTCTAATACATGTATTGTTTATGGTAAAAATTCAGGCTTTTAAATAGTCGTATGTCCCATTTTTACTCCTAAAGAATCAGTTTGAAACACTGTGTGCTACTTGCCTTAATAGAGCAGACTCCAGATTTTGTTGCTCACTCCTGTGTTTTCAAATTCTGATAGGTTGTCATCTTATAACTATTGCTGGACATAATCCTGGAGATTTAGCCCTTAGGGAAGGCTCTGTCTTGACTTGGGTAATTGACAATGCTGGAATCTTCATTAGTGATTGTGAATTTTATTGAAGAATTTCTCTGCAGATTCTGTAAACAGCAAATCATTGTGTTTAGTCTGCCTTCAACAGCTATAAAGAGGCTGTGCAAGTTTTATCACCTAGAGGCAGCACGTGTGGAATACTAAGAGATACAGCTACTGGTGAATTTACCTCAGTCTTAACATTTTGAATACTGCTGTTTATTGTTTTTTCCTCCATTCTCTAAAAAGCCCATCTTCATTCATGATCAGCCACTGTGTTTTGCGATAGGAATTGTTCCAGTTAGGTTTGGCTGTGTCTGTCAGCTTGCCTCCAGCTACAGTTACTCTCACCCAGTTCTCTGTGCAGTAAATGTGACCTTTTAAGCCCTCTTCCAACCACAGTTGTTGCTTCTCATGTAACTTTTTTTGTGCTAGGCTGAGTTCTCCTCGTGTTAGAAAATCCTGCTTTTGAAGCAATGATAACTTGCTGAAATACGAGCCCTGTTGAACAGTCTTAGCATGATTCATTAAACTACTGGTCTTCTAACAGCCTAAACTCTGGTTAAAGCCAAGCTCTGCTCTGGCTCTGTGTTTGTGCAAACATCTTTGCCTGCATTACAGTTAGCACAGTCATTACTCACACAACTGCTCTGAAGAAACCTTGACTACGAGATCAACTGACATTTCCCCATTCTAATCATGAGTTTACATAAAACTGAACCTAAACTATTTTAAACTAGCAAAGTTAATTATGGCTTCAGTCTTTCTAATGAGATGCAGAATGTTTTCCCTGCTGCAAAAAGGAGCCTTTGCATGGGATAGTTGCAGCTGAAAATGATAGCAGTGTTTAGCTGCATTTTTAACTTTTGGGTTGGGTGTGGTCCCTTAAAAAAATAGTTATGAATAATGCCTGCTGGGAGCTTGCCATATTTCAATAGATTCCATATAAAACCTATTCTTTACTATTTTAAGACTCCCAAACTCTCTTCAATTAATCTGTTTCTAGAGCCATTATTGCCCTTTCAGCCCCCAGGAGCCAGAGGACACACATTTTGTATTGCTCTTTGTTCTGTGAGGAGGCTCCTGGTTTGGGCAGTTTTCAGAACACACAGTTATGAATCTGCAGGATAGGGAATAGAGGAGTTGTTGAATTTACTGGATTGACAAAGGAGATAGGGGCTGAGCAGTGCTTCTGAGACCTCATTTATGATGTGGGCTTAAAGAGAGACCAGGAGGGGCAGAGCCAGGTGAAAATCTGTTTACACGCTCTTTCTCTGTGGTGAGGCATGGAGACTGTGTGCTGGTACCCTGCAAACTCATAGCCCTCCTTCGGTTGTGCAAGTGTTGGAGTTTTGATCTCACACAGAACGGGCATGCTCTTTGTTCAGCAGTCAACACCCAAACTATTGGAACAGCTGGACTTTTGCAAATGCTGGAGCTGTAGTCAAACCTCAGAGATTCCCCTCCCTTCTCTAGGGAACCTGTGGATTCCTTTCTTTTACTCATTATTTCACACCTTCTTATTTAAGAACCTACCTTTGCAAATATATTTTTCCAGATGTTCACAAAAAAAAAAAAAGAATTCCTTTTGTTATACCACAGCTGATTAGATAGATGTAGTGTGTTTTCATTCTAGGGACTGAGAATCTGCTTCTGAAGTACTACTTGATATCCTCCCACCCAGGCTGGCAGTACATGTAAACAAATCCACAACACCCACGTATGCTGTGTGGGTCTGAAAGTCTCAAGGACTCAGGACTCTATATGCTCTTTTATATTTCCAAATACCTGTGTTTTTTCAAGCTGTGCTGGAGATCTAGTCATGGGTCTCTGTTGTATAGCAGAATTTATTTCGGGGAGGAAGGAGTTTGTTGACTGAACAATGTGTCCTGTGTTAATAGGCATCACTCACTGCTTTCTGGGAAGGTGCTCAGAACTAAAGTTTTTGAAAGGCCTCCATATAATGGACAGTAATAAAAGTTATGAAGATGTAAAGTCTGGCCTAGTGCCATGTTTTAACAGTCTTAAGGGGAGATGCTAGCTGGGGAGAAATGGCTTCAAAAACTTTGATGAGCCTGTGGTGGCAGATGAAAATCGGTATCTGAGGCTTTTGCACACTCTAGCTGTTGGCCCTGCCCTTGAGGTATTGATATGTGATCTACTTATGATTCAGTTCCTGAACTCTTTCAACTTTCAGTGTGGCCTAAGGTGAACTGAAACTGCAGTCTCTTAGTTTTTATCCCAGCCTGTTGGAACTACTGGGGGCCTAGGAGCTGATTGAGAAGGATTTGTGATACCTCTTTGCAGGAGAGCCAGAAGAGGTGATGGGGGGAGGTACCTTTGAAAGCATGCCTAGTTTTTATCTGCTGTTACCAACATCTTGGAGTCCAAAAAATATAAGCCTCCTTTTGGATTTGACTGATACTGCATAGCTTGCCAGGTGTCCATACTCTCGAAGTTCTTTGATGCTAGAGTGTGCTCCAGGAAATCTTTTCCTCTCCTTGCATCCAGCTTGTGGAGGAGCTGTTTTTATACTGCCTGATTTAAAAGAAGAGAATGAGTTACAGGGGTGTATTTCAACTTTTGTCTTCCTTCTGGGGGAAAATTTAATTTGAAAGCAAACTGCTTTTCTTTGTACCTTCATTGTTGCTGGTTTTCTTGCCCTATAAATGTTCCACAGAGTATTTTGAGTTTATATCTGGCCCTTATTTCTGCAGATCGTCTGAATTTTTCTTTACAAAAAAGTTTTAGTCAATGAACAAACTTGTGATGGTCAGGAAAAATACACTGGGCAGTTGTGTCTTCTTGATGTCACTAATGGACGTTTTAACTCCTCCTTTCAGCTAGTAGTAACAGAAACAAATGTGGCTGCTGGAGCATCTTACTTTGTGAGACATAAAAGCTTAAAACTGCTTTCAAAGCAAGACTACTTGCAATGGACTATTCTGAAACCCTTCCCTCTCTTTTACATTTTTTAAATGAAAATGAGAAATTGCTTCACAGTTCTGCTCACAGATATTCTAGATTGCTGACAAGTTTGAATTCAGGCATATATTCCATGATTCACTCCGAGTTTAAATCTCTTAAAATCACAAAAATAGAAAATTAGAAAAATAATCCACCTTTAGACTTCCTCTCCCACTAAAACCCACAGGAGTGGACTGTGGTTTTTTTTTAGGGCTGAGATACTGGGCTGCTGCAATGTCTGATGGGGGTGGATTTGGTGTGCTGAGGATGGGAACCTGGTAACGGAGCTGTAAGCCTGGCTCCTAAAAGGGCAAATCAGCACAAACCACTCAGGTTCTCAGGAGGTAATACACTGCTTGGCTTGGATTTATTTTTTTTCCAGTCCCCTATCACCTGAGAGCAGCTGAGTTTATAAACAGTTTATGATGTGATAGGCATTATTACAGTTTCTGCAGAGTGAGTGACCCCCCTCTGTGTTGTTGGGCTGTGGGAGGGGAGTTAAGTGGCAAATGTCTTTCATCTATTGTACTTTTAGCAAATCCTGCTTTTTTATAAAAAAAGCTTCCGATGCTGAATGGTCTGATACTGAACAATAGACCTAAAATCTTTGCAAAAAAACCCCCAAAAACCAAAAAAATCCAACTGTTTGTGTTTACATTCTTTAAGTGTCAATCTGGACAAATACAGTTTCAGCACTAAATTTTTTTTTTCCCTTTCAGAAAACCATAGCTAAAATTGCAACATGCTTGGAACTGAGGAGTGCAGCTTTACAGGTATAGCTCTTTTTCCTATCTGACATCATACTCTAGCAGCAGGTAACTGTAGAGCTTTTTAAAACTCGTTTACTCTTCAGAAATACCTAAACTTCTGAAAATGGAGTGAACACTTGGAGTTTCCAGGTTGTTGTCGTGATGGCCCAGGTGGCTGCCTTAAAAAAGACTGCAAGTGCTTATATGAGCATCTATTAGTGCTTGTACAAGAATTTAGCTCCACATTTTGTGGTTTTGGTTCTTTGCCTCATTTTCATCCTTCAGAACTGTTTTTTTTTCTCTTCCTAATCTGTGTGCAAGGTTAAAAAGATCACCAGAATGACCTTTAGACTTATTCAGCTACTTCACAAGTCATCCACAATATCCACAAAGAAGAATGTGTAATTAGAATAAAAATTGCTTTTTAGCAGTCATGAAAACTGGCAGTGCTCTAGGAAAATGTGGGAAAACAATAATTTGTAAACTATTCTTTGAGCTTTTTTCTGGACTGAAAGTAGATGTCATGGGTGTGGATATCGTTTTTTTCAGCACATGCTTATCCCAAAACAAAAAGCAAGTGAGAGAAATTTCCAAAAGACCATGGATGGGGAAGAGATGAATCAAAGCTTGGGTTACTGGGTTACCTCTTTGCCAAGAAAGAGTGATGACAGACAAATTTTGCATCAAGTTACTCCCAGCAGCACTACCAAGTACTTCATGTTGCTGCCTTCAATTGTCTGAAAGGCTGGGATACAGCATGCTGGACTCATGAGGTGGGGCCTGACCAGTCTCAAGGCTGTGTAGAATTTGAAGGATTATTTGGTTACCTCTAGCTGTCATTTTATTTTGATCTAATCTGGAGTATTTGAAGAGTGTTGCGTTTGCTTGGTGTCACTGTGACTTTGACAAGGGCCTGCATGTTCCACTATGGAACAGCTTTGTGGGTCAGGTCCCATCTGGGAGCAGCAGCAGAAGCTGCAGCCATGCAGCTTCATAACCTGCCAAGCTGGAGAGATGATGTTATGCAAGAACAGCCTTCCTTGCTGTTGATTCCCCCAGCACTAAGTCAAGGATTTTAGAACCTTTTGAGAGGGTACAAGAACTTCTTGCCCAATTCACTTTGGGGAGGTTATGGTTTCTTAGCAGAGATTAAAGCAGTTAGTGGGTGTGCTCATCTTTTCCCACTCTCCTAACACTTAGGGTATAGCTGCTTTAGTATCCTTACACAGTCTTGCAGAAGATCTCTATTCACTCTTGGACAAAATCAAGAAAAAAAACCTCATTGGACCTTAAATGTTGAAAACAATGGGCAATTTCAAGGCATGCCAAGGGTGCAATGACATAATAGGTAAGACCTGACCATTCACTCAGAAGAGCATGTCCAGTGTCAATCCTCTTATCTTCACTTCTTTTTATGCCTGCTCTGCCACTTGTCTCAGAATAAACTAATCTTACCAAACTGTTGGTGAGCTACCTCAGAATAAAATAACTCTGAGTTAGTAAGTCAGATAGGCTTACTGAGAACTGTACGTGTATGTGCTACACAGAGGAGGAAACCATCATCTGAGCTGGAGAAAAGAAAGATGGGAATTCCTCTTCTATTTTCAGTGAGTTCTTGGCTGAGTTTTGTCAAGCTCATCCTGTGTACTGTAACTTCTGCCATTGTCACAATGTTGGACACATGTCTTGAAATGTGAATGTTCCTGTGTGCAGTAAGTAAGCATTTACAACTAGTTGGATTAAGAATATTTATCTTGCATTAGAGCTTGGAATATTGGATAAGTTTGTTCTTAATAAGTGAGAAGTAACATAGTCTCTGCCTCACCTGTGAACCTGCCTTTTGCTGGGGAGACTTTTTGGGGAGATGTAGCTTTGTGTGCTTGAACAAAGGAAACACCTTGCATGCTTTTTCTGAGATAAGGTAACTGTGTGAGTGCAAGGTGCATCCAAAGATCTGACTCTTTTTTTGTATTGTCCTAGTCCACCCAGTCGCAGGATGAGTTTAAGCTTGAGGATCTGAAGAAGTTGGAACCAAGTAAGTGATATCTTTGTATTTTGAGTGCCATTTATCCTGACAGGGGAAAACATGACAGCAGGAATACTGACTAACCACACTGCAGTTCAACAGTGATGCTGGATTCAGGTGCTTATTCCAAGTGTTTGTTACCACACAGACAAAACTTCATGTGTGTTAAGGAATGTAACATGAGTAGTTCAAAAGTACAATAACCCAAATATTTCAGATAATATATTCATCTTCATTTTTGGGCGCTGCTAATATTTGCATAAAATAATGTTTTAAGCTATCAGTAGTACATTATATAATTTACCCGCACATTACTTAGTTGAACTGTATTTCAACATTTTGTGGTCTTCCTTCTTGCAGAATGACATTTATTTTTTCTTCTGAAAATATTTAACTTGTGCTCATGGTAGCCAATCACCTGTCACCTCCCAATGTAATGCTACCAGACCAACGAAGTTGAGAGTTTAAGTGAGGATGTGATTCAGTCTTTGAAGGGTTTTGTGTGATGTTTTTTCCCAACTGATCCTGGGTCAGGTCTTGGTATGTCAATCCAGAAATAACTTTTTCATATAGGAAGTATCTATTTATCTGCTTCATTTTCCTTCCTGTAACACTGGCTGCTTTGTTCTCAAAGCATCCTTATGATTAGAGCTTCCACATCTAAGCAGTATTATCCTAAATGTTAATGTTTCTGCAATTCTCAGGGAACGGGAAATGTGGAAGAGCTTCTTTCATGCTTTCTGAAGATGGTTTTATTTTGCTTATGACACAATTGTAACATTAAGTGGCATGCTGGGGATAAATATGATGGGCAGGCAAGTGTTTCCCCTTTGTGAGTAGGCTGAGCTTCTCTGCACAGGATGCTACAGGGGAGCTTGTTAAGAAGCGGAGCATTGAGCTAAGCTTCCTGATATCTCTACCAAAACATGGAGTCCAAATGCTTTTAAACTGTTCCCTGAAAGTGCAAAGTGAAAGTGTGTTACAAAACTGCTGGGTCTTATGGGTGAAGACCATAACTCAGGAAAGGGTGTGTAACTGTGTATTGGAGTATTTGGTCTTCCTCACTCTCCATGTTGCATGTCTGGCCTCTGAATCCTCTGACTTGGGAGTTTTCTGTATAGATACTGCTGCTCTCTGTTTACAAAGTATTTTAAATGTTGTAATCATTGAATGACTGTGGATTTTATACTCCATTGTGCAAATGCCCTGTGAGTGACTGAATGATGGAAGAGAGACAGGGATCCTGTCCAAAATTTCAATTATGGTGCAACAGTCCTGTTGCTTATCTTGCCCTCCATCAGAGAATTGATGTCTAGCTGTCAAAAAAACTGCCTGTGTGAAGTGCATTCAGCCCACACCTCATACAACAAGCAACTATATTAAAACTGAGGAAGAGTGTGTGGCCATCAGTTTTCAAATACACTGAGTTATTTTCCTTGGATGAGAACGGGTGCTTCTACAACAACAATTGAACATTGATGTTCCTAATGCTGCTGTCTTACTTGAATGGTTCTGGCCTCTCTCTCTCTGAATTGTGCCTTTGTTTTGTGGTTTTTAAGTGTATCTTGAATAGAGTAAATCTTAATCACACCAATACCAGCCATTTCATAAAACTCACCGTGAAGTGTTTTAATTTGCATGTTGTCAATTTTCTTTTGCATCCCACCAGAAAAAGCTAAAAAAATCTGGGCTGGCAATGCAAATAAGTGATTCCTTTGTTAGGTCAAGCCATTCCATTAGGGTGGAACAAAAACAGCTATTCATACAAAACAGCTATTCACACTATTTGGCTTGTTTTAATTACTTTTGTGCCTGAAGCTGTCAGAATGGTTTTGGTGTTGTTATAACAACCAGGGCCCTTAGATTTACTTTTTTTTCTTCCCCTTAATCTTGTGTTGTCGAGTTCTAACTTTTCCTACTTGAGCTTGCATTTCATGCAGCTTGGAAAGTGAAGCAGTTGGCTAGTTCTGTTTGTTTACAGGATTTGTCACTGAATAGTTTGTGCTGGAATAATGCTACAGGAGGTTCCATACATACAAATAGTTCTTTTGAGGCTGTGCTGTGTGAAGTCATTGTTAGCACACTGAATCTCACAAATACATTACTTTGTGGAAGCTTATTACCAGTGTTAGAATGCACAGTACAAATGGATGGGCTGGGGCATCCCTTGTGCCTGAGTGATAATTGTAAGACAAGTGGATACTGGGTTGTACTGGGGAGCATGGTGCCTGAATTATTTTATGTTGTCTATTTAAAAAAAAATCAGTACAGGTATCAGAAAAAATCACTATCTGTCCTGGTTTAGGACAAATTTGGGAGGAAAATTTAAATGGGCAGTGGTCTTTACCAAGTTAATGTGTCAAGATCTTCTGGCTTATGTTGATAATTTCTTTTGAAATCTTTCAAGAAAGAGCCAACTGCTGATAAAATCAGACTACGAGGATGGTGAAGGGCCTCTGTGAGGAGTGGCTGAGGTCACTTCATCTGTTCCGGCTGAAGGAGAGAGTCCTCAGTGCAGTTACACCTTCCTCCTGAGGGGCAGAGGAGGGGCAGGCACTGATCTCTGCCCTGTGCTGACAGTGACATGGCCTGAGGGAATGGCCTGAAGTTGTCAAGAGAGGTTTAGCTTGGATATCAGGAAAAGGTGCTACACCCAGAGGGTGGTTGGGCACTGGAACAGGATCCTCAAGGAAGTGATCACAGCACCAAGCCTGACAGAGTTCAAGAAGTGTTGGGACAATGCTCTCAGGCACGTGGTGTGATCCTTGGGGTCTCCTGTGCAGGGCCAGGAATTGGACTGTGATGGTCCTTGAGGGACCCTTCCAACTCGGGAGATGCTGTGATTCTATGCAAATCAAAGTGACACTGTCCAACGTCACAAAAGGAAAGGCAACTTCTGCACAAGAGCCTGCAGAACAGTATTTTTAAAAGATTTTGTTGGAAATGCAGCACAGATGGAGGCCACGATGCTGGGATCTACCCATTAGATGCACTCGTGGAGAATTATCTGGGAATCGTGTTCTCAAGCAGCAACATTACAGAGAGGAAGGGCTCTTTCTCCCAGAGGTGAACTGTGGTTTTGAAAATGAAACAGAGATCCAAAAAAGCCCAAACCAACCTTTTAAAGCTTGGATGTCTTACACAGCATTACAAGGGAGATTCCTGTTGGTATTAACCTATTTTTTTTTTTTTCGTGTGATCTGGTATTTTTATTTGAATTAACTGAAGCTCACATTTGTGGTAGATGCAAAGAGGATTTTCCTTTTCCTTAGTTTTATTGCTTAGCTTTTCCTTAGTGTCTTCGAATAAGTATTTCACCAGGCTGAATGTGGATCTGCTGCTTATCCTGTTGGCCTTTAAAGGGGCACTTAAATTACAGCTTTGCAAAATTATTTGCCATTGGTGGTGAGACAAGAATTGAAAGCTTTTTAAAAACCTGAGCTACAGCTTTGTGCAGCAAAAGGCAAGAGGTTCTGCTTCTGACATGAACATTCAGCATCACATTTATTCCCGGCAGGACGGGGGTGCTCAGCCTCGGGCAGCAGCAGCAGCAGGATTTCAGGTGCTGTAGAACTGTTTGCCTCTTGCCTGGGCTCATGTCAGTGGAGCTCTTTGGGCCCTCTAGTGATGCCTGAAGTGAATTACGAGGAGAGTTTTTTTCAGGGGCTGCTCATAAGATCATCTGGTTACTTGAAAAGAGGACTTACCAACCTTTGGAAAGCGGGAGGAGAGCTACTGTGATGCCTGTCTCTTCTGTTTGATGTGCCTATGATCTGTAACAGATCTCACTTCACTGAAGTTCTCCTCCTGGGGTAGTTTCACTTTCCGTTTCTGATGTGGTGTATCTCTCTGAGAGCTGGGGAATTCTGAGAGTAATAAAAATCCCCTTCTCTTCCTGAACCTCAGCAGCACTGGAAAGTGATGGTTGCTGATCAGCTGCTTTTCTGGTGGGAAGTGGCTGTTATTACTCAGATTCACGTTGAGATCTGCTTTACTGGTCCTGCACAGCAGAATCTTTGGAGACAGAGACATGGCATCAGTTTTGTCTCTCACAGCTCAGACTGAAGGGACTTTAAACCTTTCTCTGTATTTATGTATTGTGTCTGGCTGGGATCAGGTTCTGATTAACCTCTCATTGGTAGCACAGAAATCAGAAAAAAATCAGTATAGTAAGGACTGGAAAGACTTTTTGGTTTCTTTATAGTTTCCCAGGAGGATAATTTATTCTTAGAGAATTCAAGTGGCGTCTGGTAAACTAATGCAGGAGCCCAGGCTGGGTGATGGGAATGTGAAAGCAGACAGGGAAGCTCTCCTGCATTGGCTGACTTGTAGTTTGCTCAGGCAGAGGGGCCTGGCAATGGCTCCTTAAGCATAACTAGTATTTAAGTACTTCTTGGTATTTGTGTAATCTGAACGTTGTTTGAAAAGAGTTTTGTTCTCATTCAGTAGTCCTAAGGGGAGAAGTCCTCTGCTCTGACAGTGCTTTTTGCAAAGTGAAGGTCTGTGAGGGTAGTCAGGGTTTTTTTCTCTCTGCTTCCCCCACCAGTCTGGGATATTCATTGTCTGGTAGGAGAGTGCCTCTCGCCCTGCAGGTGTCCTCTTGTAAATTTTTAGGCCCTTTAGCCATCATTAAATGCATATTTCTTTCACATGTTTTTGGAAGTTTCTCTTTCGCTGGTAGCTGTGTTTGGAAATGGCAGCTAAAGTTGGGATTACTAAAATGGGAGTAAATTTCCAATATAAACGGCAAAGCCATTCTCCATGGAATGCTGAAAGTACAGGTGGTATCTCTGATATTTTACTTTGTCTCCCCTGAATTTCACCAATCTGCCCAGACATATAAGGGCAGATAAAAAGAAAACACAAGCAAACAAAGCCACCACCAAAAAAAAAACCCAAACACATGACTGAAGAAGCAGAAAATTTCACCTAATGTGCCTGAATGTGCACACACATGTGCTGATGTCAGCTCTGGAGATTTCAGACTGTTTGGAGCTGATGCCAGTAACAAGGAGCTGTCTGGAACTGATGCCAGTAACACCACCACCTTGCTCTCAATAGCCACCAAATATTGCTACCCTCACCCTGGGGCTGTCATTTTTTCTCATGAAGATTTTGGTTATTGCCACATTTATCTTCTCTGTCTGTGTGGGTGTGGTAGTAGTGATCTTGTACTGCAGTTGCAGTTCACCTGCCTGAATGTTATAGTGATCATAGCTGTGCTAGTGTTTAAAATATGAGAGGGATGTTTTTTGTATGATCTGATTATTTTAAAAACTTTATTATTTGTGTATGAAGATGTTGTCAGAATGGACATAGCTATGCAAAGTAGTGGAATTAATGCTGGTTTGAGTATGGATTTTTATTTTTTCCCTTCTCTGCAGTATTAAAGAATATCCTCACTTACAATAAGGAGTTCCCCTTTGATGTCCAGCCTGTCCCACTCAGGTAAGAGAGAAGTTCTTTTACATCACTTCATGTACAGATATGTACCTGAAAGATTGTATGGCCTGGACCTGGTGTGCACCTGAAACACATTTCTAGAGCCATCTGCTTGCCAGAATGCTTTGTGTAAACTGATAAATAAAAGAACTTTTGAATTGTTTGTCTAGGTACCATTAAAAATCAAGACCATGCTTTTGGTAAAATCAGTACTTGGTATATCCCTATATCTCTCTGAAATTTCCAGTATTGTCTCCTGGCTTTAGGCTCTGTGCTTTCTATTGTTCTGAGCTCCTGCAATCTCTGTCAAAGTCTGTAGGTAGAGGTAGAAGTTAAGAAGTATGAAATTACATTAAAGAGTGTTTTCCATGCTCAAGTGCTGGCTGGTGAATTGACAGCCAGGTGATGCGTGGGTGTTGGTCTCCTTTCTTGTGTTTTACAGGAAGATTTTAGCACCTGGAGAAGAGGAACACTTGGAGTTTGAGGAGGATGACGAGGAAGGAGGAGCTGGAGCAGGGTCTCCAGACTCTTTTCCTGCTAGAGTTCCAGGTAGGGGCACTAGCCTTGTCATGCCACCCTCTGTAACATCTCTGAGTTTTGGCTCTAAAAAGCTTCTTTACCACCTGTGATTTGAAAAATTTGAGTGGGAAGCTACAGGCTCATGTAAACAAACCCTAATGCTGTACTGGAGAACCACAAGGGTGGCCAGTGAACTTTTTTTTCAGCAAACAGTATCTTACCATGAAACAGTTGTATGGAGAACCTGAGGGTGGTACTATGTACCTGAAATAATTAGCCTTTAATCCTGACTCAGATTCAGTATTTTCATCATAAAGTGCAGTCTAACTATGTGAAGCATTTCAAATGTGTTCAAATGTAAATTGTGGCAATGTTCCTTCTGCAAGGAGCAGCCCATCCTCCTAGAGATGTGAGAAGTTTTTCCTGCTTATTTTTGTGTTGCACTGTTTGGTAAGACAGTGGTTTAGAGTGAAGCCAGGCTGTGAGAGGAGAAAGGGAGAGTTTTTATTTTCCTAGCTTAGGTCCTTGTCCATGTGAAAGCACTTGTAGAACTGAATATACCAACAGATTCTAGAGAAAGTCTTCCTGTAGCTGAGGTTCTTTAGGTTCCTTGTGTAATTTCTTTGCAGAAGAAACAAGTTTCTAGTTTGAGAGCTGGCTGGCAAACTTTGTATTTCAGGAATGAGATAACAAGTAAAGAAACCAGTACTGGAATAATGGTTAAAAGAGCTGAGGTGTTGTATTACTTATGCCTGGAGAAAACAGATGATATTCAGATGTGATTGCAAGCACAGTGCTAAATATAGCCCCTGCAGGCTGACCTGATGTGGACATGCACAGTCTACCTGTTCATGCCAAGCTCCCAAAAAGCCTATAATATATTGTGATATTGACTGCTGACATTGCTGTATTGATCCTTGTTTTTCACCATGATAAATCCATTTATGGAGATGACTTCTGTCTGTCCCAAGTACTGCAGAAAGTCTCATACAAAAGCAGTGTGCAGCCCTGGGATGAGCCTTAAGAGTAAAGTGAACTTCCCTATCTAATTGACAGAGTTCTGTTGCACTCTTTGCTTTGATGTGCCTTTAGTCCATAGTGTGTGACTGTACTGTCTAACTGACCATGGTCTTGTCTTCTCCATGCATGGCTTCATCGTTATCACATTGTCCCATTCATCTAACCCAGGAGCCAACAAAGGTATGAGAACCTTTCAGTATGTACAGTAATTTCTGTGCTCATGTTCATGTAGCTCTGGTCTTCTTCATACAACTTTTAGTGCCAATCCTCACAACACAATTTTTGGTAACAATCACAGTGCTGGGCACCTATCTGTTGGTCTTCATTTGCCTTCAGTACAGAGAAAAGGGAAGGTCATGTTTGTTGATTCAAACAGCTCTCTAGAGGTCCTGCTGTAGTAATGAAAAGGTTCTGGCTTGTGGTGTAGCCAAGGGTAGCTGTAGCTGGATTTTATTTACTGGAATACACATTTTATGGGAAGTCTTACACAGAGAGTATTTGTGTAGCTAGACTTCTGTGCTGTGTGGAGCAGAACTGACCAGTGGCTTGCTGCTTCTAACAGCAAAGGTTTCCTGCCTTTCTCCTGGTTATATATGACATTATTCCAGTGCTGTGCTCTTCCATGAGCCATTTCACTTTGTGAGCCATGTAGGAGACTTGACACTTTTTTCCTCTTTATCTGAACTGGGATTTGAGAGAGGAGAACTAGAATGCCTGTGTCTTGGTAGCAGTGGGCTGCTGGGCTGGCTCACTGTCTGTCCCTGAAACCGACTTGGAGGACATTTCCTTCCTTTGCAGATGCTCCTGTCCCCCTCTGGCAGAGATGCCCTGTGGCTGTGTGTGGCGTGGCTGCAGCTTTCTCCTGAAAGGCCTCAGAGTGAGAGTGCTCAGGGGCCCAGGCTGTGGTGCCCAGCGAGGAAAGCTGTAGCACAGAGAGGGCACTGTCACCTGCTGTGGCTGCTGGGTGAAGTGGCTGCCGAGGCTCCAGCACAGGCCTGCCTGGGGCTGTGGCTCATGTCAGACAGGTTACAGTCAGCTGCTCTAGTCCACTGCTGGCTTGGCTGTTCCTCCTGCTAGGGCAGGAAGGAAACAGTGTTCCTTGGATACTCTCTGTCCCACTGTTCTCTTGTCTCCTGGAAGTGAGTTTGACCCCTCTGTCCATTGCAACTCTGCAATTTCACACATACTGGAAAGCATTCTTCAAGAACAGAATCACTTCTCTTAAACCACTTATTATTTCTCTTAAACCACTTTATTATTTTTATAATAAACACCAGGCTGAGGCATCTTTCAGGTGATTTTTCTATCAAGTACCACATCACTTAGTCCCATGGAGTGATGGACAGGAAAGCTGAAGGCTGCAGTTGTTCCTGGCTCTTGGGGGACATGCTGCTTTTAGGAGACAAATGAGATATGGTGGAGCAAGGGTTTGTGCCAAAGAGAAGACAGGCTTGCTTCTGCCTTCACTTAGATTGAAATAAACGTATTTGCACTTCTCTTCAGGAAAGAAACAGGAAGGTTAACTAGAGTGTGAGCTGCTTTGCAGAAATGAGGTCTCTCCTACTAAGTTTGCTCTCTTAACATTTCTCCCACTGCAGTCAGAAGTTTGTGCCATTGCTCAGAACAGTGGGCTGAGCTCTGCTGTGCTGTATTGGGAGGTGTCTGCAGACACAGTGCTTTGGAGGCCCCGAGTCTCCTCAGGACAGGAAATACAGAAACACACAGCATCAGAGATGGGAATGCAAGTCTTTCATGTGATCCTGAGAGGGGGATTTGATGCAGGAACGCTTATGAAATCTTGCTGAAGCTAGGCATGTAGTTTTCAGAGCAGAATGCAAGGTCCCTCTTGCAAAGGCAGTTTCTCATAAGACAGAATCTTTGTGGTTCCTCAAGCAGATGAGAGGAAAAAATTGTGTCAAGAAAAAAACTCATATTGGACTTGTCAAAGGAAATTATTATATTATTTAGATCTTAAGCCTTAGGATAACTTCTTTTTTTCATTGCAAAACCAAAACTTTGACTCCAGCTTGCTCATGAACCTGAGTATTTTTCTATACTGGTGCTTGTTCATCCAATGGGGGAGAGGGGCTTGAAGTGTGCCAGCTTTTGCTAAATTCAGCATGAAATAACCTATCCTTATTTGATGAAAGAATATAATGACTTTTAGTGAGTTTGAACAGTCTGGATTTCTTGCCAGTGTCTTCCTCAGCACTGTGAGGATTCATTTATACTGACCACCAAGTTTTGATGCTAAATATTCTTAATGCAGAGCTGGGAACTCCTTCCTTTAGGCAGAAGGGAACTTGGAGAATGCTAACACTTTTTTTCCCCCCCTTTAAGTAAAAGCCAGTAGAACTTACTTAAGAATCAATTTTCTGGTTCCCTTATGTTCTGTGTGATTTGCAACAATGCCATTTTCCTCCTTAATCTCCCAGTTTAAATGTTCAGCATGAAGCCAAGTCATGTTCAGTGGGGTGGGACTCCTGATCAAGTGTCTAAACTTCCTGCAACTGCAGATTTAATCCAGCCTCCCAAATTTAATCCTCAATAATGATATCAAGTGACTTCCATGAATGGGTTATTCTGCGTGACAGCAAGAAATAACACTTTAAACAATGCTCCCCTCTATTCTTATGGCATTACTTTTTTATCAGTTGGTTTAACTTGAGGCAGTCCTGTTTTTTTTCTGGGGAGCTTTGAAATCTGTCGAAGGATGTCATGTGTCTGTACACAGACATTCCCATAGTGATGTGTACTACTGGAATAGGAATCTTTGAAGTTTGAACCCCCTAAGAACAGCAACTTCCATGAGGAAAGATGGGACAAATGAGGCCTCTGCTGTGAGATGACACCAAGGGTTAATAATATGCTTTACTCTTTCCAGGTACTTTATTGCCCAGATTGCCATCTGAACCCGGGATGACGTTGCTCACCATCAACATAGAGAAAATTGGTCTGAAAGATGCTGGGCAGTGCATTGATCCTTACATCACAGTCAGTGTAAAGGGTAATGATTTCTGTTTTACCTCCTCAGTGCTGCTTTGGGGAGAGTGCATTTTCTGAAAGCTCTATTGATTTTTCAGCCTGCTGGGACAAACATTCGTTGGCACTTCTATTGCAGATTTAGGGCTTCTGCTTTAATCAAGGGTGGAAAAATTCTGTATTTGACAGCTACTGGGAGGTGAATCTCTGCAGGATACACTTCTCTCTGTGCACTCAGGGGTGGCTTGTCCATGCTGATAACAGAGTGACTTTGCCCTACTTCTCCATCATGGCTTCTACAGCTGTCTCCTAAGTACAGATCTGCTTGGACTGTGTGTACTCCCCACACATACTGGGCTCTGGGCTTTCTGGACGTGGGGAACCATGGCCCACTGACTCCATTCTTGCCCTCACATTAAACTAATTTTGTAGTAATGCAGGTATAATCTTACCAGGGCTTGAGGTTTAGAGGGATGAGAAGCAAAGCTTGCAAGTGAAATAAAATAAAAAATGTGTTAGTCTGGCTAGTGAAATGCTTCAGCCAAAGCCTGGTGGGCTGAGAGCCTCCATAAATCTGGAAGAACCTCTCTTTCTATCAGTCCAGGATAGGCAACATTAGGATTTCTCTGTTTCAGATGGTAACACAGTTGGTGTCTTTTGAGGCTGAGATTTCTGGTATTCACACTCTTTCTAGTGGGAGTATCTCTGTCCCCCATTCTGCATTTTTTAGCAGCAAGACCCTGTAGTCAAAGCTGCTTACCCTTGCCTTGTTCTGCTTTACTTCGGCAGATGATTTTTTTTGTTTATCATGTAAAAATCTGTAACTGAGCCAATATCCTCTTGTTATTTTCAGTTGTGATAATGACCTTGTATGTGTCCTCTTGAGATGTGCTATTGGATATTAAATGTAGAGATTAAACACTTGTTTCATGTGTGATCAGTGCTTCTTTGACCAGACATCCTCTGGCAGGAGGAAGGTTCACAGCATCAAATATCCCTTGAATACTTAGCAGGGCTTGTAAACCAAACATTCCTTGTTCTTTGCCACTGAAGTGTTTGTTTCATTGTACATTGCTAAAACTGCTGCAGGAGCTCTCATTTCCATTCTGGAACTAAGGGAGACTCTGTATTGCTGGACTTGCTTTCCTTTCTCTGTTAACATGATGCTCCCTGTTTCCAAACTCATTTACCTATAAATGGTGGCTGCCAAGTAATGAGGTAGAAAATAGGATCAAAAAGTGAGTGTGTGTGGTAGGGTATGGCTGAGTCTGCTAATGGTATCTTAATACTTTTATCTCCCAAGATTTTTGGTCAGGAAAAGCTACTCTGAGTACTCATTTTGTCACTGTTAGGAGTCTGAAGATACTTAGTAGCTGATTTCCTTGGTTTTAAACCAAGCTTCTCTTCTGTAGGTTTGGAGAGAGGTTTGTTTGGGATGCAGCATGCAGCCCATGTCCTGGATGAAGGGAATCACTGGTCCTCCAGGGCCTCAGCCTGTGCTCCAAGCACAGCATGGACACTCCATACCTGTAATCTTGGCTGCATCATTAGCAACTTCCTCTGCCAGAGGGAAAAGGATCAAGAATGAGAGGAAAGATAGAGGACAAATGTACCCCTGGAAACAGCAGAGAGACTTAGTGAGAAACAATATTGGTTGTGCCAGAGCAGCAAAACCAGGGGCTGGTGCTGAGAGCTGGAGCCCAACCCACAGCCCTACAATGCCTCTGTGGAAAACCCAAGAGGAATAATGCTTGTTGTGTCTAGGGACAAAGCAGGGCATACACAGGATGTGTGAGCTGTGCCAGCTGTGCTCTGCAGACCCTGTGTGGAGGGCAGCCTTTGATGTGTATCCCACTTGGGCTGCAGCTCTGCTGGAGTCCTGTGTGCACAGGGAATCGAATCTTTTGCTGACAGCAGAAAGAAATGCACTCTTAAAAAAAAAAGAGGGATAATTCCAGTTTTTGTCTGAAATATTGCTAGAACTTTAGCTGCTTTTGTGTTGTACTCAAAAAGAAAATTACCTGATTGTGAAGGAGTAGACCCTTTTTTAGGTTTTGTGGAAACATTCAGGTGTGGATTAACTTTTTGTGGCAAGATTAGGAGAGACTTAAAAGCCTCTTAAAGCTGAACCTTTAAGTCTGAGAAGCTTCTGCCATTCTCATGCTGTTTCTTTCCTGCAGATTTGAATGGGATAGATCTGACTCCTGTGCAAGACACTCCTGTGGCTTTGAGGAAGGAGGACACATATGTCCATTTTAACGTGGACATCGAGATTCAGAAACACATTGAAAGACTAACAAAAGGTATGTGGTACTAGAGACCCAAAACAGGGCCCAGAAGCTTTGGGAGCACAGACACTGGGCTGCTCCTGAGCTGGTGCTGCAGGGCTCAAGATCCAGACAAGGATAAAAATAGACCTTTGCATCCTGTCCCTTTGAAACTAGTCATTGGAATGGCTCGAAGGCAAGGGAGAAATTAAATGAGATAAAAACAGAGCAGTCTGGTTTCTTTTACACAGGTATTGAGCTGCTTTATCACCTGCTTAGTCACTGGTACTTGGGTGTGAGCAATGGAGTGAAGAGTTGAAACTGTTGAGAGTGTGATGAGTATTGTAAGAACAAGGTATAGCTTTTGAGTAAATAACAGAAGTGTGGGAGATAATTCTCTTCAATTTAAACAGAGCAACTTAATGGCAGATAAGTGTTTAGATTACTCTTAGCCATAATTGCTAACTTTTCAACCGTTTTTCCCTCTAGGTGCAGCTATTTTCTTTGAATTCAAACACTACAAGCCTAAGAAAAGGTTTACTAGCACCAAGTGCTTTGCTTTCATGGAGATGGATGAAATTAAACCTGGGGCAATTGTTATAGAACTGTAAGTGACTCACAATTATGGATGACAATGACAGAGGAAATGAACCAGCCTTCAGTTACAGGGTGTGGCTTGTTGTATTAAGGAAAGTTTCTCGGACTCATTAGATTGACTTCCATAAGGAATATCTTATTTTTAATAAGGAGGGGAAGATAAAATGCTTTTAGGCAAGTAAGATGGTTAGAGACTCTTCTCAGAAACTACACCAGTTTCCAAATAAAATGCTGGTGTTTGTAATTTAATTTTGTATTAATTTAATGAAGTCTGCAGGGGAGATTTTAATTTGGAGCTTAGCCTGAGTCAGATCAGCTATATTTAAAAAAATAATCAACTCAGTCTTTTGGTACAGAACTTCTCTAAAGGAAATCTGATTTGAGGCATGAGATACCAATTTGCAATTAACTTTGTGAACATTTCAAAGCAGTATTGAGTGGTCGTGGTGTGCATCCTCTCCTTGCTGAAGTGAGTGGCTGAAGGTCTGAGGGAGGGATTTGAGGATTGGGGTTTGTCTTTTTTATTCAAGAAGAGAGTGAATCTTGCAATTCTTGGAAGAGTGCTTAGTCTGTGCTAGCTGGAGTACTTCTGAAGTACTGAGTAACTGATATTTGGTATCTCCTACAATCCAGAGTATTATGTTGGGAATCTCCTTACAAAAGTAGTACGTTCATTTACATATTGAAATTTTTCTTCTGTAAAAATAATCATCCAGAGAAAATACCGTTTCTTCCTGTAAACCTACTCATTACTGTTGCTTCCAGCAATCCTTGTCAGATGTATTTAAAGATGAGGGTAATAAGATCTGTACAGGATGAGCTTTCTAGTTTGCTTTCATCTTCCTGCACAGCCATTAGCGCTTGGATTAATGCACTTTCTTGTGGTTACAGGTACAAAAAACCCACTGACTTTAAAAGGAAGAAATTGCAACTGTTGACCAAGAAACCACTTTACCTTCACCTCCATCAAACATTGCACAAGGAATGACCCCAGTTGTGAGACCTCTGTGAACTGAACCACAAGTCCTGGTAGCTGTGTAGTAGCCTTAGGCTCCAAGGGGCGGGAAGACGACTCTATTCATGCCAGTAGGTCACACGAGACCATCACCCACTGCACAGCACTACTTCAGGGGCAGGGACAAGCCCGCCATGCAAGTGCAAGATTTTTTTCAGTAACTTCCAGCTACAGGATTTTCCAAGAGCCCTGATATATAGGTCGATTGCTTTCCCTAAGTTTGCTGTTCATCACTTTTTATCTTTAACCGTTCTTCTCCTTTTGCCTCAAGCTCTCCCTGAGGATGGAGAGTGCCCCTTTGCCAAACCTGCAGCAATAAAGATGTGGCAGGCCTACTAACTGCTTACACTGCTGTGCTATTGTAGTTCCTCTCATCTGCATTTCAGAGTCCTCTGGAGTGGGCAGGGTGACAGAAGACTGGGAGAAGGACGAGGTGGGCGGGGAAGGAGCTTGAGCAAGTGCTTTGAAGTGAGGGAGTGGAGGATGCAGATCAGGTGGGTGGCCACGAGTCCCTGTGGTCAGGTCAGGAGGAGGACAACTGCAGATGAGAACACTGAACTATGATTTAACAGCCTTGCCTAAGTTTTGGATACTTGTTACAATCCTTTCAATCACTGTTACTCCCCAATAGAGCTATTCTTTTCTGTATCTTGTCACAGAGTGTTTTGCAAAGGTGGGTGTGGGATAGAGAGGGCTTTGTCCTGGTGGCAGTGGGCATTTTGCCATTTCAGTGACAGCAGGACAGGCCCTCAGTGCTGAAGTGTCCATTTTCCAGAGCTTTGTATAAAATAGGTCTAGCTAGCAGGCTGACCCACCTTATACATGAAACTGCTGTTCTTATGGAAACTGATTGTATGCAGTTTTCTGCATCTTTTGTGCAAGTCTGGAAACTTACTCAAAAAATTACCTTTTTATGTAAGTAGATAGGATTATCATTTATTTTCTATATTTTTGATTTGGTGTGTAATAAGCTGCAGGACATTGGCTTATTATGACACACTTGTATTCACCTTTTGACCTGAAAAAGGGACAGAAGTAGAACCCAGTCAAATCTTTCATATATTTGCGTGGATATTTAATATGATACTTTATGGTTTGATAAACTTCTTGCATATCTAACTAGTGCCTGAATACTCTGCTATGCTAACTAAAGACCCAGCTCCCAAAATAGTGTCAATTATTTTAAACAGCCTGGATGCAGGTGTAGCATCCATTCCTCTTTTTTGTCACTTCACCCCAAGATGTTACATCATGTGTTAAGGGAAGGGATGTTACTTTTCCTCATGCTGTTTGTCTGTCTCCACTGAGCTGTTCAGCATTTTTGGTGTTACCATATTGATTAGGATAAAAAGCTGGTTTTGAATGTCCTAATCATCTTGCCTTTCTTTGCTCTGGTATAACTAGGGATGACATTATTTAGGTGTTACAACCAAAGCTGGCAACGCTTTCTCAAATTCCACTGCTGGCTGAAGGGGAAAAAGGGCAGTTGAATTTTTCTGTTTATGGGTCTTTACAATATCCCACTGGTTTTAAAGCTGATGAGTGACCATCAAGATATCCCTGTGAGTTATGGAAACACCTCTGAATGCAGCGTTCTGGACACCAGACTAAAGGAGGATACATACCCTGCTAAAAACCAAATACAAATCATCCTCTGACCTCTGCAGAAGGATGGAGGAAAGCATTAGTCTGTGGTTGCAAGTAAATCTGAGCTTGGCCCATTTACCTGTCAGTGGTCCCTGGCTGGCTCAGGACTTGTTCTGACCAAGGACTTGCAGGATCTGAGTGTCCCTGAAAGGTGGAAGGGCTGGTTCTGGAGTTCAGTCCAGCTCTGCCATCCAGGATAAGCACTGCAGTTGGGTGTGTGTGTCCAAGGTGAAGGTTGGTGCATCCAGAGGGAGATTCCATCCAACTTTTATTACTGTTAGCTGGGATGGGCAAGGGAGGAGACACTGAGCATCACAAAGGCGTGTATGGGGAAGGAAAGATCCTGAACTTGGAGAGCTTGACTTTTAATGGTGGATATTCATCAATGTATGTATCATCAGCCACCCTGCAAACTGAAATACTGTCCCTTGAAGTACAAACCCATAGTTTCTGCTGCTTCCCTGGACCCTTCCCCAGCTTGTAGATGTCTGTATTAATGCCAGTTATATGAAGTGTCAACTTTGAAGTATTTTTGTTGAATACACAAGTAGAGCTTTGTATTTAACTGATTGTGAATTAATGTCTGTTGAGTGTGAAATACCATTTTTAAAGTTGCTTCTATCCCTTGCCTTTTTTCTGTGAACCGTCTCAGTGCCAGGATTGCTGCTGCACACACCACAGGCTTCAGGATTGTTTTATGCTTCAGTGATGTTCCAGCTTGTCTTTCATCTGAAATGTAAATCTTTACACTTGTACTGTAACATCTAGATGGCAACTTTAATGGCTGCTTGTACTCTGGCAGTAAAGCTGTAATGGCCTCCCAGTAGGGTTTTTTATTATTCTGCATTGTTTTCTGTTTTTCCTCCTTCAGGCTGCCTTTTGGACAGTGCACTTGTGAGAAACCTTACTCACAGAGACAGTCAAAGGCCTCCTATTCCAAATGCTTGCACTAACACTTGAACTGCCAGTGTAGGGTGTGTTTTGAAGTTTATTTAGTGGTGGTAGCTGCAGTAGATGCTTACATGGTTTACATACCCCCACTCTGCTTTACAGAAAGCTACTTTCTTTTCTGATGGAAGCAAAAAAAGCTCTCCAAATCCAGCCTTCCTCTTAAAGAAGCTGAATTGCTCTTAACCCTGAGGAAGATGAAAACTCAGCTCTTAAACTTCACTTGATGCTGCGAGGTGCTCTTGAAAGCAAAAAGCAATTAGGGAAGTTCTGAGTTTTTCTAGTGGAGAGGCGCTGTGGAAACACAGGTCAACCCCACAATTTCATCAGGGTTTCCAGCTCTGGAAGCTGTATTCCCCATGGTCCTCATTACATGAAGCAAATCTATTGTGTCAGAGTAGATCAGTATGAGGGTAACATGATCATTACCCTGCAACAGCATTAATTTGGCCTTGATTCAATTCTTGTTCTCAGAACTGTAGCATTCTCTGTCACATTACTGAACCAAAGTCCTTTCTGAACAAAACATGGCACTGAAACAAAAAGTCTTTGGGGTTTAGCAAAAGGAATTTTGCTTTTTATTATAACTTTCCTTTGAATACAGTGTCATTTGTGCTTCTGATCTTTGACCAGACATCTTTTAAAAAAACCCCAGAATCTCAAGAGTCCTCATGTAAACCCCTGGCCTACAGTAACTGCAGCTCAAAGATGTGATGGAGAAGGCAGGTTGGATAGCATTTTACTTAAAAAATTATTTCCACAGGAAATGATTTGATTTACATTTTTAAAGAAATTAGTTCATTTGCCAACTGGTTACAAAGGCTACATTGAATTAAAACTCTCCACACAGGTACTTCCTTCCTATTGCACTTTTAGAGTAGGTTCAAGTCCATCACAGAAAGGTTCTTGCAGCCCAAGTGGATGGATGAGTCTGTGATCATAAATGCACATAAGATGTCTGTAGCAACTGGATAAAAATTAATCCTGCAAAAGCTGAGATATACTGAAATGAGACCAATGTCTTCAAACCAAGAGCCGTTTCCTAGAGTTGTGCACATGGGAGCCGGGTCCATGGAGCTGCAGGCAGGGATCCTGTGCTGGGGCTGTGCGTAGTCCTTGGGGCCGGCTGCCCTCAGTCCCTGGGTGCCGGCGGAGGCAAGTCTCTGTTGGGAGGAGGAGCATAGTCCCTGGGAGCCTGCGGGGGTGGCAGGGGTAGCCGAGGACCTGGAGGGCCAGGAGGGCCGAGGGGGTGGAAGGGAGGATGCCCACGTGCGTAGCCTCTGGGATCGGGGGGAGGCAGGAGTGGGCCAGGAGGCAAATCTCTCATTCCTAAACGTGGACTAGGTAAGAAATCTCTTCCAGCTGGAGGAGGCAAGGGAGGACCACAACCTAGAAGGAAAGGAAATAGTGGAGTTAAATGAAATCCTGCGTTAACCTAAACAGAGAAGCTCCCGATTAGTTCCTCAGTTTGTCATTTTCTAGAGCAGCTCTGGAGTGGATCACTGTCACATGCAGGACTTCAAAGCCCATGAATTATTCTAAGGACTTTGGCCGCTGGTTTCCATTTTAAACAAGGAAAAATACCTTGGCATTAAGGAGGCTTGAAAAAACCCACCCAGTCCAAGCTTATTGAGCCAGCTAAAGCCCACGTGCCACAAGGAAGCCATGTGCAAAGGAAAAGCAGATCTGGATTCTGCAGTCAGACTCCAAGAAGTGAAGTGTCAGCACAGGGCACTGCAGCCGTACCTTGGGGCCCAGGGAGAGGCCGAGGCCCGAAGTTCCCCCGCAGAGGAGGTGCTGCTGGTCCTGGTGGTCCATAGCGAATGGGTGGTGGCAGCGGGGGCCCCAGCACTGGGGAGTTCATCAGAGGCGTCCCAGGGAAAGGAGAGGGGCCTTTGGCACCAGCATTACCCTGGGCAAGATGAGATTACATTTCAGTGAGTTACTGCAGCAGACAAGCACTAACACTGCTCAACAACCTGACCGCTCACCCAGAGGCAAACAGGTAAAAGGAGGGGAGAGGGGAAGAAAGAAAAATAACCCCAACATGCTCCAAGCCCCATTAGCCAGGCAGAAAACATGAAAACAAGGACAGCTACTGCACCATCATCATCCTTTCTCCCAGAACACTGCTGGCACTACCCAGGAATGAGTGGTTAGTGAAACAAGTTCCTTTAGATGAAGCTGTACTAAATAAAAGTTCAAGCCTTGTTGAGGCATCCTTGGTGGACATTCCTTTGGTGAAGGACCTGGAACTTTGAATTACACATGGAATTGTGCTTAAACACCACAAGTAAGTCAGCTGCTTAGGATTATAGTTGCAGTCACTCCAAAGTGTTTGCCCACAGTCCTTAACAAGAAACATCTTATTTCCACAATCCCACAAAAACCAGAGAGCAACTGCTCATCATTAGAGAAGCCCCTTGAGACAGAGGGACGAGCCCTTGGTTAGTTCCACAGTGCAGTTGTTATTCAGCAGTTCAGAACACCAAGCCTGTTACTCCTCTCCATCAAAGCAGCATCACCATGTCCAGCCTTGGAATACTCACTGCAGCTTCCATGGAGGAAGGTGAATCTGTAGTTACACTGGGGGCTTCAGACTCTTTGGGAGAGGGTTGCTTTTGGGGTTTTTTTTGGGCAGCAAATAGGGATAGCAACAGGATACAAACAAGACAGAATACGATACAGTTAAAGAAGCAGGAGGAAGTACAGTGAATCATGTATTAGAAAGGTTTCCTGAAGGTTGGGGCATTCTCAACTCACCACTCCATCCATTGCTGTGGAAGGGGAGGAGGTTCTTGGCTCACTGCTGATCAGGGATGCCACAGCAGGCCCAATATCTAAAAAGAGAGCCATGAATAAGTGTCCTACCATGCTTAGGGCAGGGAAGGTGGGCTTGAAATTGCCTTTTTGAAACGAAGGAATAACGACTAAGTTGCATTTGGTTGCAGACCACACAACTTACCAGGAACAGACATCCTTCCAGGTAGCTCTGGAGGCCTTCGTGGGGCAGGGGGGCCATCCACCATTGTACCTTAAGGGAAACAAGAACCCCAGAACAAGAACCCTAAATAACATAAGCCTGAGCTATTTTTATTAATAAGACCCTACCACCAACCACTCATTAGTGTATTAATAAAGCAGGTATCAATATCAACATTCCTAGGACCAGTATCTGACCTTAGTGGTTCTGGGTGTGTAGCCTAAGAGGGAACTGTCAAAAAAGGGGAGTTCCACTGCTTACCAAATTCACCCCTCATGCCTTCCCTTCGAGGAGCAGAGAGGGGCCGGGCAGGGACATCAATCATCTGCGTGGGGGATGGATTTCCTCCACTCACAGGTGATGGGCCAGAAGAGCCATCTCTGCTTAAGGGCCCTGTGCCAAAGAATTAAAACCACTTGGTTTACTTTTCTACAATTCAGCACAGCCCTGAATGTATGATGTACTGACTCCAAGACCAAAGGTTTTGGGAAAACCAGCAGAATTTACCTCGTCGTGGTGGGATCTGGCGGTCAGGTCTGCCAGGAGTTGGCTTTACAATGACTGGTCTTTGAAGCATGATGATTTTTTGGTTTACTTCTATTAATCTGATTTTGAAAAATAGAGGTCTCTCATCATTATTCAAAAATACAAGTGAGTTGTATCTATTATAATGTCACAAGGCAAACTGCATTGTAAAATGTTACAGCTTTTAGTAAGAAATGTTATTTTAACCATCAAAAAAGTTGAACAGTAGTTAAAATTAGTAATTAAAAAATGCACTGCACATTCTGAGCTTCTTCTTCCCCAGGCAACTCCCAGCACGTTCAAAGAGCAATAAGAGAGGGTCTGTTCTGTACTTACTTCTGTCTCAGGTTGGCTGCTTCTCTTTTCTCTTCAGCCAGAGCTCTCTCGGCTGAGCGGGCAATGAGCTGGTGGGGAAAATTTCATCAACTGCATTAATGGCAACAATGTGACATCAAATGCAAACTGTTGACATCAGGAAAGGATGAACATTCTTACCCAGTTGTCATGTGCCTTTTTCTCATGAGCAGCAATCTGAGAAGGAAAGAAGCCATTTAGTTCTTATTCAACTACCAGTATTTCCAATAACTCACCACAGAGCACTGGAATGATGCAATAAAAGATGACAATAACCAGCAACCAAGAAATTTACCTGGTTTTTGTAAGATCTCTCTGTTTTTTGCAATTCTTCTTCCATATCTTGGATCCTTTGCCTGTATAAAAAGAAAAAGAGGGGAAGGAGAGATGTTTGAATAAATTTTCCTCAGTAGCTGAAATAAAAGGAAAATAATAATCTTCAGAAATTCAAGTTACTTGTAAACTTTCACTTCATTGATGGCCAGCACGGCTTTTTCATCTGCAGCACACAATTTCTGCTCCTTCTCCTGACGCTCATACTCTTCCTGGGTTAGTTTTCTGCATAGGGAAAAAAACAGCACCATATAGTCCAGCATTCTACATCTATTACAACTCACAATCAAGGTATTCCCCTGCCAACCACAGCAATATCAAAATCTACAATAATGTGTGTGATCACAGAGAGAAAAAAGATTTTTTTAGAAAGAGAGACAGAAATCCTATCTCTTGAAACCAAGAGACAAACCCTTTGGGTATAAAACCTTAAAATTATGGAGTTGACTGGCAAGTTCTGTCAGCTTCTGAAGATCTGTCAGAATCTATCAGCTGCACACAGTTCATCCCTTCAGATCCTGTCGTTTTCCTAGCAATGCCACAGACTGAAATCCAGATTTACAAAGGTACAAACAAGGAAATCCACTGGACTGATGCCAACCACAGGAAATGAAGAAATTAATGTGTTGTGAAAAGAGGCAAATTTAGGGCCCAGGTGACAAACTCCTTCAATAGTCATTAACCACGTGGGAAGCTTTTTCCAAGTATTCTCCATACCAATTCACTGTACAAGCAATTTCCACAGTCTTTTTCATTATTTTTTGGATATTTTTCTGGAAGTATTTAAGAGGTCTATAGTGTGTTCCAACTTACAAGAGCTATCCCACAGAACTGGAACCTTTTAAGTAATAGCAAGTAAACTACTGCTAATAACCAGTTCAACAGAATCCATTTCCTTGGCTAAAACTCAAAGCAGTTTTCCAGAAAAAAAAACCTGCAAGAAGTTCTTCATTCTAATCAAGAGATACTAACAGCCAGTGTAATCTCCTGTATGATTTGGAAGCAACAGAAATTCTTCATAGAGGTCAAGATGAAGTTTTCCCTGAAGGGCGGGCTACCCTCTACCTCTCCAAGTTTATTACACATGGATCCATGGAAGTTACAAGGTCAGGCAGTTTCACTACAGCCTCATTTCCAACCCTGTGCTTCCCACACACTTTCAACACACTTAAAACTTAGGAACTTTAACTGCTACTCCCTCACAATTTCAGCTTTCCTACAGAATTTAGCTGAAAATGTCCCTAGAATCCTAGTCTCAAATTTTCCCCACAAAACTGAGATGATATTAAAGATATTTCAGGAAGTAAGTAAAGGAATCAGGAATGAACACATACAGAGCAGATCTTCACCACTGACAATTCATTCCTCTCAGCTGCCGTCACCAACCCAGCCTTCATTTAGTCCTTTGAGAATGCAAGAAGCTCACAAGGCTGAAGTACTAAAGTTTCCACATTACAAACACATCACTGAACAGAAGCCCGAGTAACACAAACAAGTCTTAACAGCCCCTGTGCTCTCCTTGACAATTCTGGATGATGTAGCAGAGCAATCAGAGAATTTGCAGACCAACCCCTCTCTAGAAGTTTAAAAGTTGAAGGCAATATGGTGTGTGCACATTGACAGTCTTTTTAGAATCTCTAGAATAGGGGCAAAAATAAAGAAAGGACACCAGCTTCAGCTGTATTGAAAGAGTAGAGTATCACTCATTCCAACCACAACTTCCAAATTCTTTGATCCTTCTGAGTGAAAAGCATTTGACAGTGCCCATGATACAGCAGACAGAGTAAGGAAACGCTTACTTCTGGAGTGCCATCTCCTTCTGCTGGTACAGCTCACCAAGTATCTCCACTTTCTGCTGAAGAGTTTTGCATTCATTTTCCAGTTGAGTTTTGGCTGACTGCAGTGAAGAGGAATCGTGTTCCAATGTTTTTATCTTCTCTGTTGGAGAAGCAGTTGCAGTAAGAACCATTATGGTCACTTACACGCTCTGTTTCTTTTTAATCCACCAATAGCACTTCATCCTAAGCAGTTATTTTGCTAAGCCTACCTTCCAGCTCGTGTCTTGCTGTTACTTCATCATTCAGTTTGGATTGCAGGAGATTTCTGTCTTCTTCAACTATGGATAACATTGTTTTGACCTGAAAAGAGGAGCAGAGAGTTTATGATCATAGGCATAGCAGTAATAGGATTGCATTTATTAGATACTTGTGCAACATACCCTGGAGACATCCATCATCTGCTTAATCTGAGTCTTCATCTTCTCACTCTCAACATCTAAAAGAGAAAAATATCTTTGTTTTCCCTGGTTTTTAATCATGAACAAGTCTGCAGACAACTGTTAAAAGTAACACTCCCTACACTTTAATCCCTACATCCTTACATGGTCAAAAACAAAACAAAACAAAACAAAAAAATAAAATAAAAAAAAAATCAAGAAGTGGGAATTTCCAGCCCACATATACTTTAAGTAGAAAAAAGGGGAAAAAAGGGAATTAAAAGGGATTTCAAAACCAGAGATGCAGCAAATACATGTGCAACATCACAAATGACAAACTGCCTGAATAGCTTTGAAAACATCTATTTTGGGCTTTCAAATTTAAAAAATGTGATTACCTAAATTAATTCTTTATCTGGAGGCAAGCAGAAAGCTCATTAAAAATTAATATAAAAAATAAATGTACCAGAACAACAAAACCGAGACTCTCAGCTTTTGGAGTGCTCTTAATTACCAACCTTTATACACAGTCTTTATAACCATGTCACTACACTCGTGGTTTACCTATAAGGTAATCTAAAGGCAATTATTGACCTTGTAGCCAGTTCCTCCCTTGAGTAAGGGATATTTTGTGTTTGAGGATTCAAGCTGGCAGCTCTGTATGCATGGATTCCCCTTGTTTCCTCTCGAACATGCCACGAGCACAGCATCATTTGATCCTCAGGTGGGATCACTGTACCTGGCAACTCTCCATTGGCCAGATCATCTCCTGGGCTCCACTCATGCCCTCTGTCATCCTTCTTGGCCTCTGAATCCATGTCCAGCTGCTTCAGTTGCATAATGCAATTGGTTAAAACCTAGTAAAGAAATCAAAGGTTCAATTGCCCTGCATTTTGTGAAGTATGAGAGTATTTTATGATGCATAATATTGAAAGCAAGCTGGTTATAGAGAACCTACTTCAATTTCATTTTCTTTGTAGGCAAGTGTCTCTTCTATGTCCTTCTGAGACTTCTGATAGAGTTGAATCTGCTCACAGAGCTCAGAATGCCTCTCACTCCAACCTTCAGCTTCTTTTAGCAGCTGTATGAAGCACCAAGGTAAGATGATTACTTGCTGTGTTTTTAGTGCATGTTGCATGCAACTAAAGTCTATTTTACTGCCAGCTCTGCTGATAACGGATCACCATGGGTCACAGATAAAGGGTAAACTTCAGATATCAGGCTCATTGCTGTTCCCCTGGCAGAACTGGATGCTGGGAATCTTTCTGGAACTTATTATTAGGTGGCTTTACAAAAGGACATTTTCTCAGCTAACATCCCAACTGCTCACACACCTCAATATTAGGAATTAATTGCAGTCCAGAGGTAATCAAAACACATTCCTTAAAAAGCCACATACTTCACATATGAAGAAAGAAAAGAGATATTTACCATTATTTGGAAAATAACTGTCCCAATATTAAAGTGCTAAAACTCCTCCCCCTTATCTTTGCCACTTGGGATCAGGGCTAAAGGAAGTAATGGTGAAGAATTGCCAGAAAATATTTCAGAAAGCAATCTCTCTATCATGCCTTGACCACCACCTCAGCACAGACTTTCTGTGACTTTGCTGACAAAAACTGCATTAGAGAACTGGCAAAGCTTTCATACCAGAGATGTGGCTCAGCTGCACAAACAGCCTGTGCAAGCAGGCACAAAGCATTTAAATTTTATCATTGTAATAGAAAATGTGGAATTCTGCCATATTAACAAAACAGAGACATGCTGAAGCTACACTCAAAAAAAACCTCTCAGGAATAAAGGCCAGATTTTTTGTCTGAAAGACAAGGTTGCCTGGCCTGAGCATAACTTACCTGCTCCTTGCTCTTTTTCAATCTAGCATTCTCTTCCTGCACATGATGAAGCTCAGATTTCACCCTTTCTTCACTCAGTTTAGCTTCATTAAGAGCTATCTGCACCTACACACGAAACAAAAAGGAACAGGAAGACAAAGTCAAACTACAGTGGAGCAACAGCTACAGAAAACCCAGTTAAATGGAAAATAAAAAGGCATATATGCACAAACAACCTGCAACCTGCCAAGCCAGCATTTTCTATTCCATAGATAAGAATTTTCCTAGTACAAAACCGAGTGACTGTTGAGGGGGTGTAAATAATGCTTTACCTCTGAAAGCTCTGCAGAATGCATAGTGATAGCTTCCTGAAGCTTCTCCAAGGACTTCTGGGTTTCGGAGAGCTAAAAAAAAGATGAGCAGTGACTTAGTGTTATCTTGGCACAAACCTCAGCCTGAGTAATTATTTAACCTCTGTCTTCTGGAAGCATAAAAACAAAGTCAAAACACAACAAACTTCCATTTCAAGCATCCATTTGCTGGCAGCAACATAGCACTACCTTATCAACAAGGTAAGGAACAGAAACATTCAGCACATTCAAATCAACTTCTACCCCTGACTCTGCCTGTCTGTGGCCAGGAAGTTTCCTATACACCTGTGCAGTCCACAATGAGAGGAACTGCTATCATTAGCAGCAACCTTTGACCAAAACAAGGCCAAAGAGCTTCTTGATAACAGAAAAATCAGGTTTTAAAAACAAGAAAGAGAAAACAAATAGCTCTGGACAACAAGAAAGAGAGGCAGCTCAGAGAACTTCACACCTACTGTAGAATGAAATGCTGCTCTGAGTACAGTAAAATGTCTCTTCCCAACCTGAAACTTTCAGCTTATATTGCCAAGGAACTTCCTGGCTCTAGCAAGGAAATATTAGAGTAGCCCATGACTTGAATGTATCTGTTTGTGTGCGAAAGCACATAACCACACAAGTCCATCAAGATCTTAAAAAAACCCCAAACCCTACAAAACTCCCCCAAGACCTCAAACAAAATAAATCAACAGACTAATCTTTTGATCTTGGGATAAACCTAACATTTCATTTAATCTTTCTTTTTGAGGTGGCTCACCCCTATCAAACCCATCCGTTCATGACCAGCTTTTAGGGCACATCAAGCTAAGGACAATGTAAGGCACAAGTGTAATTGTTCTAACCTTGTTCTGTTTCTTCTCATTCTTTTTTCTCTCTGTTTCAAGCATGGTGTGCAGATTTTTCACTTTGTTATCTAGCTGTTGATTTGCTTCTTCCAATTCTTTGACAGTGTCCTTCAAAAAAAAAAAAAAACAAACAAAAAAAGGTGTAAAAGACCAACTTAAAGCAAACTACTTTTATTTGTATTGCTGCTTTCAGTAGAGTCAGTTAACTTTCTCTTACCTTAAGCCCTGCAGTTTCATCTGAGAGAATGTCTTTTTGTTCTTGGGCCTCTTTCACAGATTCCTTTGCTTCCTTTATCTATGCACAGAAACAACCACACAGAACTGAGGAAATTATCAACATAATATTCAGTACGAATAGAAAATAAAAATATATTAGATGTTGCATTGACTGTATCATTAAAGCAATAACAGAAAGTTAGGAAACAAAGGGCAACTTAGAACAATACCTTTTGATCATATTCTGACAACTTTTCTAAGATTTCTGTTTTTTCTTGCAGAAGATTTTTAATCTTTTCAGCAAGTTGTTTTTCAGTCACTAGGAAGAAAAAGAAAGCTTGCAGTAACTGTATTTCATATACTGGGCAAAAAAATCAGCTATCATTACTACCACTTCAAAGAACATTTTCAGGTAATAACTAAAGCATAAACCAGGAGAGTGTTAATTCCTTGGCAATCAGCCCTTTCTGCATCTCCAGCTTTCACTTGAAGTTAGGACTGAACACAAGACAGAAAAGCTGACACAAAGCACAAAGCTCTTGCACCCACTTCCCAGAAGTTTCTCTGAGAACCCAGAGCAGAGCGAGGTGCTGGTTACAGCTGAGGTGTGCTCAGGGGAAGAGGTGACAGTGAGGATCTCAGAGCAGTCTCAGACACCCAGGGAGATGCCACACCTTTCCTAACAACCACCTTTCTGCCCTATTGAAGCTCAATGTTTCATCAGCAAAGGTAAGAGGACGAAAGCTATGAAAGATCTACAGGGTACAGAACAGACAGTCAGCTGGGAGACAGCACCAGTAGCTCTTAAGGAGCTGCTCTGCTTACACCTTAAAAGGGCTCAAGTGACTCAAAAGTGACCAAGCAGCAGCCTTCAGGTATGCATTTGCTTCTCACCCTAAACAAGCCACCAGCCAACCCTTAGGATTCAATGAAAATCATTAACGCACTTCAATTATTTTACTGCAAATTATTTAAAAACCACCTAATTGTTGTTCTTTTTCAAGTCCAAAGCCACCTTGCTCTGGATCTGACTGCCCCAAGTGCCATTTATCTCACAGCAAATCCTGCAGCACAACAAGGAGTACTGGTTGTTCCAACTGCATCCCACAGAGTGCAATGGCAACTGCTACTCCTGCTTTCCCTCCCACACGAGGGCTCCCGGGACAGTGCATCCCAGGCCTTTCCCACTCTGGGCAGAGGAGAGACAGCAAGTGGCTGCCAAGGTTCAAGACAGCTCTCAGCAGTTTAAGGGAAGCAGCAATCCCTGCATTAGCTTGGCCTCCCAATTTTACTACTGTCATGAAGAGAGAACAATAAATTTTTATCCGTGGGACGCCAAATGTAAGCTAGGTTTTAAAGCATTTTTGTCACTGTTAATATTTCTCTGTTTTGGATAAAGACTTTAATAACAGTGTGGCCTGTATCACGCTTGAAGAAAATCTATTTGTTCTGCTCTTTAGTAGTTTCTATGCAGCATCAAAGAGAAGAGTATTTGAGTGGTGGAATTAAATCCATGATCCCCGGCTTTTAGGGGGGGTCTGCTAAGTAATTTCTACACCACCAATACCAATATTATTCCTGCACTACAGAAATCACCTCAGAAACCAAAGATGGGCTTTTTCAGCTCAGTAATTCTGCATTAATTGTGTAGAAGGAAACTGCAGTATAACCACAATGAAAACAGAGAGGAATGACTGGTAAGTAAAAATGTGAGGGAGGAAGAGACAAAGTTCCTATTAAGACAATTCTTCCATATTTGCATTTTTTACTCAATTATGAATTCCAGCAATCACCCTACTTCAATTTTTTTTCCCATTCAGTACACTTTTAATTTTATAAACCTGAAGCCAGAGAAAAACTCTTGCAAAAAGTGATGTGCTAGCCACAGTAACACCTGCATATTTAGATCTAGATTGAGAGTGTTTCTTTGCAGCCAGTTTCAGGCTCCCCTCAGTCCAAAAAACAAAAGGAACCAGCTCCTGCTTTTTGAGAGAAACAGCAAGCAAAAGCAGAACCACTGCTGGTCAAAAAACCAAAATAAACTCTGCCCCATGAACCAGTGATTCACATTTAGGTTGAATGAAGTGGAGCTTTTCCTTGCCCTTTATTTTACAGGTGCAAGCTGCATTGTTTCTCCCGATCAAAGCATTATCAAAAGTAAATTTAACCCTCAGATATAACTAAGTATTATCTATTGGCCAAGCTTACACTGGGCATTCTCCTTGAAAAAGAGTGAAGATGAATACTTGGTCCTCTGAAACAACTTTTAACAACTTCAAAATTTTTACATGCCTACGCATCAACTACACTGAAAAGTAAAGGGAAACTCACCTTGATATATTCTACTCTTTACCTACAGAAGAGAACAAACAAACAAAAAGATTAGCCATAAAAAGTGGTAAGTGAAAAATGTTATTAATATTCCCTATTGAAAAAAGTGATCACTTCCATGCAGGTTGAAGCAGCATATGGAAAACACATCTATCACTGCCAATGAGTGTTGAGTAACACCACAAACAAGCTTAAGCTGTTTTCTAATAAAAGCTCCCAGGCTAAAGCCGTGTCCAAGAGCCTTAGTAAACCTCTGTTTACTCACTCACTAAAGGGATACCAATAACTGCCCACAGCCAATTTGCACAGAAAACGAAGACATTTTGTATCAAACCACAGCCACAAACTTGAAAAAACAAAAAAAACCCTTGCAATCACCAAAAAACCCCTTTCATCCCAGTTCTGCGCCCTCTAAAGCGGTATGTTTATGTGACAGGTGCTTGTTTCGAAATTAACACCATAAAAGACTTTCAGAAGCTTTTTTATGCTGTTCTATTAACAACTGTTTTTTGCATTTGAAACTGACCCAGCGTATTCAATATCAAAACTAAGCAAGGGAAAAAAAAAAGATCAGTATTGTTACAGAAAACACATAGTTTTAGTTTATTTTTGTCAGGAAACATGAAGTATTCTACAAATTTCCGGAGCATATCCTGACTAAATTGGACAGCTGTAAGATAAATTTGCTTATTTGATTCTCATCTCTCAGCTCCCAAGGAAAAGCACTGCTATAGTTGAGAGCTGTGATAGACTTTTTGTTGGACAGAATATTATCCATGTAGGAATGGAGACAAATGGAAGAGGCCCTCCAATGAGAATGAATATCATGTTTTTTGAATATCATGTTTTTGGGTTTCTAAATGCAGTACCTGCAAGCAGCTGGACAACATGAAGTGGGGATGATTAACTGTTTATCTTGGATATAACCAGCAACAGGCTCGAGCACATGGAAGGCTTCTCATTTCAAAGATATGCTGACCCTTTCCTCAGCCTTCTTTATTTACATCATACTCCTCTATTTTGCTTTTGAAATTATCTCTTACTAAGCAAGCTTCAATTACCAGCTTATAGAAAATGCTTCTTAGCACTTACTTAGCTGTCCAGTCCAGCATTTAGCTCCCATTAATGCTCTAAACAGAAAAAGTAAAAACACTAAAGACTACGTATTGCTTTGACCCCAGTACTGCTGAAACAGTTTAACCATACAAAGGACCACTCAGTCAGTGAAACATCAGCAGGCTTGCAAGCAGGAAGTATACTCACTGAAAGGCAGGTTCTCCAGAAAAATACAGCAAGTGTGACAATTCCCACTAAGGCAGTTATAATAACAGGCTCCCATGGAAGTCCATGGAAATCAGGCCCAGGACGCATTTCCTCAGGCAGCGTGGCGACCAACTGCAAACCGACAGCAGTGACAGCTATGAGTGTGTTTTCATTAAACAGCGGGGTAAAACAAGCAGCCTGACAGGTGCCTTTATTCCTCCCATAAACCCAGAGAACCATCTAGAGGTTTGTTGCAGTTTTTTCTGCAAACTGAAAACCGAAAATGAAGAAACCACAGAGCAGCCTGGTGCTCACATTTCCATGCAAAACTCCCGAGTATCAGGAGGACACCTGACAGTGGCAGTCTGCTGGCAAAGAAGAGCCACACCAAAATGAGTACACACTGATGAGCACAATTTGCGTTACACAGCACTGGTAGTTATCTGTCCTGTTTCCAAATAAAAACTATAAGGATGGAAAAGTATAGAAAAAGACTCTCAGTTTTACATTTGGATGTCTATACCAATCCAGTGCAAGTGGCTCAGCTCTTCTCCCAGCTGTTGCCCGTGTCAGAGGGTCATATGCCACGAGTCTCCTCCTCCACCTGGAGGTCAGAGAGCACCTGGGGAAGGTGCGAACGCCTGGTACGGGCTAAGGGGCTGATAGTGACATGGCGCTCAGGGAACAAACTGTGCGAGCCAAACGGCACAGCCGTTGCCTTCTCCCTTCCTTTCCTCCTACTTACCCTCTCTCTCCCTGCCTTCTCCACAGCCGGCAGAGCGGGGAGCAGGAAGGCGGGCGCGCACCTGCCCCTGCAGAGCCCGGCCGGGGGGCGAGCTCTCCCCGCCATCCGGGGAGGCCGGCAGCGATCCCTGCCGCCGGCGGCCGCCTCCGCTCCCGCGGGATTGCCCCACATTGCGGGCCGGGGGCGCGGAACGCCGGGTGATCCCCTCAGGGACCCGCCTCGCTCGGGGGAGGTGTGTCACCGCCCGGGCCGGGCCGCCGCAGCCCCTCCGCCGCTCCGCCCGCCGCCGTTACGCTGCCCTCACCTGCGACAGCTTCCGCCGCGCCGAGGGCTCCTCCACCGGCCACCCGCTGCCGCTCGCGGGATCCATGGCGGCCCGGCAGCGCCAGGCACACGTCAGCCCTCCCTCCTTCCCTGCCTCCCTCCCTCCCTCCTTCCCTCAGGGCCCGCCCGCCGCGCGCGTCACACGGCGCGCGCCGCCGCCACTCACCCGCCGCAGCAGCTCCCGCGCCTCGCCCGCGGCCCCCCGCCAGGGGGCGCCAGCACCGGCACCTGCGGGGCGAGAGGGGAGCGGCGTGAGGGCACGGAGCGGCCCGGGAGCCGCCTCGGGCACCGCCGCCGCACGGCCCCCGCAGCTCCGCGCACTGGGAAAGAACAGACAGCCCTCGGCAAGTGCGCTGATACTCCACGGGCGGCGTTAGCAGGGGTGCCGCAGGAAGGGACACGGCTGTGCGGCGGCACGGTGCCGGGCCTGCCTCAGACAGAGCACACCCAGCTCCTCCATCAGCGCGCTCTCTTCAATTCCTAACCGCGAATCCCTCCGATTAGCTCCCAGCACTGCTCACAGAACCACAGAATATTCTAAGTTAGATGGGACCCACAAGGGCTGTCAAGTGCAACTCCTGGCCCTGCGCAGGACATCCCCAAGAATGACACCACGTCAAACACTCTGAACTCTTTCAGTACTCTGTAAGTATGGCAAAAGCTTTAAACCATCTCCAGCTCTACCCTGCCCTCTCCTCTTGCTGCTTCTGCTGCCACACGTCCAGGCCAGCAGATTCCACAGCCACCTGCCCAGCCTGTTGTTACACAGCTGCGACCAGCCATTCCACCATGTTACTTCCCAACACTTCTACCAGCCCTCCTGAGAATTCCTGGCAAGCAGCATTTAACTGCCTTTAAGGAAGGAATGGAAGATAGTCTGAAATACAGCTGAACATCTGACTGCTTAACCAGTAAGTTATCCACTAGCCATTTGAAATTCCTTAGTTTTCTTGGCATTCAACTTAAGAGTTTCCGTCAGATCTTAGAAGCTGCTCAAAAGCAAGGAGCGTCTCTCTTTGCCCTGGAGATAGTACCAGCACCTCAGCAGTGTACAAAAGCTAACAAAGATGTGCCTGAATTTTTCCTAAATGCTCAGTGGAGACAGAATTATTAAGCATAATCAGAAGCGAAAGCAGAACAGTAAAGCTGAGAGTAGCACTGAGAACACAGTCAAAGGTTGTTTCATGCCAAAACAGAGCTGGGAAAGATGACAGTAACAGGATCCCTCCTTGGCATAATGATGAGATGGCACTCTAGCTCCAGAGGGCTAAGACCTCAGCCAGAGGGAGCCAAACATTTCTCCTATTCCAACACACAGAGAAGTTACTGAGCTGCCTGAGGGGGGAAGCTACACACCACCTTTCCTGGAAAGTAATATGGCCCAGAGACATGGGCTAAAAAGAGAAAGAAGAGAGGGCACACAATTCTAGAGGCAGTCCTGTCTATAAAAGGTGACCTTCAGGCTCTCAATCCCTGCAAAGAGGCAGAAACCTGGGCTGATGGTATGCTTCCAGGTTTTTCTGCTTTCTCCACTACACCCTGAGACACAATCCACAAGCCCAAGCCCAGAGCTCTATCTCTGACACTCACAAGAGAACTTTCCTTTTTCCTTCATTGCAAAACCATAGTAGAAACTCTGCTGTGCTAAGTTAGCAACACAGTACTGCCACTAGAGGGACTGTCACCGATCAGGGAAAGCCATGAGGATTACAGCACCATAAAATGAAAGTGTCAGTGAAAACTCCTGCTATTTACCTAAAAATACATTAAACCATGCATGTCTTCAAGAGCAAAAGAACAAAATGAGCCGATTCCAAATGGTTACCTTCAGCAATGTGTTCACTGGCACTCTCTCCTGATTCAACTGACTCAGAGGAAGTATCTTCCAGGAGTGATCCTCTTTCACTATCATACCCTTCTTCAGCTTCCCAGCTGTCTGAGAAGTTGGCTTCCTCATGCTCAGGTGGAACATTGACAGCCCTGTCCTCCTCCTCCTCCTCCTCTTCCTCCTCAATAGGCTGCTCGGGCCTTTTATCTTCAATGAGCTGCTGGAATTCCTGATTGCCCTCGTCAATGGTATTCGGGTTTCTGGTGAGAGCACTGTCATATTCAGCCTCTTTTGCAGCATCTGTGACAGACAAGGAGGTATGAATTAAGCACTGAGCTAATGTGTATTTCTTACTCACAGCTACCTTCAGTGAAATGCTGCATGTAACAAAGCTTTCTTGACACCTTTTAAATATTTCCATACCTTTTAAATATTTTTGCCTTCAGGATATTCTCAATCAACTTTCAGTAACATCTAATCAAATGTCTGTATGAAATTCATGCAAGATATCAACCACTGACCTTTCCGTGAAACACTTCAAGGTGAAATATTTGCATCATTTGTGACCTTATCAGAAATCACATTACTGTAAGAGGAGCCTGGCTAAAAGTGTATCTTAACATTTTTGCACACTAATTAGAAAACCCAGCAAGTTTGCCGAAGACTCTACATCTGGTTCTTGCCCAATCAAAAGATCTGTTTGTTCACTATTTCTACTTATATGCTCTTTTATGAATGTGGGCAAAAATATGATTATAAAGATACCTGAGATTTTAGGTGCCTGGATTTGGTAGCTGGACTTTGCATTAATCACCAGATCTCTCATAATCAAGTGATAATTAGTTCAGAAAAAAATACTGCTCTAAATCCTACAGAAAATTCAGCGTATATGTGAATCCCTGTTTATTAGGAGGTACAGACAAGTCCTGAGTGGCTCCTTATGACCATATCCATGCATGGATCTCCCTTATCTTACAGAGAACTTGGTCCATAACAACATGCACGCTGAACTCAGTATCTTCCCTTAGGATTTGTCCCTGAGCCACTCTCATCACAATGCTAAAGACATGCATTAAAAATAAGCAAAATGCCAGGTTATTGCATAAGGCCTCTTTCAGTTCTACTCCCTCACTCTCTTCTTAAAGCTTCTCTATGTTGGTGTTGCTTGGGACAGGGTTTTACTTCCATTTCACTTATTTATTAATTGGTTTAACATCCTACCTTGAAAGTGCAGCTGGTCGTCTTCCTGTTCTGGAGGAGAAGCAAGTGGGACACTCTCACCAGCAGATGAATATTTACTCCTTAATGAATATATTAGTTCTTGAATATCATCCATCAATGCACTCTCCTCATCATACAAATCCATCTCCTTCACCACCTCCTCCTTATTTTCTGCCACCCTGGAATCCAGAACTTTTCCTACAACATCCATAATTCTCGATTCTGAAATCTCCAGTATCTCGTCCAGAGCTTTCTCCGTATCTTCGTTATTCTGGCTCGCCTTCTGAGCGAGCTCCATCTCCACTGTCATGTCATGGAACATGGCTTCAATCCTAACCACGTGCTGGAGCCCAAGGTACTTCTGTAGGCGTGTCACGCGCTTTTCATCAAGGAAATCTCTTATGATTGAGAGCTGCTTCACAGACTCACTGAACTCTGCTACCGTGTCACTGTCAGAGCTGTCAGCAGGGCTGGGGACATGTGCAGACTGCTGGTGGTCATTTCTCGTTTGCTCTAAATTTTGCACCTCCTTTGAGTCTTTCTGTGAAATATCCTCTGGGAGATGATCTTTCCTTTGGTCAAAGTCATTGCTGTCTTCTGTGTGAGGAGACTGGGAATTATGTTCTTCCACAGCTGACTGCTCCTCAGGTTCAGAAGACTCCTCATTGGCCTCTGTGGCATGTTGCATCTCCTCCAATTTAGCATCTTTTCTCACTGATACGTCAACTTCTTTGTTCCCAGTCTCGCTTGCATTTTGCATGCTGATTGTTTTCTCCTCCTTAGAGAACGAGTTTGTTTCCTCTCCTGTATTGTAAGTAGAATTTGGGATTCCTGAAACCACTTCACTTGGTCCTTCTAATTCAGGATTTGTATTTTCACCACCTAGTGTATTACCCTGGACATTTGCAGCCCTTGCTTGTGACAGCTTTGCACTTGCTGCATTCTCATCTTCCAGTAGCTCATCGTCTGCTTGTTTTAGGTCAGGGTCATCTTCAGCTTCTGGCTCCTCAGATTGCAATTCTGCTCTTTGTGTTGTTTCTTTAGCCAAATCTTTGCCAAGATTTCTGTCTGATCCTGCATCCTCAGAATGAGCAGTTCCTTGCTGAGTAAGATTATCTGTATTAGTGTTCTGTGTGGTGCTTCTTGATTTTTCTTCAGGGAAACTTTTCTCAGTGCTGTCTTTAAAAGCTGGCATCTTGCCAGGATTTCTTGAAAGTTTTTCATTCACATCTGCCTCTGTATACTCAGTCTCATTTTCCCATGGCCTAGGTTGCTCAACAGCTCCACTATAGCTTGAGTCTTCTTCCCCTGCAGAGGTTTCTTTCATGTTTCCCTTTTTTATTTCCAGTTCTTTGTTAGAAAAGGCAGGATTTTTATTTTCATTATAAATTTTAACTTCTTGTTTTAAATCTTCATGTCTGAGAAATTCTTTCTCCACAGCGGGCATTCCATGCTCCACTTTCTGTCTTAAGAGGTCAGAATCTCCTAGGTCACCTTGAGATGCACTTTCTACCTCTTCCACTGGTTTGGCTGGAACATCAACTGGAGGCTTGTTCTCAGCTTCTCCCTTCTCCATTGTTTTCTCCCACGATCTTTTATGCTTTAAATCACTTTCCAAGGACTCCTCTGAGGTATTGTCCTCCAACTCTTTCTCACTTTTTTCTATTGGAGCAAGTGGAACTCTTTCAGGACTTTTGTTGATATCATCATCAGATGGTTCTGAAGCATCTTCCTTGTTTTTAAGAAATGCTTTGGACTCCAGAGCATTGCCTGGACTAGGCAAAGTGTGAGGATCAGGCACAGCTGTACCTTTCAGTGTCGCAGAATGTGACTCTGTTCCATCAGTGAGCTGCTCTTCCAACTGTTCTGTTTTGTTGGCTTTTTCTTCTGAACCTAGGTCACCTGTACCCACAGGTTCCTTTCCTAGGGGTTCTTTGGAGAGATCCTCAGGCTGAGTTGCTGCTGGTGCTTCTCTTTTACTAATTAGCACCACCTCATCCTGTTTCTCTTTTGTTTGTTTAGATTCAGACCCATCTACATTTACACTGTCACCCAACTTCTTGCTCTTACTGAAGGCATCCTTAAGAATTAACACATCTGAATTGTGTTCCTCCCTATTGGCTCTTTGGTTATTTAGCTTTGTAGCACCCTTTGCATCTTCATCAGGGTCATGATTTTGGGACTCAGTGTCATAGTTTCCATCATCTTCTAAATCCACAGGGGATGTAATTTCGTCCTCTGCCGTAAAAGACAGCAAAGGGATTTTTGCAGACTGATCTGCATACTCTGGCTCCTCCTCTTCATTGTGAGGATTAATGCCCAAATCTTCATTTAAATCATCTTCCAGTGATGTGACAAGGTGAGTCACTTCATCATCTGATACAACAGCATCAGCAGTTGAGCCAAATTTTGTTTTTAAGTTCACAGAGAGCTCTCTGTTTAAAAGTGTATAGGCATTGACTTCTTCATTCTCTTGGTCAAGTTGGCTGGTTTCACCCTGAGGAATACTAGTGTTTTTGGTATTTTCACTCTCTAGCCCTTTTAATTTCCCATGTAGCATTCCTTTCAAGTGCTCATGTGCAATTTGATCTCCCTGAGAGTTTTCTTTGTGACTACTGACACTGGAGTCTCCCCCAGTATTTTCAGTTCCTTCTGTAAGAGAATTGTCAACTTTGTCTGTCAAGACAAGGTTTTCCTTTTCTTCTTCAGCACTTAGCTCAAGATTGTCTGTCTCCAAAGCACCAAGGGACTTTCCTCTATCAGTCTGTTCAGCTTCCTTATCCTTCTCAATTCCTTCAGCTGGTTTTGTCCCTGGACCACTCGATTCAGTTTCCCCTTCATTTGCTATTGTCTCTTGCAATGACTTCAGAAGTTCATCCACATTATAATTATCAAAGTCATCCCTTCCTCCATCAAAGCAAACAAAGTCTGTTTCCTGAAATGAAAAACAATATGCAGTCAAAAAAAACCACTTTCTTTCAAACAGTGATGAGACCAAAAACATTTGCCTACTTAAAGAGAGATGCAGCAACAAAGTAAATTAAGTTAATCACACAGAATTAACCCCTTGAGTCCTTAACCAAAACTCTCTTTGAAATCAGTGGAGGTTTTGCTCAAGGACTCATAAAAAATCTAAATAAAAAGGTTTTGCAGGAACAAAGTGTAAGGCAGCAATGGAGCTGGCAGTATTACACTGCACTCATCACCATATGTCCTGAATGAAGAACAAGGCTTTCTGTGCTTTTTGCCAGAGAACAGAAGAAAGCAAACGTTGCTGAGCTTGTGTATCACAACCTCTGTTAACTGGCATCCCCTTAAAAGGACCAAGTCCTCCAAGCAGGAGCTCCCTGTCATGCAATTTCTGAAAATTAAATAGAAGCAGTGCAAGACACTGAACACAATTTCACAGAACCATAGAATGGCCTTGGGTTGAAAGGAGTTTAAAGGTCATCTCGTTCCAGCCCTCTGCCATAAGCAGGGACAACTTCCACAAGACCAGGTTGCTCAAGGCCCCATCCAACCTGACTATGAACAATTCCAGGGATGGGGCATCCACAGCTTCTTTGAGCAACTTCTTTCCGTGCCTCCAAAGAATTTCTTCCGAATATCTAATCTAAACCTGCTCTCTTTCAGTTTGAAGTCATACCCCCTTGTCCTGTCACTACATGCTCTTGTAAAAAGTCCCTCTCCATCTTTCTTGTAGGCTCCCTTCAGGTACTGGAAGGCTGCAATTAGGTCTCTCTGGAGTCTTTTCCAGGCTAAACAATCCCACATCTCTCAGTCTTTCCTCGTAGGAAAGGTGCTCCATCCTTCGAATGACCTTGGTGGCCTCCTCTGGACTCATTCCAAGAGACTGACGTCCTCCCTGTGCTGTGACCCCAGAGCTGGATGCAGCAATGCAGGTGGGGTCTCAGCAGAGCAGAGGGACAGAATCCCCTCCCTTGCCCTGCTGGCCACACTGCTCTGGATGCAGCCCAGGATTGGCTGGGCTTTCTGTGCTGCCAGCATGCCTAAAGCTACAGCCTCGAAAAGGCTTTACTGACACTGCTCTGGAGCTGCTGCTATTAGTGCATGAAAGCCAGTTATGTGTGAAAGGGCTGCAGGACTAATTCTAGAATCAAAGGGCTGAGTGTACCCACTTTTGTTTGTTTCTGACAGTACTTTAAAATTGGAAAGCTTGGGAAAAGAAGCCATTTTGATTACACACCAGAAGGCCTAGGCACAAGCCACCTAACAGGACTTACAGAGCCTCAATCCAAACACATTTCTTCAGAAGAAAACCACAATGTTTGAGAAAAGAAAGGTCAATGCCCACATTTTGGGCTGATGCTTTCACACCCATCCACTTACATGTGCACCTCTGCATGTATGTAGCTGTTTACTAACAAAGAATTACTAAAAATCACTAGTATTCCCAATTTCTTCCTTCCTTGGGAATTCTTCTGAATGCCAAGGTAAGAAACAGTAAAACCCGAGCTGAAATAAAACAAACCGAAAACCAGAACAAGTAAGACTTACATCTGTTGGTAATTCTAGCTCCTCATTGGAATAGTTATGATTTATTTCAAGTAAATCCTTTGGAAAATATCCAAAATCACTTCCAACCTGCCAAAAAACAAACATAAACAAACAAAAAGCAGTAAAGAAGGTTTAGAAACAACATGACTATGTCAAAAATTGCAGATGCCAGTAGAAAATACGTTGAACTGACTCTCAAGTATTCTCAATGAAGTTTTAATACAGAAGAAAAAAAGAGCAGTGATGCCTTGCTTATGCAAGAGTTTTCACTGAGGTTTTATACTTACATTTCACAACAGCCTTGTGAAGTTGGTTTTACTGTTCATGTTTTAAGGCTTGACTTATAAAAAATTATTAGGAGAGTAGGAAATAAAGCCCAGGCCTTCAGGCTCATGTGCTTTAACTGCTATTGTGCAGGCACCAGAGGCACCATACACACCTTAAGGATTTTCTCAAGCAGCAAGCAGAAGAAGATCTTTGACTAGTAAGATTTACATCCACACACAATATTATAGCCCAAAATATGCTCACTTTTTAACTTATGAAAAAAAAATTCTTAAAGCAGATTGTAGGGAAATGCAAATTGTACTTGATGTACTAATCATTTTAAAACCGATGTGGAAAATATACTCCCCTCTGCAAATGCATTGTTGCTCTTCATTGCCTGACACAAGCAAAAATCAGTCATAGAATGGTGATTTTCACTGTGCTAAGGCAAGGCAAACAGTGGAAGACAAGAATCTCTTATTACTCACCAGATAAGATCTACACAGAGTAATGCTCTCACTTGAGAGTTCTGACAACAGCTGTCAAGAAGCCAATATTAATAGCATGCAATCACTACACTGATTAGATAATTCAGGTAATTAGAGTCTGGTGGAAACACCTAGAAAGGTACACAATTTCTAGACAACCAAAATATCTGGGAGAAACAAATAAAGTTGGTCATTTCCTCAATCATTTGTTACAGGAAAAAGATGACAATTGCCAGTTATCTTGAAGAGTTCTTGAGAACACTCAGCTAAAGTTCAAATTAAAAAAGACACTGGGTATGGGATATTAGGGATACACAGATATATTGTTACACTAATAGCACTGAAACAGGTTAACCTTGCCTGAAGCTTTCTGGATTTACAATAGCATAAAAAAACCAAAGAAGAAATTAGTATCTAGCAAATAATATGTAGGAATAATTTGTAGAGGTGTTTGTTTTGATATGCAAGCAAAGTAAGAACTGATACATTATAGTACTTCCTTTTTGAACAGCTTCTAATTCAGATCTTACCTTCCATAGTTGATATCTCTGAAGTTAGTTATACATGTATTAAGAAACTCCAAACTGTTCCCTCTCCGCCTTTTGTAAACACATATGCTCTCTTACTGAAAACAGATCATGTATGCATGTTTATTATTGGGAATTACCAACGGGAATGGGAAATTCATTTAGACAAGTCAAATCAAAAGCTTGTCTTTGCATGGTACACTAGAGTTGAAATATAAATTGGTTTATTTCTCTCTCTAAACTTGTACTCCAGTTTTTTATGATCTTTCTGAAAACAAAAGTTGGAGCTTCAAAGTCTCCTTACAGACTAATCCCCATAACAACTATTATAATCAGGCATCACAATTTGAAACTCCCTTATTGCAATCCAAGCTGCTGACCATACAAGTCCTCTGCAGTGACCCAGTTTGCCACTTCTGTGGTTTATAAGCCATATGGGATCCGCCTGCTCAAAATTTCATCTGCTTCTCTCCTTACAAGTCCTCTCTTGTAAGGGGAAAAAAACGCCTCATTGTGCAAATAAAGGAAACATTCATTCTCTACAGACACGACAGAGGAAAGGCACTATCAATGCCAATATCCACTCTCTTCCCAGCTAAAAAGTTGTGCATGGACAAAACACGTGGCTGTACGTGCAGCATCTGGCCCCCCTGGTGTCCAAGTGCAACAGGCAGCTGCTGCAGATTCACTGACCACGAAGACACACTCTCACACCATCTATCAGAAAACAGACAGCTGGGGAAGATGATGTTCAAATCTTTTTTATCTGAAAGTCCACATCCCTAAAGCACAGACATCATAGGTAACTAAAACTTCAGAACACAGGGCAAAGAGGAGCTGGTTTGCACCTGCTGAGTTTTCCCAGTGTTAAGAAAACACAGTATTGCCCTGACCCTCTGGGTCCTCCAGAAATGCTGTCTTCCTGTTTTACTTAATTTTATCCACCTTTCCTTCTTTTTTACTAACCTATGTACAAGGCTGGAAAACAAACAAACAAAAACAAAACAAAAAACAACAACAAAAGCCACAATCTGCAATCAAGTCCATTTCTAGTAATATGAGGCCAGAAATTGTTTTCTCAACCTTGAATCAAAAGTATTAAGTCCATCCCTTTGCCATAAGATAAAATAACAATCTTAACGTGTCTTTGACAAAAAGTTTTGTGAAAAAGCAGCAGGTTTTTTACTTGGAATGACCTGAAGTACTTTTGGAGTTCAGGACCCTGTAAAGTGAGGGCAGAGTGCAGGAAAAATGCACAGGAGTCTACAACAACTTGATGGTGTAAGCAACACAAGATTGATGCTGAAGAGGAGACTGATTTACACCAGGACACTGTGCACAGGACAATGAGAGCACCTGGTATGCTCTATCTTTTTGGCTTTGGGGGAAAAAAAGCATTTTCCTGCAACTGATGTAGTAATTAAATTCGTAACATAAAATGACTATTAAATAATGGTCATAGAGTATTTTCCAAACATTTGGCTTTGCTTTGCTATTGAGGTTTAGAGAGCTCTGCTAGAAACTACAGACCATATAATATACAGAATATATATTACAGCTGGGTTCCAGAATTTTTTCACATGCAAAATACCCAGTGAACACAGTGTATGCTCTATAAGCAATTTAGTATTCAAGACTAGCATCACAAAATAAAGGAGCTATTTTGTCAAAATACAATATGTTTGCTGGCACAAGGAAAAAAAAAAAATCAACAATGGCTTGAAAAGGGTGGAGTGAATTAGAAAAGCAAAGGCAAATAAAGCCCAGTCCCAGCTGCTAGAGATTTTTCAGCCTTGGTGAAAGGCTGCTTTTCTTATCAGATCATCTCCCTTCAGGTCAGAAATACTATTGTATTTCTCATGGCTCCTTCAAATTGATTTTGGAATTAGAATCTGCATTTACAACTTGTTTGAAATAAGCTCCAGGCTTCATTAGTTGAAGCTTCTCATACATATATCCCCCTGACCTCTGCTCACACCTGACAATCAGAACTACAGTTAGTCCTTGATTTCATAGCTCCTATTCTGCCCTAATAAACCCTTTCCAAAAAAAAAAACAAACTTTGGGGAATGGAAAAAGGCAGTAGGGCACACAAAACCCACATGAAGTCACACAATGAGATCCCAAAAGGGCCATTGGAGAAGGTAACATGCCTTCCATTGGAATTCTTTTGATGGCAGACCTCACTGGGTATCCTGGTTTTAATTAGCAAGCAGCAGCTTTCCCCTGGCTCCAAGACTTCACACAGCAGGCACGGCTGGCCTGCATAAATCAAGCTGCCCAGCCAAACCTGGCATGGGAAATCTGGATGCCCAGCCAAATCTGACACAGGAAGTCACGCTGCAGGAGAGAGACCCCAGAGCTATCTGTGAGTCAGGGACAGGGACAGGGGCAGCCATGCCAGTGCCCTACTCAAAATGCAAAGGCAGGCACCTCTGGCCCTGCTGCAAGCAGCTCCCGTGCTGGTTGTTGCAGTGTTATGATTAATGCAGCAGCAGTCAATCAAAGAGGGATGAAAGAAATAAAGGTTATAGCCACCAACCAAAAGGAATCAGTCTGGCAGCACTGCCCTAAAAAGGAGGACTGAAAATCATGTAATACAGCTGAAAACTGACAACAAATAAAATGGAGCTGTGCAATTCTTTCCGACCTGCCAACTGCAGCTTTTACTTTTTAAACTCAAAGCAAACATCCTTTTAACTTAGAGACACGCCTAACTGTTGCATGAGCTGCCTATCAGTGAATAATTAAACTGAATATTAACTCAGCAATTACCTTAACCTGCTGTCTGATCTTGCAGCCTACATTATACCTTGTTAGAAGACACAAAATTGGCCCCACGCTGCTACTCCGCATCTCGAGAACTGGCAGCCCTGGAAACCTGTACCACCAGCTAATTACCCAGATTATTTATGGTACAGTACATGTCAGAAGGGAATTACCAGCGTGATAGAATTATTAACTCTTCTTGAGCCACATGCTGCAGTTTTTCTATTTCTATTTTTCTATTCTCTAGTTATCTTCTGTATCATTCTAATTGGATTCAGCTCCTATTAAGAGCTTGGCTGTCCACGCCCAGCCTGAAGTGGTTACAGAAAGTGATACATCCTGATTTTCACTAAACCACTGGTACCACAGTCAACACCCAGGTGCGGTTTCAAGCACCCTAGACCACTGTCAAAATTGTTTATCCTTTTTAGAAGACCAGAGTAAGAAAGGAGATTGAAGTAAACAATTGGACACTAAAAAGGATGTAGGGGAAACATGGGAAGGAAGCAACAGGAACTAGGTCTAAGCAACCTCTGGATTGCGAACATTTTCAAGGGAAGCCCACAAAAACTGCTCTTCCTCTGTGGTATCTCAGTTCTGTCTCTGACAGGCAAATAAGGTGCTTATGAAAGTTGAGAGGGGCTTTCTACAAAGTAACTGCAAGTATGGGAATGTTCCTTCCCCACTAACACAAGCCTCTCATATCGTCCAAAGATGCTAACTTAGACAAGGCCACTACTCTGCAACCTGCTAAAGCACAGCTGAGAGAGGCAGGCCTTTTAGAAATCAAATTTAACTTTAATAATTTCTAGTTTTACCACTTATTTTTCCTCCAACCCTGCATGCAGCTTAGATATAAAGGGGAAGAAGGCAAATGAATATTAGGACGAGAAACACAATTAAAACATGCACATGCAGCGATCTTTAGCAGGATTACAGAGTGCAGGATGAGACCACGTCATGGGAAAACACAGGCAAAGGCTTAAGCCTCCCTAAGTGGGAAGGGAGCTTCTAGGTAGGCCTATAGCTACCACCACTGCAATAAGAGGTTTTCAACACAAAGGCAGTTTTCTAACAGTTTTTAAACGTATTAGTGTTGCCTATTTTTCACAGCATTCAGGTTTGATCAAACCTTATCCCATTTCCCATAGCCTCATGACAAAGCAGCATTCACTGTGTTATTTAGCTGTGTTCAAAACTCCAAGCATTCTCTTACAAGACAAAAGGAATGAAAATAGATGACCAAGAAGAGCAAACAGAAGAAATGCTTTACAGTACTTACACTTCCAGCCCAAAGCTCAGTTGATTCTCCTATTAGTTTATAATACACATATACCGCTTCTCCCTTCTTAAAATTCACAAAGCGACAATCCGGACCTTTAAAATCCCGCATGGCCTTCCCTCGGCACATCAACACTGTCCAAAGAAAGCAAAGAGAAGAGTATGACTTCAATGATAATTTACATGAAAAGTGTCTTTGCTAACTGGCAGTAAACAAGACCTCCTAGCATGCACCGCTTTGCTATTTTCCAGATTGAGCCAAGAGATAAGAACTAAATTGAAAGCATAACTAAGAGATTTTTAGCTATAATTAACACAAACAAACATGCCAGGTTATAGATAAAAAATAGCAATAATAAAAAGCAAGTTATAGGTAAAAAAGAAAAGCAAACGTTCTAGTCAAGACAAGGGTTTGACACAGCACTGGAGAACTACACTTCAGGAGTGCACTATGAAGCTAATTATGAATGTTAGATCAGAAAGACGACATCTGTGTCCCAGCGAATCGGTCCTGAAATTATCCCAGGGAGCGGGTTTATCACGAGAGGGCTTTGCGGAGCCGGGGGGGGTAAGAGAACCAAACACGGGGCTGCGGGGATCTGAAAACTTGGCCGCAGAGAGAGGGACGGCGCGCGTGGGCGTCGCGTTCCCGTTTTCCCCGATTCTCCCCAGTTCCCGCGCCAGAGCCGGCGGAAGGAGAGGGCTTTGGGAAGAGCCTCCGGGAGGCATCCTGGCCCACAGCCCCCTTGCCGGGGCCGTGCCCGCCGCCCCCACTCACTGCTGCACTCGAAGTCGGCGCAGCGCTTGCGCTCGGCGAAGCGGCGGCCCAGGTCGGGCGCGGCGGCGGCGGCGCCGGGGGCGCAGCGCGGGCCCGGCGGCGGCGGCAGCAGCAGCAGCAGGGCGAGCAGGACGAGCAGCAGCCGGGGGTCCGGCGGCGCGGCTGCGGCCGTGGCCATGTCGGCGGGCGCCGCGGAGGGAGGGAAGGAGCCGGGCGGGGAAGGAGGGAGCAGACACGTCAGCAGCGCCGGCGGGAGGGCGATGTGGCGGGGGAGGGACAAGCCCGGCCCCGCCGCCGCTGCGGGAGGAGGGCAGCGCACGGACCCTCCCTCCTGCCCTCACTGCCGGCGACATCCCCATCCCCATCCCGAGGAGGCTGCACCTCTTGCCCAGCGGGAGCCTGGCTACTTTTCCCGGTTCGGAGGCCAGAAAAGAAGGAAGGTCCTGCCCCTTATTTGTGCTGGTTTCTCTAGCTGAGGACCGCTGGATTTACAAGAACCTACAGAGAGGGTGTAGGTGCCGCCCTGTAAGGACACGACAGATCCGATCACGCACTTGGCTACTCTCCCTCTTGCCCCACAGAGCAGTTCCTATCTCTGCTGGAGAGGAGCAGCTGCCACTTCCCCGGTGACCTCCGAAAGTCTGAGGTCACAGCTGCGGTGCAGCGGGCGGAGGAGCTCATTCAGCCGTGATCCCGCTGGGGAAAGTGCTGGGTTTCCCAGCGAGCAGCCGAAAGCGCAGGATTCCCCCACAGGCTTACCCTCACCCTTCTGTAGCCGCAGCTTCCACTTGCTGGTACATTTTAACTATTGAGTATTTGCAAGCCGAAAGATGTGCTACTCACAAGTGTGCCTGCACTTACCATTGCCTTTTCTTCACATCCTTCACCTTAATATTGCCTTAGAGATCGAAAATGGAAAAATGACAGCAGAAGCCACAATGCAGATGAACAAAATTTCTCTTTTCCAGATCCATGTTATTTGTTCAGCACAGTAGTCTGAGTAGACGAAGAGAATAAAAGATGCAGCTAAGAAAGGATAGGCGACATAAGAAAATCCTCTTGCTGGTGAATCAAATGACCAAATTTTTCTTTTTTTTTTCTGCTTTCCAGAGCAAATTCTGAAGCTGCTCCCAAAATGAATAGGCACTCACAGAGCTGATAGTCAAGGTGAATAATTTTTCTTGTGCTTGTCAAAGCAGCTGAGGGTTTTATTCAAGAGCATTTTAAGAGCCCTTTTAAATGCTACACCTCAAGAGTTGGCAATCATTGTTGCTAATTGCATGTGTTCCTCTTGCATCCTCATGCCTATTGATTTTAGCTCCAGACTCTCATTTCCAGTCTCATTGAACAAGGGCTGAGATCCAGGCTTTGTTACTGCTGTGTAATCTCTGGAAAATATGTGTTTCATTTCAGCCCCCAGTTTAATATTTTAATCACACTATGAGAAAGTACCAAGGTAGAAACAGGTGTTGGTACCTCTGTGCCCAGCATCCCATGACACACTGGCATTTCTTACAGTTCGGTGTAAGGACACACATGCTACAGGAATGCAATGATTCATTCACCCAGTGCTCATGTATGTTCTCTAGGCCTAGTGCAGTATAGCAGCTGTAGCTCTCCTGCAATTTTGTTGACATTTTTGTGTTTCACATCTTCGAAAATGAGGTGATACCTATTTGCCATCACTGATATTGACTGATTAAAAGCTCTAAGAAAGCTTAACTCAGAAAATCTGTAAGTTTTTCACAATTTACAATATGGAAGTAAATACATTCAAATCACATTTTATGATAACTGTATGAGTAACAGATAAGCATTCTTTCCCCAACATTAATATTTCCTGTTGTGTAATGCCCACATTATTACATCCAATTTCTTGTGAAGGAAGAGCTGTTTGGTTATTTTCCATCAGTACAAATTATCAAGCTTATCTTTATTAATGACCAAGATAAAAGGTAATGGTGTCTGTGGTTGTAAAGACAAGGGCAAGAAAGGGAGATGTGAAGAAAAATAAGATCACATATTTCTTTTATAAGTCACTGCCTTTATTGTGCAATGGGCAGCTAGCAGTTGATACATATACACAAGTTTACCACTGCAATTGTCAAGTATTTCCTACAATTTCTAGTATTTCAGGGTAATAATGTAGCTAGTATTAACATACCCAGCTTTCCTCAACGTGTGAAAGAAAAATATTTCACTTAGTTCAATTAAGATATTTCAGGCAAAATTTCCTTCCAGTCTTCAACCCCAATCTTGGTAGCATGTATTCAGCTATGAGTGTAGTCCCTCACTGTACATGAGGGACTACATTACATCTAACATTCAACTACTCTTAAAAAGCAGTTCTCCTATCTCTTCTGCACTAAAATATCTACTAAAGTAGCTGATACCCATTAACAAGATCAGTTGGCTAAGTTTACCTGAGGATCAGGAAACACTCACTTATGTATGACACAGGAAAACAAAAATAACCAGCCAAAAGTAAATGTCCTTGCAAGCAAACGTGAGAACTTTTACCAAAAAAGGGGGATAAGTTGGATTCTGAAATTAGAATATTGAGCTAACAGAAGATCAGGAGTGTTGTAGGAAGTGACATCAAACTTGGGGAACACCAGTGATCAGTGAGGCACTCACACAAGGTACAAATTAAAAAGGACAGTCAAAGAAGACGGCACTGATAAATATGTGGTGCTATGTAACGGTTTATTGTCATCAGTCAAGTAAATTATCCATTAATAACAATACTTATAAACTGAAATGGTGGGCTTTATTGGAAGAACACAGGATTAAAAATAAAGAAAAAGCAAAGGGAGACTTCTGTAACCCCCACATTGATTTATTAAACACCTTATGAAGGTATGATATTGATGTTTAAGTGTTTAAATGCTGCAAACAACTGTTCTGCCTTGCACTATTCCCAACACTGGTTATCGATCACAGCTGAACCAGGACACCGCATCACACGAACATTTAATCGGAGCCAGTTTATTATTTACTCACCCTCCCATGCCAGGGCAGTTCTGAAAAAGAAAAAAAAAAAAAAAACAAAACAAACTCTGTGAGACCTTACACGGTAAACTGGACTTTACACACATCAAAACAGTCCAGGGCAAGCTCGGTTCCAAAATGGTTTAAAGAAAAGCTCCAGCACGAATTTGTATAAACCAGATGCTGCAGCTAACGTATATGGATTCCCAAAATCCAGCAGGAACGCAGGCAACATTACTGCTCTGCAATGCATAGGATTTTGATTCGGAATCTTTTCCTTCTCTAGAACGTTATGAGTTAAAAAGGAACAGGAAAGTAGCAAAACAGCTAATAGAAAGAGTGACAGGAAGAGCTCGCTAATTTGCTTTTAGAGTAAAAGCACATTAGCCACAGTTGTAGTCATGCTGTGATTGTGGTATATACGCCTCTCTGCCACACCGCTGCTTCACCCTTGGCCGGCATCCCTCATTTCCCCGCTCCCACAAGCAGAGGGAAACGGGGAAAGGCAGCGGAGGGAGCGAGCCCCGCTCCCCTCATGGCGGCCGCGCATGCGCAGGCGCCGCTCCCGCCCCGCGCTCCCCGGGACGCGGCGCCTGCCGGGATCTCCCGCCCCCGGTTCCTGCGGCCTGAGGGGCGGCCCGGCCGCTGCCCGCCCGGTTCCGGCCGAGCCTCCACCTTCGGCCCGGCCGGCGCCTGCCGCCCCCTGAGCTGCGGGGTCAGGTCGGAGCCCGGCTGCCCGCGGCGCCATGGACTGCTTCCTGGAAGAGGAGGACGAGGAGGCGCCGGCGGTGGTGGGGAAGAAGAGGAGGAGGAGCTCTGGCTCCCAGGCGGCCCTGCAGCCGCCCCTGCGCCTGCCCTTCCTGCCGCAGCAGCCGGGTAAGGGCGGAGCGTTTGTGCGTTCTCTCTGTGAACTCCTTCGTGCTGCCATGGGAATGGTGGCAGAGTTCAGCTTCTGTCCGCCAAATCGTCTGCTAGCGCCGGGAAAGAGGATCGAAATAACCGCAGTTATTTTATGAGCCGGCCATGTCCCCTTGCGGGCTGGAGGGCCCGTGGTATTACTGGGAAGAGCATTACCAGCAGGTGAAAGGAGGTGATCCTGCCCCTCTGCTCAGCCCTGGTGAGGCACATCTGCAGTGCTGTGTCCCGTTCTGGGCTCCTCGAGACATGGAGCTCCTGGAGAGAGTCCAGCGGAGGGCACCAAGGATGGTTCGGAGTCTGGAGCATCTCTTACGAGGAGAGACTGAGGGAGCTGTGCCTCTTTTGTCTGGAAAAGACTGAAAGGGGATTTCATTAATTTATGCAAATATTTCCAAGGCAGATTGCAAGGGGGTGATGCCAGACTTTTCAGTGGTATCCAGCAACAAGACGTGGTGCAGTGGCCATAAACTAAAGTACAAGAAGTTTCACCTCAGCATGAGGGAGATCTTTACACTGAGGGTGGTAGAGCACTGGAACAGCTGCCTAGGGAGTTGGAGAGTCTCTGGAGACTTTCAAATCCCACCTGAACGCGTTCCTGTGTCACCTGCTCCAGGTGACCCTGCCTCAGCAAGGGGTTGGACTGGTGATCTCCAGAGGTCCCTTCCAACCCTGATGGTTCTGTGATTACCTGACTTAGCCATTGTTTGAGTTATTTCTTTGCCTACAGCATCCAGGTAGGAGGTGTCTCGGTGAGCTTTTCATGTGCCTTGCAGGTGGCTTTTTATGGATGAGCATTGTTGTAGGGTCATGCAGCCGTGGGCTTTAAACAGACTTCATGGGAATGAAATTTCGTGCTGGTTTCAGTATAAATTGAACTATTATTGATGTAAAAAGGCTAAGTGGCCTCTTTGCAGCCTTGTACTCAAATGAGAATAATTCTCTATCTTTGTGGGAATTGCTTAGCCTTTGGTACTGGAATAGTTTGTTCGTTTGTGTGCATGCAAATCTGCAGCGCTGAGATGACTTATAAGTGAAGAGAGTAGTCCTCAAATGACAAAATGTACTGTGAAGTTACCAAAGCACCATAGCTCCGTGATTCTAGTAGGGCAGTAGTGTGACATAATTGGCTATTCACTGCTTCAAATGAATGGAGATTTCAAGCACAGCTGCTTATGGAAAATGCCATTTCATATCACATTTCCAGCTTTTCCCATAGTCTTGCTTCCCTGTGGACTAGCAGGTGTGTTTATCTTCAAAACCACAGAGCTTAAGATGACTCTCTGTAGTGTCTCCATAGAAGAATGCTGAGATGGAGAGCCTGTGGCTATATGAGTAAGGGCTGTGACAGCTGTGGGCTCAGTTCATTTTTTGTTTTGTTTGTTTTTTTGTTTAGTATCTTCCAATGAACACAAGTTAAACTTCAAGAAAAGCAAGGAAGCATGTTTAAGTTACATCCAGGATGCCTTGCTCCAAAAGCAGTGGAAAAGGGCTGCAGAGTTCCTGACCTGCTATATGGAGTCACTAGAGAAGGACTATTCCAGAGAACACATTGGTCCATCAGAGGTAAGCCCCTGTTCCTTACCTGGGTTCTTTTGCAGTTGAAAAAGCAAGCAATTTGCAAAGCAGGATCCATATACTTCAGGAACCAACGTTTGTCTTAATTAGCTAATCACAGGTATGATTTTTTTTTTTTAATAGATCCTTGACACTACAGAAGAAAACTTGGCTTGGTATAAGTTCACTCCATCAGTAGTGTGTCTATGGAAAATCAAAGTAGTCTTCTAAAATGGAAAAACAGTAAACGTGTTTGGTTCTGGCATGCCATCAGTCAGGATCTGTTTGCAAAGTGGTGGCTTATTTAGGTTGTTACCAGCTCTTCCAGTGGCTGCAAAACTCCTTGCAGGTGTTGAGATGGAAGCAGGTGGAAGGAAAAAGATCAGAGCTTTTAAATAAATGGAGTACTTGAATATGGCTAGCTTGCAGACCTTGGAAACAAGTACATGCAGTTGGGGAGCTACATCAAATTGGCAATAATCTTTGCTTCAAATTGGCGGTAATCTTTGCTATTAAGTTCAAAGAGTTGTGTATGCCTGGTGTCTTAGTGAGGTCATTTCAAAGAAGAACATAATTTTTCAGTGTCATGCAGTTTTCATAAGCTCCTCTGGAGTGCTGCATTTATAATGAGCAATTCTGAAGCACCCACTGAATGACTCTAGAAGTCCTACTGGATGAGTAGGTAGGCTGCTATAGCAGTAGATAATGCTTTGTAGCATTTTTTATTTGCAGTTCAAATGTACATTTTTAATGTCCTGCAGTAACTTTAAGTTTAGTAAGACTATATATATGGTATCTGCTGCCATTTTTGTACTAAGGTTGGTTTTTTTCTTTCTCTCCATTAATAGATGATTTGGAGAGTAGGAACTGAAATTTTATGGCATCATTCTCAAAGCAGCATGAAAGAGTTCAACTGTTTCATGGAACAGATGAAAACTTTAGGAGTAAAAAGGTACTTGAAGGTGAGTGTACTTAAAGCAGCCCTGATGATTTTTCACGTTGACCTGAACACTTACTTGAGTATTAATTTCCAAATCTCTTATGAAATGTATTACTGACATTAGTGTCAAAAAACCTCAAACCCAACATTTGAATTACCAATTGTATGAGATTTGAAGGTCATTTTATACCTAATCTTATCTCATTTGATCTGTATGTTTTGATCACAGATGCATGTTCTCAGTCCTTAGAAGCACTTTAAAACCCTTTAATTAAGCTTTAAGTTTGAATTTGAAACAGTCAAATTCATTTCCATGCATGTCCCAATGACATGCAAATACAGGTAATTACCTGCCAAGTTTTATTTCCAGTCTTTAATTTCACCACTGTGCTCCTGACTAAACATTTGTACTTAAATTTTGCCTCATTACCCTCTCACTTTTTGAGTAGCTAATCTGATTACAAAACTGTATGTTGTGCATACCTGTGTCACACAGCTGTAGAGGTTTTTTTATGTTATTTTTTCCTGTAGTGGCTCATTCAAACCGATATTGTTTGGTTTCCTTGGCTGTTTCTCACTTGGGATAGTGCTTCTGTCTTTTATTCTATTGTTAAAGATCCTCAAAGGAAGTTCCATACAGGGGTTTTCTGGAGCTGAAAGTTTAGGCTTTTATCTTACGATGCCAAATCAACATGGTAGGGTGGTAGGACATCCCTCTTTCAGGTGCTCTGAAAAATATAGCCCAGCTGGGTTTCCTCAGGTCATTTTTAGATCTTCTGAAATAGCTACAGCACTTGTTAAAGACAAGCAGGTTTTTGAGACAACACAAATAATTTAAATTCTTCAGTACCTGTGTTGGCAGTATTTTTTTATGCATCAGTAATGCATAAATAAAGTTCTCGTAATAAATAATAAATTATGAATAATTAATAAAGAATAAATGTTCTCTTTCTCTGCACATGTGTGTAGAACTTTGCTGTACTGCTGAGAATCTCTGCATTTGAGTGTGAAATGCTGTGGTTTTGGACTGTTTGGGTTGCAGGTCTGCTTGGAGCATGTCTTTCATCTCCTCTGTAATGGGCAAATAGATGAAGCCTACCAGAACCTGTCCCTGGCAGAGAGCTGGAGGTTTGGAGAGCAAACAGCCATTCAGGATAAGGAAATGAAACTGATTCAGGCTTACAGAGGACTCTTGGACTACTATAACTGGTCTAAGCAGAAGAACATCCTGTTAGAGAATGGTAAGTGGTTTTTGGATTGAGCTGTAGTTCCAGCTGCTCATGCAGATGCCACGGTTTGCAATGACACCTTTTCCTTTACTAAACTTCAGTGTGTGATGGTGTGGCTGGTACAGAATTCTGTGTCAGCAATGATGGTGATGCCAAAATAGCACTTTCTGAGGTGCCCTGACATGCTGTTCTGAAACTCTCTCCTCATGTTCAGCCAGCATCACCTAAAATAATGATCAGAGGAATGCATTTCCTTAAAGCTTCATAGGTGTGCAAGTGCTTGATTGTTGCTGGAATGTTGAGTGATAGCAAAGCCCTCAACACTTGTGTTTGAATTTCAGTTTCCTTAAAATGTGGAAGTTGCTACATGTGTCACATCTGGTTCTATACATACCCACTGGCAGTGTTTCTTCACTTACACTAGATCTGTTTCTCTAAAAACCAGATGTTGAATTTGGATTATGGACCTTGTACTAGTAGTATCTTCTCTTGGAGTCCTACTCATTGTGGTCCATAAGTTGAAATTATGATAAATTTGAATGAGGAACAGTGGAAATTTCTTGTTTCAATACTGAGGAGTCTTTTCCTAAAAGCTTTCTGACTGGAGGTCCTTGCTTAGCAAAATGTGATCATCCCTTAGGTGCAGTAGTTCAGAATCCCTGTTCTTGGCATAGTTAATAACTTTATGACCTTGCTTTGTGTTTTGGTAGGTGAGGATGGATTTTCAGACTTGGCTGTTGAGCAGGAAATGCACGGTTACTTTCGGAAGGCAGCAGTGAACTTGAAGGAGATTATTAAAATTCCTGGAGTCTGGGATGTCTTTGTGAAATGCTATGTGGATGTAAGGGTGTATTTTACAGATGGCTTCTTTTTGTGATTCCCTTTCGAATTTCTATTAAGATGCCCATATGCAGATTATTCTCTGTGTGTGCAAGTGAAAACAAAGTATTTCAGAAGTAATACATTTGTATGTGCATGTCACTGGCTTAGAGCACAGTATACTCCTGGTAGAGCTGCAGAGCCCTGAGCAGAGTACAAAAAGAACTTTTTATCTGTGCACTGTCAAGAAAAAGAAATAGACATCTTACATGTTTTGTTTCTTGTGATGCTGCAGAAATTGAAGCATTGCTGCTTTAATTTACATTCCTGAGAACACTTTCTCTGATTTTTGGCAGAGCAGTGTTTTCTCTGGATACAGGAAATGCTAGAGGTGCCAAATATGCAGCCCCTCTGTGTTTTGGTTTGGGTGTTTAAAATACCTGCTTAGGATTTGTAATTAAGAATTAATAATTTTAAAGAGATCTTTTACTTATTGCAAACACTGATAAGCTCTGACTTCTCTAAGCACATCTTAAGAATTTTCCTTGGTGCTGGCACCTGCCAAGTTGTGTCTTCAGAGATATGGCAGGTGCCTTCAGCATCTCTTTCCAGTGAGCAGGGATGGTAATCCTTTGGCAATTAAGTAGCTGTTAAGGCATTTTCTCCCAGAGTAGCTTCTGTGTGTGAACTCTTGTCTCTCTGTGCTGAGAGTAGCCAGTAAAATTAAGACAGGTGGGTATCTAATTTTCTAATATGCTGCACTCTTAGATAGAGACTGTGCAATTGGATGACTCTGTGGCAGTCCAAAACTAGTTGTAAGAGTTTGGTTGCCTGTATCTGACAAACTAATGACAGACTTAACTTCCAGTTGTTGGAGTTCTATGGAGACCACAACGAGGCCCAACAAGTGTTAAATGAATATGCCTACAACTCCAAGTTCCCTGCTAACCCCAATGCTCACGTCTACCTCTATCAGTTCCTTAAGAGGCAAGGTGAATCAAAGAAATCCCTCATATCTGCTCTGAAGGTAGGTATCCCTTAGGAGATACAGTCTGTATCAGTCATGTGGTGGTGTGACAGCTTGCTTGAGCTCTGTAACGTTATTTATCCTACTGTATTCTTTGTGGGAAGTAGAGGGTTAGAGGGAAGTTAGTGGGAAGGAGCAGAATCCTTTACTGTCCTTGAATTCCAGTTCTTGTTTTGCCTTTAACTGGTACATCATATCACTTAAAGTCAGCAAGGAAGCTCAGAGAACACATTCAAATAGTTCCAGAAGTCTGTATCAGCAGTCTTATGCATAGCATGCATTGATTTCTCTTACAGTTTGATCTTCATAATATTGTACAAATCATTAAGTGCCTGCTCTTTCACATATTGATCCTGTTTAGCAATTAGTTTCTTAGCTTGTTTTCAATGAGCTGTGCATTAAAGCTAAAAGTTAATGTCTGCTGGTTGTTGGCAGACAAGACCTTGTTGGGTTAAGGTTTTGTAAGATTTTAAATTATTGCTTTCCTTGCCCTTGGTACTGCTTGCAAACCATGTTTTGCCACTTGATGGCACTAATGTGCTTTTTTTAGTGCAAGTGTTGTTTAAAAGCAGGTTTATAAGGCTGTTTTGTTTGGTTTAGACTTTGAAACTGTAGCAGATTGGTGTGAAATTCTCCTCAGTGCATTTTAGCAGTGGCTTTAGACATTAGTCACTTACAAAACGGAGATAAGTCATAGAAGTGGTTTGATAAGTATAGAAATTGATCCAATGCACAGAGCAGTGGACAGGGGACGTAGAACTGTCCTAGGGAGAAAATGGCATTGCATTCAAAAAAGGGGACACTGGATACGGATTTGTGCTGCTCCTTCAGAATGTTGCACTTGCCACATGCAGTGTTTGTCAATAGCCATCGAGGTATTTCGTCCATGGTGTCACAGAGCAGTGTCACAGATGTGCAAAATGGATCTAGAGATCCATTCTTTATATCAAGGCACCGAAGTACCAGATTGCTTAATTTCCTGAACTAAAAGCAGCCAAAGCACTGAAGTTGTGCTTTTCTTGGTCAGGTAGAAGTCTTCAAAAGCTTTCACATTAGAATAACCTATCTGGGTTTTGTCTTTTATTTTTCAGATCTTGCATGATATTGTTCCTTCTCATGAACTAATGATAGATTTTAATACCATGCTTCAAAAATCAAGTAAGTCTTTATCTTTGTTCATTTCATTTGTGCTAATTTCAGAAAACGGGTCTGGATTATCCTACAGTCTTCTTTCTGCTTTTGAAAGTAGTTTTGTTTCTTAAGAAATAATCCCAAAAAAACAACTTAAATCCCAATTTTCCAATCACCATAACCTCTTAGTTGGATGTATGAGCAGTCATTTACAAATTTGTGTAAAAAAATGACTTTGTCATTTTAAAGGCTGAGCAAAGCAAACTGTTGTAAGGCACAGACACGATCTCAAAAATAACTTAATTTTTTTTAGGCACCCTACTCTGAATTCCAAGGTCTTCAATCCATTTTTGGGATCTCTGTTTTTTTGGGTTGTTTGTTTTCAGGTTTTTTTTTTTCTTGGAATAGATCTATTCTTTAGTTCGTTATTACTGATCAAAACAACAAAATTTTCCTTCTCTTTAAGGGAGCATTATCTTCAAGCTTTTTGAAAAGTCTTCCAATTTGAAGACTATTTTTTTTTCTATGGTGATCAATTGTATTCCAAGCTGTCTGTCTTCTTGTAGCTTGTATATCCCAGCAGGTCAACAGATGGGTGAAATGTACATGAATAAAGATTGTTCTGTCTTCTGATATGATGAGAGCTAATGGCTTTAAACTGATAGGGGGAGGTTTAGAAGAGATTTTGTGAAGAAATTCTTGATTGTCAGGGTGGTGTGACACTGGCACAAGTTACCCAGAGAAACTGTGGATGCCCCATCCCTGGAAGTGTTCAAGGCCAGGATGGATGGAGCTCTAAGCAACCTGGTCTAGTGGAAAGTGTCCTTGCCCATGGCAGGGGGTTGGAACTTGATGATTTTTAAGGTCTTCTCCAACCCAAACCATTCTACGATTCTTCTTTGGGAGGGGGAAAAATAGACCTTTTGTCCGAAACCTCCCTTTTTCAGTTTATGTGTGACATATTTGCCAACTTCTCATAACTAATGAGAACAATCTTGAGTTTTTAAAGATATTTATACCAATAAACATACCTTACATTGAAAGTAGCAGCATTTGTAGGGGCGGAATGGAGAACTGTATTTCACTTGTGCCTTACTAATGAGTTTATCCTGATCTGTGTAATTCGTTAATCAGCCTCATCTTTTTTCAGAGAAAAGAAAAAAACGTCGACTGGGCCTAGAAGTTATTTTTACAGCCTTGGATTATGCTGGCTGGAAAGAAAATGCAAAAGCATGGAGCTGTTTGGCAAGACAGGTGAAACAAATTGTAATGTAAGTAGCTGTGATGCAGTGTGTTGAAACAAACGTGTCAATTCTGCACCTTTGGGCAGCCGACACAGTGACCCTCTGCACTAACTTTGCCTTCATTTTTGCTTTTCATACACCACTTCAGGGTACCTTGAAATATACTGGACATCTTGGTCACTGTATGGGAATGTCACTTCCCTGTTGCAGATAGTTTTATAGAATCCTAGAATGGCTTGGGTAGGAAGGGACCTTAAAGATCATCTTGTTCCAGCCCCCCTGCCATGGGCTGGGACACCCCACACTAGATCAGTGTAGTGGGCTGACCACGGCTGGATGCCAGGCACCCACCAAAGCTGCTCTGTCCCTCCCCTCTGCAACTGGATGAGGGGATCAAGTATGACATAGTGCTCATGGGTTGAGAGAGGGACAGGGAGAGACCACTCATCAAGTACTATATTGGGCAAAATAGACACAGGGCCTCACCATCAGAGTGAAGAATTTCTTCCTAATATCTAATCTAAACCTGTTATTTGCCAGTTTAAAGCCATTCCTCCTTGTCCTTCTCTATCTACCCTTGCAAAAACTCTCTCTTTATGTTTCTTTTAGGTTCCCTTGAGGGGCTGGAAGGAGTTTGTGTTGCTGAAATGCTTGGTTTAAGAGCATTATTGCCTAACAGTAGTAACTGTTTGGGATAAGTTAGTCTTTGAGTATGCCTGGAGTACACAAACCTTTCCTAAGGACAAAGCAACCCCTTCATACTACTCATTTGTTGACAAACCTGGAGAAACTTCCATATTACTGTTGACAAACTGGCACACAAGTGAAAGGCTTGCTTCATTTCACACCATAACCTGTGTTATTGCCAAGGCTTAATAAGATTGCTAGAGTTCACTTCCAGCCTCACAAGTGTTCCCAGGGATTAAAAAAAAAAATTATTAGTTTTATATAAAAATGCCTGTATGAGTGTTTTGGTGTAAAGTCAGTGTGCCTATGTTGGCAATTTAGGAGATTTGTATCAAGCTGATTATAACATTCACTGTCTCCTAATAATCTTTCCATTGCAATTTAACCTTTTCTATAACTTGTTTAACCTTTTTCCAGCTCTGAGAAGCATCTTGACTGGATCAAGCAAGAGTGGAACTCCAGGAAGGACTGGTGGCCAGCCTTCCATTTTAGCCATTACTTGGCAAAAAGGAATTGGCAGGAAAATAAAAGCCTTTCATATGAAAAAGCTCTGGTCGCTGGAATCCTACTGGGAAAGGGTATAATTTTTTTTTTCTTTTCACTACATAGAACAGAAATCATGTATAATTCTAGCCCTAATGACATGGAATGCAGCTGATCTACTGCTTAGAAGAAATGCAGTTAGTTTCTTTCTTTCTTCTAAAAAAGATTGTTGTCTTTGGAGCTGAACGGGAAAGGTATTTAAATTAGTTTGATATTTAACAATGAGGCAACTGGTCTTATCATGGTTTAGAATTCTGTTTTATCTGGCCTTGTTGAGCAGCCACAATCTATTTGTCTTGTTTGACCTTCAAACCATAACTCCAGAAATGCACAACACCCTCCTATGGGAATATTGTGAGGACTGCAGGCAGTTTGCTTGCTGGATGCCAGTCTAGGCAGTGTCTCAGCAATGCTGGGGGTCAGCTGTCATTAAGGACTATGGGGATGTTGTAATGCAGGAAAGAGGAGGCAGGGTCTTGAATGAAAACCATCAGCAGTTTGGTAAGAAGGTGAAGATCATACCTCTTCAGTAGCATTATTTGAAATGCTGCCAGAACCAAGAGGAGGATCAGGCCAAGAATCAGCTGCTGAGTTGAGAATAGGAATATGGTGTGGAAACAATGGCTTATACACTGCTTTGGACTTCTGGTTGATAGGCAACTTGTTTATTGTCAGCTTTTCTGTAACTTTTTCTTCTGCACTTCATGGAACAGTTTCTCATATTGGAAACTCTTTGGGTATTTTTTGTTTTGCTTTCAGTAGTATCAGATAGCTCCCTTTTATTTCCAGATGGCTAATAAAATCATTACAGTTCAGATTTTCTTGAATGAAGTTTCAGTACTTGTGTCAATGTGAGCCTCTATTTTCCTTATCCAGCATAATAAAGTAATGTATGATATCAGTGCTGCTTTACACTCTTGAAATTTTACCTTCTGATCTAATTTTCAGAGCAAAAATGAAAGAGAATAAAGTATTTTGCAAGATAACAAGCATTTAAATAGGTGTAGAATGTTTGCTGGGCTAAGTGAGCATAGATTATTTAATGCTGCAGTTGTGTCTGTAATGAGCATGTCTTGGATTTTCATATCTTTAATTACTGAAAAATTTCTTAGCTGTTTGCATATTATTGAAACAATTAAAGCATTTTGTATTTGCTTGTATCATGGTATAACTTAGTGTTGGGTTTTTTTCTTTCCTTAGATTGCAAATACTTCAAATATGTATCACATCAAGGCTGCAAAGCTCAGCTGAAGAGGTTTCGGATGCTGAAGAAGTTTGTGAACAGACACAATCTTGTCTACCTGAGAATATCTGGTCTTCCAGATTCCTCTGTTCAGCCTTGATAAGGTGGTGTCCTTAAGGTTCTTGGTGTATTTTTTCCTCTCTGTAAAACTAACTTCTATGTTGGCTACTCCAAGACTTCTAGACAGACCCTATTGACTCAGTATTAGAGTTTTTTAAAAATATATTTATGTAAAAACACTTTGGTTTGTATTTATTTTATAATAAAATTAGTATAAATCAACGGATAATTATCAACTGATAATATCGAAGAATTTCTGTAATGTTACTCTCATATTTGTGTGAAATGCAAACAGTGTTGATTGCAAATACATCTTGAAAGAGCAGAGGCACAGAAATACTGAGAAATTCTCTACCTGCTGCAAGACACTTTTTTTTTTTTGCAGTCATGCCCATGAGTTGAAATATGCAGCATTGCTGTGTTTGGAAGGCAAACGTTGATGTGTTATCACAGACCAGAATTCTGGTTTGCTTGAAAACAGCAACAAAATGGTTTCCAAATACTACTTCTGTTTTAATGCCAGATCTGTAGAATTCTGGTGGGTGAAGTGCTTGAACCTCCCTCTGGGATTGAAATAAAGATGTCTTTAGCAGCAGAGTAGTTTATGGGTAGGTACAGCTGTGCTTTTAAAAACTCAGTGTTTATCTGGGACTTTGGTCTGGGTTCATGTGGGTCTTGTGAGAAGTGCCTTAAGACAATGTGTCTTAAGCATTAAGTGAAATACTTGCTGTAACTATTTTTGTTAAAGGCAATTATTCATCATTCCCAACCCTAGTGCTCATTTACTTCTGACTCCCTGAGAGTGCTGCTGCCTCCCTGTGTAATAGTCAGGGGGTTGTGTTGGAGACCTTCAACTGGGTTTGGACTATTTCAATTTAGATTGTGAAGTTCCAAATGTTCTTCCCCAGCATCCCATAAGGATTCCCCCAGCCCTGGGAAGCAACCCCTCCTTGGGTGAGAGAGGTGATGCAGACTTGCTCCCCGTGTCCATAGCACTGGGGTTCATGCCCAGACATGGGCCTAAAGCTGTCGTGGGACAGTCCTGGCAGGAAAACAGGTGTCCCTTCCCTTCCAGACACATGGTGTCCCTTCTCTGGAGTCTTGAATTTGGCTTCTTGCCTGCCAATGTCCCCCTCTGCTCCCCTGGACTTGCAAAGATGGACTCTGATGGGCTGGTGACTCTCCTGTGATGACCCTGGAAGCATCCCAGCAGGGTGGTACTTGGGCTTCCCCCTTCCATTGTGGCCTGTGTTCCTTTGTGGGTATGCATAGGAGCTTTTATAATTTAAATTTAGGAATTTTTATAATTTAAATATACCCAAGTATAAAAGATGCCTTGGTTCTTGGTGAGAGCACCATGTAATTTCCTTTTGTGCCCTCAGTTTACTGTGGGAGATGGGTGTGCCAGCTGAAATTATTGAGGAAGAAATGTGAAACAAAGCGTCAGCAGTTGGGGTGGAGATAAGGAGAGTGAGAGGATAAAGAGCTTGATGCCTGAAAAATCTGCTAATCGATTGCGGTGCTTCCAGCTTTCTCCTGTGACTTCTGGAAGCAGGATTGCTGTGGGGGATCGTGTCCTCTCCAGGTGCTAGAACTATCATACTGGAATCAGCAAGTATAAGAGCATAATCACACCTTTTGTGTAACTGTCCCAAGCATTGCTCTTCCATGTCCTGGAAGAAACTTGCTGTTCCCTGCCACCACAGTACTTGCATCTGAGACAAACTAGCAGATCACAAATCCGGAATGAAATTTCTGTGCAAATCACTCTGTGCTTACTGTGTTTTCAAGCCTGTGTGTTGTACTTTGAGTGTGGTAACTCTTAGTGGATTGGAATGTGTGGGAAATAGAAAAGGTACAAGACTTAGAAAGCTGTGGGAAAGCAAATCTTAGAGTGAAAAAATGCAAGAAGGCATTTCTTCTCTTCAAATTCTTTGTCTTTGAATTCTGTGCTCTAGATTTGGTTTTCCTATCAATTTTCTTCCCCATCCTGTGGACAAAGCTTCTGTGAGGATTTTTTTTTATTATGCATGAAAGAAATAGTTCCCTTTCCACGTGTCTGTGATCAAAGTTATCTTTGTCCTGCTTATGGAAGAGCAAATTTAGGGAAGAGTCATTCTCCAGCACAGGCTGAGTGCAATGTGTAGAAACACCTGCATCCCTAGCTGATGGGAAGGGCTTGCTCAAGCATTTTTCACCAAAGGGAAAGTGTACAAAGGTCTCATGCATTTTAAATCAGTTTAATGTCAAATGGGATCAAACCCACAGAAATCAATTGGCTTAAGTACAGGATGACCACAGAATAGTACAGTCAACTTGAGGTTGTGCTGGTGCCTTCAGTGAATTTTTCCTCCTTTGCTCCTTCTGAATTTTAACCTGGAATGTATACCTGAATTTGTGGGTAACATCACTATCTCTGAAGTCACTTTTTCCTATGGTTAATTGCTGCCTTAACTTGATTGTATTTTATGACCCCTGTTCAGTCTTTATGAAATCACACCCAAGTTTGGTGCATTTCAAAAGCTGAGAAAAATGGTACTTAGGAACTGAAAATTGTTCACTTGTGTCATGTAAAGATTATCAAGTTCTGTGTATAGGTATCACATCTCATGTTTTTATTATTCATATTTTTGTGTGAAGGATTTCTCAGCCGATTTAACCTAAAATGTAGGGATTAGATTTGTGAGTGCCTCTAGGGGCAGGAGAAATGTCCAGCAGGGAGGGTCCAGCCTTGTGACATACCAAAGCCTGGAGGGTGTCTCTGCTGCCAAGTAATAAACTTCAGAGGGAAAGGAAGAGGGAATGTAAGCAAACCTCAGGGAATGTTGAGCTCTGGGACTGACGATTGATAGAACAGAGAAGATGAATGAACCATGCTACAAAAAATTTCTATACAGGATTTCTATACATCTGGCCTCAGGAAACCTATTCTGAAGGAAGTGAATGCTTGGTTACAGGCTGAAAAGAGCAGCAGCAGCTCTGGAGTTTCTTTTCCTTGCCCACGTGTGTGTTTGCCTCTCCTTGTTGTGCCTGACAGGCACTCTGCTGGGACATCCTCAATGTTTGGATTATGGGCCACCTTTCCAGCCCCCTTTGCCCTTTGAATTCTGCTCTGCCTATGAAAAACTTTGGCTGCTGTGACCAGGAGAGAGACAACAGCATTGCAGCAAAATACTGGAACATCATGGATTAAATGGATCCCCAGGGGTATGAACTGTGTGGAACGCACATCAAAGATATCCTGTGTCAGGTAGGGAGGAAAAACAGTATCTGTATCCTCCACTTCGTGTTGGTTTGTGGTTCTGACAGCTGTGCTGCTGTGAAAGGACGTGTAGAAGCAGGGGAAGAGTGGGCTGGCAAGGGAATGGAACTTAATCCTCAGGCATTTTGCAAAGTGCTTTGTGTAAGGTGCATCACTGGAATCTGGGAATATATAATGACATTTGCTAGCAATGAGGGTTTATGGAAATACTGCCCGGTGAGGATGATGATTTTCCCATAATGAAGGAGAGAATTAGAGATCAGTATTTACCCTTTGCTTGCAGTTGCAAGGTGTTGGATTACAAATTCTACAGAATCAAATGATAGAAGAATTACAGGCAGAGTGTTTGGATTTCTGGACTGCAGGGAGGATATTTTTTTGTTTCTGTTCCTGCTGAGGATGCTCCAAATGCTGTTCTTGTCAAAGTAAAACAAAATTTCACAAGAAGTGGTTTCACACAGCTGCTCCAAGGTCCCGAGCCTGCAGTCACAGTGCTTTCATCAGTGCTTTCTCCCCACTGCCCACCTGGCTCATGGAAAGTGTGCAGGGAGGAAAGACCAAAGGCACTTTTCTGCCTGAGCTCTTCTGCATCCCTACAATCAGCAGGCAGGATCCGCCTGCCTTTTTAGCAACTGTTAGTTATGCATGTACTCACTGCATGCCAAAACACAAAGCAGCCAAAAGACACACTCGGTCTTTCCAAAACCATACAGAACTCTTGTAGTTAATATTTCCTGAGCTATAAAATGTTATCTGTGTACCAAAAAGTTTCCATTCTTTTTGGATGCTGGCAGGATTCTGGCATCTCCTTGGGGTGGGGGATACACTTTTTCAGAAACAGGGCTGAAAAAAGTGGCAGCTGAGTTCTCTGTCATTTTACAGTTGGTAAAACAGCAAAATATGTGTTATAGATTCTAGCAGAAAAACTGATGTTGATGTTGTAAGGGTTTTTCTACATGATTCAGGTAGAAAAAACACTATAAAATTACTATTGTTTCTTTGATTCCTCATTCTGCAGGGCATAGTGTAACTTTGCATTTGTTTTAAGTGTATTTTGTAGGAAACCCCAAACCACCCATGTATTTTTTACAGATTTTCAAAGTTTTAAGCTATTACTCTTTTCCTGTTTTTTGAGTGAGATTGCTGTTGAATTTTTAAGGAGGAATTGTGACTGTGATACGTGTTGCTCTCCCTGGTCAAGTTGGTAACAACCACGGAAATGAGATTGGATTCTCTGGCAGATATTATTTGTCTGCTGAATTAGTGAAAAGAGCAAAGATCTACCAAATGGTTTTGCTTTAGTGAAGTCACTTTACTGGGTCAAATTGCTGCTGAACTCATCTGGAGGGGATGGAATTCCATTCTGCCACCTCCACAGCATTCTCATACTTTAGAACAAAACATATTTTAAGAAAGTGGTGTAGGTGCTTATTGATAAACCTGAATAGTAGCTGCTCTAATTTAGCAAAGACAGCATTATTTCACATTTTTGGGGGAGATCAGAGCAGTAGCCACGTGTGGTAACAAAGCAGTCAGGTGTTCTTCAGTGCCAACACCCAATAAAAGCCAGACAACTTTCTGGTGTAGTAATGAGGGGGTTGCTGAGCATTATCCAGGGGAAGCCGGGTTTGGCAACTGCAAAAGTTTCACTGGCCCTGCAGAGACCAAGGAGGAGGCCATGGAATTCACCTTGCCTTGGCAGTGCAGCTCTGTGTTTCTTAATGGTCAGGAGATTAATCAGGGATGTGTTCTGGATCATGGATTTACTGCTGTCACTCTCAACCAGATACCTTTATCTCAAAAACTAACAGGTCAGGAGAGGCATGTAAAGCAATCTCTGCTGGTAGAGCTCAGTCTACATCTGGGCAAGATCTGGGTCTATTTTAGCTACCCACTCTTGTTCTAAACATTTAGAGGTTTAGAGTCTGACCCTCAGCTGAGTTATTCTAGGATTTAGCTTAAAAACTGTGTATGAAACTCTGAAAACTAATATTCTTAAAGAGGTGTAGTGCAAGTTGCATGGCTAGAAAATTTCCCTGGATGCAAACCTTGCTATGTGTGCTAGAGCAGCTGCTTGGCTGGTGGCTGACAGGATGCTTCCCTATTCAGAAAACTACTACAGAAGGGGCTTAAAAATATTAAAAAGGCCAATTAAGCCTCGTTCAAGCTGATTGAAAGCCATTGGATGGGAGCTAGTGCAGGAAGAACACCAGTTTTTTTAAAAGCAGTTTTAATCTGAGGCCTGATTTGATTGCTGAAGGCATACTCTTTGAGAAAGTGACAAAACAGAAGTATCAATGTGATCTTAACAATCTCTGGTTTGTTGGTTTTATAAGGTGATGAGATTAATTCTTCTGCGTGGTTGAGTGCAGACAATGAGCAGTGACTGCAAGGCCACCTAATCCTGGGAATTTCTGTAGACCCTGAGGAACAGCCTCCCTCTTGTGTGCCTTGCTGGGTCCATGTGCTGCAGGTGTTGTTTTGCCAGGGAAACACTGTGTGGGAAGTCCCATGGCTGGAAAAGCATGGCAGCTGCCCAGGGATGCTGCTCCACTTTTAGGAGGGTGAACTGTAGGAGACATTTCTGCTGCAGCTTAGTAGAACAGAGCTGAGGAAGCTCAGAGGCACTGAGAATATGCCATGTTTCAGAGGAAGTTGTTTTTTTCTCTTTTTCCTTTCTCAGATTTCTGGTCCAGGAGCTGGACTCTGTTCACACTTATTTGAGTGAAGTTAAAAGTATTTTCAAAGGTGTTAATGGAGTAATCACCTCAGAAGAGGACTGAGAACAAAAAGACAAGGGCACCCAGCTGAAGCTTTGACTTTTGGGGATGGCACTCAGGGCCTGGTGGTGCCCTTCCTCATTCTGGGAAGGCCTTAAACATGGGAAGAATGGTTTGGTTCTGCCAGCTGGGACTGGGGTCAGACTGTAAGGACAGGCCTGGGGGACTTGGCTCACCTTTGCAAGGCTGGAGATTTTTGATTTGGAAGAGGGAGAGGTTCCTTACAGATGTGATGTGGAAGCAACAGAAGCCAGGTCATTCTGTGCTGCTTTCAAATGGTAGCAATGAAAAGTGAGAAACCTCCTACACCATCCAAAAGCTGCAAGGCTTTATTCCTTATAAGTCATACCTGTTCTTAGTATAGCCAAAAGCCTCTGGGTGTTGATGTGAGCAGAGAGAACAACTTGCTTGTGAAGTTTGGAATCGGGGTCTGTAGTCTTCATATTAAATATCCTGGAAAGGCTGCTACTTGCACAAAAAAAAAACCCAACTCAACACTTGTATAACTGCCCAGATTTTAAAATTAATTCTGTTTAATGAAGCAAACTTGTTTAATGAGGCAGGAAAGTTATTAATGTAGCAGTTCTTTCCTGGACTTAGCCTCCTCCATCTGTGTCAAATAAAAGATCTGGATAGATTGTTTTGGGCTGCTGGTGTGAAAACCAGTAAAATAGTATTTCTGCAGAATGTAGCCTCTCGCTTTAACTTCTGCAACTTTGTGCTGATTAAAATAGGGGTAGGATTCTAATGGAAACATTTTATGGAAGTTCTGGCCCAGAATGTTCACAAGATGAGGTTAAATTTAGATACAAATTCAAACACAATGCTTGATTTTTCAGAATTTACCCAACATTTTACATTGGGTAAACACAGGTTTATGTTTACATAAACACTTAAAGGTATTTGAAGGAACATAATTTTAGATCTGTAATACAAAATGTTGCCCACAGTATGTTTTTCATGATGATTGCAGATAGAGTCTATGTTATCTACAGGAATTGCATGAGATGGTATTTACTTACTTGAATCAGTTTCAAATCTCCCCTACAGTCTCCTTCAGTAATACTGTGCATGTATTAGATTAATTTAGCCTGTATATTTAATCAGTGGACATCTTTAGCACTGACAGTTTCTTCTGGCAGCATTTCACCTGCTTTTTTTAACCTGGCTCCTATTGCCTCCATCTGATACTCCCTCATTTTCCTTCTGGGGGAAAGTGAGCCCTCTCCATCTTCTCAATGTCACTTGTGATATGTCCAGAGCTCTGTCAGGTTGTTCCCCTGCTCTGATCACCTCCCCCCAGGACTGCTCAGTCTCACCTTATGAGTGGAGAATCCACAGCCTCCACACTTGTACTGCTGTTGGGAAGAATTTACATGCAGCTGACTATGCTTTGATAAAGGAAACTACTACTGATCTCTAAGTCCATTTTGGCCATATTCTGAGTGATTTTTCTACTTCTTCATTTCATAGGTGACTCTTTATGTTGTCTACATTGCTAATTTTTCATTTTATTAACCTGCTTGTTCCCCTTAAGGTGTCTCAGCTTCTCCTGGATGAGTGTCCATAGTTTCCTTTACTTTCTAGGAATGTTCTCCATATGCTGCATATCTCTATGATGCAGATGGAGGAGCCATTCCTGGATATTCAGAGCATAGTGCTGGCTACCCTGTGGCTGGGGGATGAGAGGGCTTCCTGGGGATGGCTTTCCACCCCAAGCACAAGGACAACGGGAAGATTTATATCTGTTACTCATATATGGCTAAGAACTGAGTGGAAAAGAGCATCAGTGAATTGAAGGTTTTGGCATCTGATGCCAACAAAGCTGATCCAAGCTCTGACAGGTAAAGTTCTTGTTGAATGCTGCTGTATGCCATGATGAGAAATCATTTATCTCTGTCCAACCCCCAATGTCAACACAAGCTGGGGATTGAGAGCAGCCCTGCCAAGAGAGACTTGGGGGTGCTGGTGGGTGGGAGGCTGGACATGATCCAGCAATGTGAGCTTGCAGCTGAGAAAGCCAAAGAATTGTGGCCAGCAGGTCAAGGGAAGGGATTCTGCCCCTCTGCTCCACTTTCAGGAGGTCCCACCTGCAGTGCTGTGTCCAGCTTGGGGTCCCCAGCACAGGACACAGACCTGTTGGAGAGTCCAGAGGAGGCCACCAAGATGATCAGAGGGACAAAGCACCTCTCCTATGAAGACAGGCTGGGAGAATTGGGAGTGTTCAATCTAGGAAAGAGAAGGTTTTGGGGTGGTGACCTGCTTGCAGCCTTTCAGAACCTGAAGGGAACCTACAAGAAAGATGGACAGAGACCATTTACAAGAGCATGCAGTGACAGGACAAGGGGGAAAGTTTTAGATTAGGTATTACGAAGAGGATGGTGAGATACTGGCACAGGTTGCCCAGAGAAGTTGTGGATGCCCCATCTCAGGAAGTTTTCAAGGCCAGGATAGATGGAGCTCTGAGCAACCTGGTCTAGTGGAAGGTGGCCCTGCCTATGGCAGGAGGGTTGGAACTGGATGGTCTTTAAGGTCCCTTTCCAACCCAAGCCAGTCTATGATCCTATGATTCTTTCCACCGGCAGAACCTTCACATTCCCAGTCACCCTGGTTCAGGTGTGTGACTGCTATGAAACTACCAGAGTCAGGTTGGCTCAAGGCCACACAGAAAACCAAATTGAATTGAAGACTCAGGAATAAGGTTGTTTTCTCTCTCAATCTTGTACTCGTCTTCCAAAGAGCAGTAACAGCCTTAAATCTATAATGGAATTAATATCTGCCCAAAGAAGTTTGTACAGGATGCTTCACTGTAGTACTATACACTCATTTTATCTGTCATGTGTGCACCTGCCCTGTTCCCTTCTAAGAAAAAATCTAGTTCTTACTTTTTTTTTTTTTTAATTCTTTTTAAGGAATCTCCGGGATCTTGAGGAACCAGCTGCAAATCATAACGGTGGGCAGGTGCTCTTTGGTGTGGATGGTTATTTGTATATATTCACAGGGGACTGAGGGAAAGCTAGAGACCCTTTTGGAAAATTTGGGAATGCTCAGAACAAGTAAGCAGGAGGATAGGTGAAAGCTTTGAACTTGTTCACCAAGATACAAGGTTTGGAAAGGAGAAAATGTGAAAGAATAGCGTAAGAGTGCTTCCTGAAAATGATTGTGCATCTGCAAGTCTGTCCAAAGCAGTATTTCAAAAATGAAAACCTGACATGTTGAAAGCCAAGTTGTTTAGAGAAAAGAGAGTTTTCTGGCTTAAGCGGGTTGCAAGACATACCAGCCACTGGTTTATTTCTTTTAGGCAGATAACTTTTCCGTTGGAAATGAAGGAGAAGGGAATTTTTGTGTTTTCAGATGGCTTTTATGCTGTGGTTTCTTTTTCTGCCTTCTCTTTAGGAACACTTTTTTGGGGAAAGTGTTGAGGATTGATGTGGATAGAAGAAGCTCTGGTGGAAAGTCTTACAGCATCCCTCCTGATAATCCATTTGTGTTTGATCCCAAAGCCCACCCGGAGCTTTATGCCTATGGGGTCAGGAATATGTGGCTCTGTGCAGTGGACAGAGGGGACTCTGTCACACAAAAGAGAAGAGGGAGGATGTCCTGTGGGGATGTTGGACAGAACAGGTTTGAGGAAATTGACCTCATTGTGAAAGGAGCGGTTTGAATGCTGTGACACAGCTTTGCAACAATTCTTCCTTGGGTAAAGAATGTTTTCTTGTAGACAAATTATATATGTATATTTAATGGACTATAACACTGTTTTTCCAGTGAAGCTAAGTAATCCAGTGTTGTATATTAAATTGAGTTTGTTTGCTTCATAAGAGCAGAAATCCCTTCTCCCCAGCCCTACTGTGTTGGTATGAAATAATGCTCTGTTTATCCAGGGAATTCCCTGCCACACACTGCACCGGCCAAAATGTTTAAATTCAAAGCCTGTGTCTTTTGTGGACAGTTTTCCCAGTGAAGCCAGGAAGGCAATGGATTTGATTTAAGTAGAAAGTGATAGTGTGTTTTCTTCAGAAGCTCTGAGCCATGACTGTGGCTAAGGACAGAGGACCAGGTTGCTGCTGAGACCCTGAAACAAACCCTATGGCAGATGCAGTATGTCCTGGCCAGCAAAGTGCTGCAGCAGAATGCCCAAAAGCTGTGCTCTGGGTCTGACTGTGGGTGTGATAGACAAAAGTCTCTTGCTGCCTTTAAAAACACTGAAATTGGTGGTCTTTGTAAAGCTCTTGGCAAAGCATGGTCAAAGAACTGGGTATTTTTAGAATGTTCATTAAGCTGTTGGGTTATGACACCTGGTCTCAAGGTCATGCAGATGTTCCTGGAACATTTGGATGAGCAGACAAGTGCAGAGTATGTGCTATTAATGCAGGGAAAAAAACTGAGGACAAGAATAAAATTCTGTGGAATCTGATAATTCAATATGAGAAAGGGCTGGATTCAATTGTAACATTGCCAGAGGCAGAGTCTTTATTTTACAAGTCTCATGACATAAAATGGCAAGAGCACACTCATTTATGTTCTGTGTTGTGCCAGTGAACCCACGAAGATGTTGAGCTCACTTGCAATTTTGATCTTTTTCCCTTCTCTAAAAATACTGGAATTGGTAAAGATGATCCCTGCTAAAATAATTGGTACAGTCACAAGTAACACTTGCTGCAGGCTGATGCCCTCCTGAATTGCTTCTTGATGCAGAGAAATCTTGGTTTTGTGTGCTATGGAAGCTCATCATGACTAAGCCTTGATAAGCAACTGCACAGAGAGATCCTTAAAGCCTTGGGTCTGCTCTGTCCCAGAGTAAGCTGCTGAATTACCACTGAAATTTTGCTAAGCACTTTGTTAAACTGTATTGGTCCTTCTAGTAACTTTTGTATTTGCCAGTGTCATTGAGCAACTGCTTTTTGATGCTCTCTGAAAGTAAATTTTCTCACTTTGTATTTCTGTGTGTTTGACAGATGACATTCTGCCAATATTTGCATATGGCCACAGTGTAGGCAAGTCAGTTACTGGAGGCTTTGTCTACAGGGGATGTGATTCACCCAGCTTGAATGGCCTTTATATTTTTGGTGATTTCATGAGTGGGTGAGACTGATTGTTTCCTCTGCAGTTCCCATTCTGTACTCACATTTGCCTTGTCTGGGCAAATAAGTATATTGGAGCATCCCAAAACCTTTTGGGCTGGAGTAAATGAGAAACTTGGATATAGACTAAGTTCTGTGTTTGACTATTACAACAACATTTTTGTTGGAATCTAAACTTCCTCCATTTCAGAATCCTAAGGATAAGTTTGCTTTTGTTCAGGTCTGTTTCTCCAAAATCCGCCAACAGTCACAGTCTTCACTGACTGTTTTTTTGTTTCAGTAATGCATGATTTTGACAGGAACAAATTTTGATGATGGAGACATAAAACACAGGGTTTTATTTTTCACCTAGTCGACTTATGGCTTTACAGGAAGATGAAAAGACAAATAAGTGGAAGAAGCAGGATATCTGCATTGGCAGCACAAGAGTTTGTGCTTTCCCTGGAATTATCAGTTCCTACAGCAAATTCATCATCTCATTTGCTGTGGATGAAGCAGTAAGATATCATGCTGGCCACACCTTCAATGGAAACTGTAGCCTGTTCTCTACTGTAGGAAAATGTGGAAAATTCTGTGGCTCCTGAGGTGTGCCTGGAGAGCAGGCAGTGCAGGGAGGTTTGTGGCTGGCTCAGCATGGCAGCTGGGGTTGGTCCTGGCTCAGGGAGGCCTCCTGCCCTGTGAGGCTGTTGCAGATCAGGTTGATGGAGAACTCAGGAGACAGAACCTCATGTGAAACATTCCTTCTGTTGTTGTTTTTTTGTGCTCTTTCACTAATCAAAAGACCATATCAATGCACTTCACTTTTTCATTGTACCACCTTATCTTCACTTGAGTTCTTAGAGCTTCTCTGAATTTCTTCTGCTTCCTTAGTATAAATTCCTCAGTCTTATTCACAACATCACCTCACACTGTGGATCATAGACCAGGACTGTATTTGGGGATCACGAAAGCCACTCATTTACAAATTTAGTGTAAAGGCCTCAGCACATGGAACACTACTAAGGTCACAAGGACCAGATCTCTCACCAAGGTGGAAGTACCAATGAACACTTTGCTTTTCTACAGCCTCCCGACAGAGCTGTGTAATACAAAAAGCAGTTGCCAGGTTTTGGAGAGCACAGGTGTGCTTTAGTACTTCACCATTCAGCAGAGAAGAGGTTTGCTTGCCATGAAAAGATCCTACATTGTCTGTCTAGCATATGCTTTCAGAGCTCCATGGAGATGCAGGCTTTGGTGTGAAACATGTACAATTTTTAACTGTTCTAACATGTGAAGTAAATTAATTTTAAATGACTCTTTTCCTGGTCGGCCTTTTAGAGACCAACATGGTGTTATGTAGTTCAAAAGACAACAACAGCTTTGCCTCTTGCTAGATACTCTCATTAGATACTCTCATTTCCCTTCTTCCTCGATATTGTTCTAGTGGGTGCTGAAGGGAAGGCACAAGGAGCATTTGTCTTCCACAGCTACCAGACAGAAATGAGAAGTTTCTGTGTCCCACAGATTAGCCAATGTAGCACTTGCTGAATTATTTTCCTTTTTGGTATGACTCTGAAATGGAAAATATATTTCTTGTGTGGTCTTCCCCTCTATTTGTAGTTTCTGGCTGCTTCTTTGGTACAAACAAGTTTTTAAAAATATATATTTATATACAGAGGAAAGCAACCTTTTGGAGAGCCAGAGAGGTGAGGTAGTGAAGGTGCTGCTTGGGCTTTTTGCCTGAATGAGAGCTGCTGGTTCTGTATGGAACTCTGCTGCAGCCAGGAGGTCATTTGGTGTTTCTGGGAGCTCACCTGCACAGGGCAGGGTGAGAACAAAGCCATTTCTTGGACATAAAGCATGGCTGAGGGGGTCACTGAAGGGGTTTCCTTTTCTGACCACATGAATTACTGAAAAGACAGGAAAGAGGGAAATGGAGAACTTGGGATCCAATTTGGGCACATGAATCGAAGACCAGTTTTCTTTTTTCACTTCCATTTAGGGGAACTGTATTTTATGTCCACTTCTTATCCCAGTGCCTATGCACCACTGGGATCACTCTGCAAGCTCATTGGTCGTGCAAGGTTTAAAGATGGATTTCCATACCAAATTCTTCTATAATCACCATACATTATCCAGCTAGCACAGTAAAAGAATACCAAGTACTTCTGATACGCTGCAAATGTCACTGACATCTGCATCCAGTCCTTGGGTTTTGTTTACACACTGTACCTCTGGTGCAACTTTACTCAGTTTGAGTGAACTTCTCACTCATCATATCTGTGCACAGAGAAATAGGAAATAGAGTTCAAACTCCTTGAAGATCTGGGAGAGTTAAGGATTAAAAGAAAGTTTCCTTGTTTGCATATCTGGATTACAGCAAAGCAATGTTTTAAAAATTACAGTCCATATCCTTTAGGGTCATTACATCAAATGTTTATGATGCATTTTAATAGAAATAAAAAATAAATGGCACTCCACAGTTTTCTTCACAAAGATGAGAGAAACCTGGTGCTCAAATAGTAACTGGAGCCTCAACCTGAGTTTTTCCAAGCAAAATGTTTTTCCCCATTAAGCAGTTATCCCTGCTAAAGTCTGTTTTTACAACAATAAGCACACTTATGTAATTTTTTTGCCTCCCTAGCTTTCAGATTTTGCTAAAAAACATTAAATGAGTTTCAAATCACTCTGTAAAGTAGATGCAGCACAAATGTGGTTGTGCTGTTGCAGGGACCGTGGACACGAGCAAAATGAAGAAAACAAGTTATGTTTTTTTGAGAAGTTAAATCCAAAGCTAGGTAGTTAACTCAAGCTGTGTACCAAGGTGATGGGAGCAGAACTTGATTCTTTTACTGCTGCAGTAGATTTTTGCCTTTAACAGCTTATCATCTGTAAGGAGCTGCATTAACTGTGGCTGACCAAAAAGAAAGAAAAAATTGAGCTTGCATAAACGTCAAGAGCTTGAGCAGACTGTTTAGCAAAACAAATCTTTGTTGTCTCTATGCCACTTCTTAATGTGCCATGAAGACTCCGTGCTTTTGAAGCTTTGTGTCCATTGCTTCTAGAGCAGGACGAGGAGCTTACTCCCTTGGCTCTGAGGAATGTTTTCCTGCATTTCCCGGTTCCCCTTGTTTGCCTTAGCCCGGATGGGGCTGTGTCAGCTCTGCCCTGCTCTGTTTGCACTTTGCAGGAGTGCCCAGGCTGTGCAGAGCTCCTCGGTAACTTTGGTCTCTTCCCGGACCTTTCTCCTTTGCATTTTCCTGCTGTTTATAGGATTTTTCCTGAGGATAGCTGGCTTCTCTGCTGGGCACAGCCCCAGGCAGTGAATCCAGCATTCCCTGTGTCCTGCCCGCACGGCAGAAGTGCACTGGCAAGGACAGCAAGCCACACAAACTCCTGCTTCCAAAACATTGCCAGGGCCACTGTCATGTGCCTGATGGCAACTCAGACTTCCCGAGGAACCTGCCAGGTAAATTGATGGCAGCAGTGCCGTTTGTCCCCACTTCGGCTTGCCTCTCCAGCAGTACTCTTGGAGACAGCAGGGTGGCACCAAACTCCTTCTGTCCTGAACAGAGAGAAAACGAGTTAGAACGCAATTTTAAAATCAGAGAGGAGAGAAATCCAGAGGAAAAAAACCCACAAAAAATCCCCACAAGCAATGCCTGCAAGCCTGCTTTAGAAACCTTTTTCAAAAAATTGAAACGGTGTAGATAAAGCGCTTGGCTCTTGCCACCGTCTGAAGGAGAATGCTAATCACAAGAAAATGTGATGCCTTAGGTCATGCTTTGCTTTGCTTGGTGCTGTCAAGCATGTCAAATTGGAAGAACCTGTTCTTATTTGTCCTACAGCAGTTCCCTTGGTGGGTAACAGAGAACACAGGTGTGTTGTGCTCCTTTGTACCTCTCTTCCTGTCACCTAACATGCAGCATCTTTACCTCAGGGAAAATGTGTTTGGTTGGTTTTTGCTTTGGTGCTTTTGTATTGTGGGAAGTTGTTGGGGAACAGCAGGAGAGGAACACAGACACGTTTCTTTGCAGTTGTGGCTCCCTCCCTCTGTGCCTGTTTGTTTCCTTTCTCACCCCTCTTGCTGCAGCACTTTTGTATCCAAACAACATCCTGGTGAAGGTCACATTCACCAGCTGCTGTTGGGACAGGGATTTTATAGCTTGTCAGCCCTGTGTCAGCCTCTTGAATTCCACCTGTGCTGCACTCCAGGTGCCTAAAGTGCTTTCATGCCTCTTTCACCAGAGGCAAATGAGAACAGGGAATTGTTGTGTGCCTATAGAATAAATAAACTTACTAACAGTCTCTCAGATGTCTGCATCTGGCTTTGTTTTCCAAGGAGAGCTCCACCAGGGAAGTGTAAATACAACCTATTCCAGAGAAAACAAAGAGCAAACAGAGATACCCTTTGTTCCACGTGCAAGTAAGTTGTCAGGCTTTGATTTTAATGAGAAGCAAAACATATACATAAACTTACAGGCATGGGATTGAAACCTTCAGCAGCCTTAACAACTAAAGCGCTGAGCAGGAGCAATCCTGAAGTTTGGTCATGACATTTAATGTGTGCTTCTGCTGTCTACTTGGTGCTGTGCCTTTGCTTAACCCTAGTCCCCGATTCTTTTTTCCCCCCTAAGTTTTGCTAAGTAATAGTGTAAATGGGCATCACAAGGGAACTGATGACTTTGGTTCAGGCATTGGATGAGTTCTGGGGAATTCTGATGGCCTGTCCCCTGGCTCTGAATCAAATAATCCCTTCTCTGTACATCTAGGCAGAGTCAATCTTTCTTTTTCCAAGCTGTGTTCTGTCTTAAAGTCCTGGGCAGCTGGGGCAGGAGTTACATCTTGAGTCGAAACTGGTGTTTAGCAAGTTGATATTATCTTGTCTGGGATTTCTTATTATGAACAATTCATACTGTTAAGTCTGCTAAAGAAGTGTGCAAGGTTTCATCACATTCTGTCTGGAAGTTTTTCTTAAATACATTCATAATTTCTAAAATCAATCATTTTATTTCCAAGAAAAACACGAGTCTTTTGATGGAAGAAAAGAGTTTTATAGCGTGCATTTCTTCTTTCATAATTTCAGCTGTTTTTCTTGACTCTAGCTCTAATAAGTGTTTCTACCAGTCATATCTCTGAATTAGCCTTTTGCCTCAAAGCAGGAATGCTGAACCATGTTAATTACTTTCCTCAGAGACTGTCCTTGAGCTGATATATGAAGCTTCAACAACCATGCCTCCAAAAACATCTTCTACCCTCACTGCAGCCACCCCAAGAGTTTTTTCTAAGAAAGCAAAAAAGACCCTATCCACCAAAATAAAAGCACCAACAGTCAAAACAGCTCCATCTGGTAAAGAGAGACAGAGTCAAAGCTGAGGCTATACCTCGAAAGAGAAAAAAGATTGGACACAAGTCCAGAACTGCACCAGCACCACCTTTGCCAAAAAATAGGAGCTCTCACCAAGGAGTTTCTTCCAAAGAAAGCAGCACTAGCTAAGGGAAAAGTGGAGGAGGAAGAAGCAGCTTTTGAAGCTCAGTGCTATCCCAGAAAAAGCAAGTAGCCTATAAAATGGTGAAACAAAAGTGTTGAATAACGACAAAATAAAAGAGATTCTGGCCAACGTGTTGTGGAGTGCTCCCAGGTGTGCCCTTATTAATGGCAATGTTAGCAGTCTCTACACATGTTCTATTAAACATATTAAACTGTAACAGCACTGGCTTTCAAATGCTGTTGTGATGTCCTTTTCTGATATAGGTGCTTATGAGAGCCTGTGGTGGACATTCTCTGGTAAGATTTGGCTGTGTATGACTGGCTAATAAATCCAAGTGCCTTTAAATGTCAGAACTTTAATCTTCTATTGAAGAATATGGACCAGACACGTCAATTACCTCACCTTTTATTTTTTTCCTTTTTCTTTTTTTTTTAATAGTCCTTTAGCTGAAATGCAGGGAAAAAAGTGTATTTCAAGACCAGTTGTCTTTTAGACAATGAAATTAGATTTTATTTCTTGAAGGAGGACCTCTAAGATGCTCAGAAGCTTGAAGCATATCTCCTATGAGAAAATTTGGGTTGTTCATCTTGGAAAAGAGAAGGCTCCATGGAAATCTTCTAGCAGCCTTCTAGTCCCTGAAGGAGGCCTGCAAGAAAGATGGAAATAGATTTTTTACAAGGGTAGGCAGTGACAGGACAAGAAGGAATGGCAGAGGGGAGGTTTAGATTAAATATTAGGAAGAAATTCTTCACTGTGAGGGCAGTGAGGCACTGGCACAGGTTGCCCAGGGAAGTTGTGGATGTGCCATCCTTGGAGGTGTTCAAAGCCGGG